>NW_026652282.1:95946296-95959551 GCF_009828535.3 Hylobates moloch | reverse complement strand
AGATAAATAAGATATATTTATAATCTCAGGTATCAAAGACTATAGCCACATATTTTTATAATAATAAGCTCAGATAGACTTGGAAATTGAAGTGATAGTCTCAGAAAAAAAAAAATTATGGGGCCAAGGAAAAGCTTCCCCTCTGCCTTTTGAAGGGTAGCTGAAAATAAACTGAAAATAAACAGATTAATAGGAAAAAAAAAGTCATACTAAATTAACATGCATAGCATGGAGAAATTGCAAGAGAATGATTACCGAATAACCCAATGTGGTACAGTTGCTTGTATACCTTTCAAAGAAGAGAGGGGAAATGGGGAAGGTGGGCAATTCTTTTGAGGAGTAGTAAATAATTAAAGAGAATGAATAGAGCCAGGATACAGAAATTTACTTGTAAATGGTTCTGCTTAGAATTTGAATGAGCCAGAGAGGCAGACATTATCTTGCAGAAAAAGTCAGTTCTTGTGGTTGCATTCCTCAGTCTTCCTTCTTAAGATAGATAATGAGATGTGAGCAACAGGAAGGCAATTGTGGATTTTTTTTTTTTTTTTTTTTTTGAAGGGTCCAGTTTTAAGGCAGATGAGGGGATATCAGAGTAAAGCCTCATTCTGTGCTTTGGGAGAGACAGAAGGCTGAGAACCAGGAGGTTGGGGAGGGAGTGGTCAGAGATACCTTAAGGCTTCCTCAGTTCAGCATATTAAGTGCCATATTTTAGGATATTATTTTCTGAGCCTCAACACAGTTTAGAAATAATTGGAAACTTATAACCCTCCCACCATTAAGATTTTGGGCCTAATTTCCCTTTCATTGACTGACATAACTAATAGAAGCTGGCAGAAGTGAAATTCTGGGATTTTTCAGCTTTTATTTTTTAAGATGTGTTTTCTGGTCCCTTTTCTCTTTCTTTTCCTTCCACAACTCCTATGATGCAACTGATTGTTCTCTTGGTGGCATCCTGTTTAGGCTTTCTCCATAACTTTTTTAGTTCATTCATTTTATTTATCTCTAGGATTTTTGTCTGGTGGTTTTTTTATTTCTATTTCTTTGTCAAACTTCATGTACTATTTTCCAAATTTCAATAAATTTTTATCCGTATATTTTTGTAGTTCACTGTACTTCTTTATGTGTATCAATCTGAATTTTTTTTTTTTTAACCATTTTATAGATCTCCATTTTTTTGGAGTCCATGATTAGAGATTTATTCGTATTTTTTGGAGGTGTCATGATTCCTTGATTCTTCATAATCTCAGTGTCCTTGCATCGTTGTTTGTGTATTTGAGGAGTCCGCCCCCTCTTCTGGCCCTTATAGGTAGTCTTTGGCAGAGATAGGCCTTCACTGTTTAGTCTAGCCTGTGATTCTAGAAGAACAAACTGGTTTTTTCCATGCAGTTGGCTGGGCCACTGCCTTTACTCTGATGTCAAATGGGGCTGCTGGATGGGCTCCACTGTCCGGTAGGACCACTGGCTGGGCTCTGTTATCAGGTGGAGATACTGGCTGGGTATAGCAATGTCTTCTACTCAGGCTGGTCATAACATGTATTTCCTGTCTGGGCAATTCCACTATTTGGGATCTACAGTTGGGCAGGACTGCAGGCTGGGCTCCAGGATTAAGTGGAGGTGCTGTTTGAGATGTGTGAGACGAAGGGCTATGCTCCTTAGAACTGCCGCATGATTGAGGATTGCCTCCCTGTCGGTGTGGAGTCATAGGGTGGGCTTTTGGCTGAGGTGAGCGGCTGTTTGACCTCCCAAGTCAAGCTGGTCCAGCCCCCTTGCCTCTTCAGAATGCATGGAGGTGAAAGTCTCCCTTCCGGGACAGGGTTGTTGAGTGAACTTTTTGGCTAAATGAATCTGCTGCTTGACTTCCCAGGTCAAGTTGATCTAACCTTTTTCTTTCCCCAAAATGTGCAGAAGTAGGAGTCTTCCTTCCTGGGCAAGGTCATTGGTTGGGCTCATTGGCTGAGTGGAGCTGCTGCTTGACTTTGCAGGTCAAGCCAGCCTAGTCCTTTAAATTCTCCAAAATGAACAGAGGTGGGATTCTCTTTGCCTGGGTGGGGTCATTAGGGTAGGCTCTGAGGCTGGGTATGGAGACTAGTAATCTAGGTACTCAAACTAGGTTAAACTTCCCACTGTGTTTCTGAAGGCAACCAAACTGGCTCAGCTCTGCAGGTGGGCTGTGAAGTTGGCTAGTGTCTACAATCTGGTGCCACAGTTGGCAGGAACATGAAAGTACTACCAAGATTCGTGTGCTGGTCACGATCTCTGGCTCTTTTCTCTGTTTCTACCTGATCTTGGGTGGTTTAAGTGTGCTGTTTACCCTAGTGTTTTCAGTGAGGTGAGACAAGTCAGCTTTCTGGGAAGCATAGCAAAGTGCTAAGGATGCCAGATGACTGCCTCCCATTCTGTTTTCCCCTGTATAAACCATGGGCCGAGGGAAATCCTCTCCATCCAACACTGTACTGACTTGAGGTTGTGGAGGGGCAGGGCATCGAGGTCAGAGTAAGATCATTCTTTCTATCTTTTGCATTTGGCTTTTATTCTGTTCTGTGGACCACACGGATTTCTCAGGCTTGCTTTCATGTATTGAGTTTTCAAAAGGATGCTCTAGTCTTTGGATGGTTGATAACTGAACTTTCTGTGAGGAGGAGTGGATCTTGAGACTTCTTACAGGGGTGAGGATTATTATGGTATGAGAATTTCTCCAGTTTTCCTCCTGGTTTCAATGTGGGTGGTTTTGCACTCACTCACAGTGCAGGAGCCTCTCAACTATCTTCTGCATCTCCCACAAAGAGAATTGATCTGTGTATTACTGTTGAATCATTGCATCCTTGGGGCAAGAAGAGTCTAGGGCTTTTATTTCATTGTCTTGTCGAGGGCACTCCTAGGAACACCTACTGTTGAAGGCCTGCTTTTCTACTTACGTAAGAAATCTGCTTATTTATGATTACACTGCTATAAATATCATGTGAAGATGCATTTGAACCACAGAAGAGAGATTCCTACCAGAGTGCGATCTTCTAGATGTCACTGCCAAGGCATCACGCAAGTGAACGAAGCTGTCTTGGATCCTCCAGACTTGCTCAGCCATCAGCTGAATGCCACTGAATGGCCCCAATTGACACCATGTGTAGTAGATAATTCACTCAGTTAAGCACTTGAGAATTCCTAACTTAAAAAAAAACTTAGCTATAAGAAAGGATTATTCTTTAGCCCCCATGTTTTGGGGTAGTTTGTGTCAACAACAGCAGACAAAGGCTGAGACTTTACACTACTTGTAAACTGACAGAATGAGAGAAGACCTGGGTCAGACACAAAGGACTTTGTTACTCACAGAAAAAGGAGCCCTCAGAGCTTCATAATTGATTCATACAGGATCTCAATGCCACCCACCTCCCACTGTGGCAACCCAAAGGGCCCATGGTAGATGCCTATATATGCAGTGGATTTTTTTTTTTGCAGGAGAGTAATACTGAGCTTTGAAATGTCAACACTTTTATAGAAAGCAGAAGCGAGCCTGCTCTTTGTTTGGAAGGAGATGATTCCTCATCCTTAGAGTTTCTTTGTGCAAATGCAGCCCCAAGAAATGGTCCAGGTAGAGAGTGATGAAAGCTTTGCAATTTTATATACCCAGTGAGACTATGCATAGATGGACATGGTGGATTTTTTTCCCCAACAGATTATTAAAACAGCATGCTTCATTTCCAGTTAAACATTTATCATTGTATAACAAGAGCATCACCTGCTCCCTGGGTAATGTGAAGTAAATTAAGTACAGTTATTTGTGTGGAATCTCATAGGAAAAATAAATATTACATGATAGAGATTTCCTATTTGTTTGCAAAATTTTTGATCTCATGTTTAAATAAACCAAAACACCCTTCTCATTCATGGCGGGCTTCATTTTTGCTTCCCTTTTCCTCCTGTTAACAATTATACTAAACTAGTGCTCTTTAATATGCTCTTAGTTTCATAATGGGGTTAATGGAGTGTGTGAATGCCCTGAAATTGTGCATAAAATATTATGTATATCCATCTATACATTTCTTTCCTGGAAGAGATAATACATAGTTCTTATCAGATTTTCAAAGAAATATTTGATCTAGAAAGGCTAAAAATAGTAAAGATATAGAAGAATTCACTATTTTGTGATTATCAAACCAAGAGATTTACCTTTAAAGCCATAAAAATGCCTCATTCACTATCTGTAATAAAAACAAACTGAATTTCAAATCTTGAACTTTGGTAAAAGTAGTAGTAGTATTTTTAAGAGAATACAATCGATGTGTTTTCTCTAGAACATATTAGGTTGGTGCAAATGTAATTGCGGTTTTTGCCATTGAAAGTAATGGCAAAACAATGTGATTACTTTTGCACCAACTTAATAGCAAACCATTCCAAATTTACTGGATATCATATTTTGTCTTTTCAAAATAATTCTTCATAGAATTAAAATATTTTCCTAATCTTATTCTGCTACTCATGTGTCATTTAGTCACCATTATTTTTCTGAAAATGAACAATTGCATAACTTTCACTTTATTAAATATTCGATGTGGCTCTATGTATGTACCTTATATACTTATTTAGATATGTAAAATTTATTTAGCTAACTCAAATAATTACAGTGATTATTCCAGTAATTAAATGCTGCAAAAGTTAATATGCTTTATTGTCTCAGACTTTGAAAATTTCCTGTTTTAGAATGTCTACAGAATGGTACTGCATGAAATTTAAAAGATGCTTTTCTTTTTTCCTACAATCAGAATGGAGATAATTTTAGGTATATAAGAAAGTTCCATGTCCATCAATTTCCTCAACTAAATCTCCTGCAATGCCTTTTATATGTTGCACATATATATTATCTTCTATATTTTGATAAAAGGGACTTTTTGTGATTTATGGAAAGTAGCTTAAACTCTTCATGCCTCAGTTGCTCCATCTGTCAAATGGAGATAATAATATCAAGCATATAGTGTCATTTTAAGACTTTAATGAGTTGTTGGTTAACTCTCACTTCTTAACTATTCACTATTATCCAAGTACATATAAGAGCTGGAATTCAAGCAGAGCATAGTAGTCCAGCTGAACAAAAGGACAGAGATCCAAATTCAAAATAACTGAAGTCCCTAGAATCTGTGAAGTAGGTCATCAAAGAAAGTGCTGTGAAAAGTGAACTCTGAGTCTATATGAACATCCCCTGTGCTTCCTTGAGTGAGAGGTAGGCTGAAAATACAAAGTATTAGACTACCTACGGCTTACAGCGTGCCTGCAGTGGGACTGTGAACAAAACACAGTGGTAGTAGAGGTCCTTTGGGGCTGGAGGACTTTGGAGTTCTGGCAGGGTCAGAAAGGAAAGATCTGCTTAACACTATGCTGATACCCCTAATCGCGCTGAGGCATCTAGAAAGGTTGTGCTTTAGGAAAGAGGACCATGCTCTTGCGCAGGGATTGGCAAAGTTCTTTAGTAAAGGGCCGGGTAATAAATACTTTAGGCTTTGTGGGCCACATATCTCTCTCACTTTTCTTTCTCATCCTTTCTTGTTCTCTTCCTGCTACTAGTCCTTCTTTTTAAGAACCATTCAAAAACATAAATTTATTCTTAGCTTAGTAGTATAGAAAAACAGGCTCATGCAGTTTGCTGACCCCTTCTCTGGAGTAAGATTTAACACAGAGTCACATTAAGTAAGCCTACAACCACGGCCTTAGAAAATCCTAGGTGAGAAGAGTTTGGAGGTTGAATTTTTTTATGTTTTGGGGGCTTTGAGAACACTTCAGATTTTTCACAAATCTGTCTTAACACAGTGAAAATACCAAGTCTATCCAAATTCCTGGTAATTAGACAGTAATTGAACTGCTTACAGGATTAAAAAAAAATCAACACTCTCAGAGGAAGATAGAAGAATCCAAAGTCATTACAACATTTGAGTCAAAAGGTCAATATACTATTAAAAATACTAGACAATGGAACAGAAAAATGTGACCCATTGTGAAGCAAAAAGCAGTCAGTAATAAACAATTGTAAAGTGGTCCAGATGTTGGATTAAGTAGAGAAAGATTTTAAATAGTCATTAAAAATATGTCCAAAGTATTAAAGAAAAGGTGATTCAAATAATTAAAAGAAAAATTTGAAGCCTGGGTGTGGTGGCTCACAACTGTAATCCCAGCACTTTGGAGGCCAAAGCGGGCAGATCACCTGAGGTCAGGAGTTCGGAGAAACACCTCTATAAAATACAAAAATTAGTGGGTTGGTGAATAATCTAACGTCGGGAAGGGGAGGAGAACCTTGAAAAAAAAATATTACTAATGAGTAAAATAGATAAAAAAGAAATTATTATTATTACTGCCACTAGTAATGAGTGGAAAGTGGTACACATTTCGGTTTTGATTTGCATTTCCCTAATTAATAATGTTCATTATCTTATCATGTGCTTGTTGGTCATTTATATATCTTCTTTGGAGAAATGGCTATTCAAGTTCTTTGCACATTTATTAATTAGGTTGTTTGCCTTTTGGGGGAGTTTGTATGTTTTTTGTTTTTTGTTTTTTTTTTTTCTTTTTTTTTTTTTTTGAGATGGAGTCTCGCTCTGTCGCCCAGGCTGGAGTGCAGTGGCGCAATCTCGGCTCACTGCAAGCTCCGCCTCTCGGGTTCACGCCATTCTCCTGCCTCAGCCTCTCCAAGTAGCTGGGACTACAGGCGCCCGCCACCACGCCCGGCTAATTTTTTGTATTTTTAGTAGAGACGGGGTTTCACCGTGGTCTCGATTTCCTGACCTCGTGATCCGCCCGCCTCGGCCTCCCAAAGTGCTGGGATTACAAGCGTGAGCCACTGCGCCCGGCCTGAGTTTATATGTTTATGTTTAGATCCAGGAATCCACCAAGACAAGATTTTTTTTTTTTTTTTTCATGGAGAAAGTAGTTTTGAGAGAAAACAAAGAGGTAGATTTGGGACCCATTTGGAAAAGATTTTGCTTTTCAGAGATCAGGAAAGCGCCTGTGTGGTCTGGGAGCGGTAGTGAGATTAGAAATGACTGTAATGTGAATTTTTATCATAGTAAAGAGGCATTTGCTTTTTACATTGCTATAAACATACTCCAGAAGGTAGGGCAGCAGTATGAGACTGAGTGATACTGCATGCTACTGAGCTTAGAGGGAAAAGTGGGAAAAAAACAAATTGTAACAGCACCATCAACCCCTCTCACAATTACTCACTTCTATCAAAAAGGTCAATCTCATTCATGCCTTGTCTGTAAACTTGCTCCTTGCTATGCCTGAAATTATACTCCTTTCCCACCCTGATCCTGGCTTATTTGAGCATACATACTAAGAAAAGTATACATGTAAATTGACGAGCAGAGTGCTTAACATAATTAGGCCCTGACATGGTTTGTATGTTTTATCCCCTCCAAATCTCATGTTGAAATGTGACCTCCAATGTTAGAGGTGGACCTAGTGGGAAGTGTTTGGGTCATGGGGGCGAATCCCTCATGAATGGCTTGGTGCCGTCCTAATGGTATTGAGTGAGTTCTCATTCTGTTAGTTCACAAGAGATCTGGTTGTTTAAAAGAGCCTGGCACCTTCTCCCTCTCTCTGTTGCTCTCTCTCTTGCCACGTGACGTGCCTGCTTCCCTTCTGCCTTCTGTCATGACTGGAAGCTTCCTGAGGCCCTCAACAGGAGCACAGACCAGCACCACACTTCTCTACAGCCTGCAGAACCATGAGCAAAAGTAAACCTCTTTTCTTTATAAATTACCCACTCTCAGGTACTTCTTTATGGCAATGCAAGAACAGACTAACAGGCCCTCAATAAGGATAAATAGGAAATATCATAATGATAAATGGATAATTAATCAGGAAGAGGTACAATTCTAAATATGTATGAACCCGTATCACAGAACTTCAAAATTCATGAAGTAAAAATCAACAGAAATAAAAGGAGAAATAGAGAAATACAAAAAATACAGCTGGAGATTTGTACACATCTCTCTTTAACTGAAAGAACAAGTGGAAACAAATTTCACTAATGATGTAAGATCTGTGCAATGCTATTAACCAACTTGATGTAATTGATATTCATGGGGCAGTATAACCAAAACTCAGAATACACATTTTTATTTTGAAGTGCACATAGATTTTCCACTAAGGCCAAATTCTGAGCCAAAAGACAACGTATTTCATATACTGCCGAGACCAGCTCGGTCGGGGAGACCCTAACCCAACTGCACCAGAGGAATTAAAGACGCACACACAGAAATATAGGGGTGTGAAGTGGGAAATCAGGGGTCTCACAGCCTTCAGAGCTGAGATCCCCGAACAGAGATTTACCCACGTATTTATTAATAGCAAACCAGTCATTAGCATTGTTTCTATAGATATTAAATTAACTAAAAGTATCCCTTATGGGAAACAAAGGGATGGGCCGAATTAACTGCAGCAGGAACACGCTCTTAAGACACAGATCACTCATGCTAATTGTTTGTGGCTTAAGAATGCCTTTAAGCGGTTTTCCACCGTGGGTGGGCCAGGTGTTCCTTGCCCTCATTCCTGTAAACCCACAACCTTCCAGCTTGGGCATTAGGGCCATTATAGACATGTTATGGTGCTGCAGAGATTTTATTCATGGCCAGTTTTGGGGCCAGTTTATGGCTAGACTTTGGGGGACTTGCTCCCAATAATATACTGAATTTTTTCAATTTAAAATTATCTTTATCTCATCACTTCTTTTCAACACAGTTTTGGAAGTCCTAGCCAGAGCAATTAGACAAGAGAGAATTAAATGGCATGCTAACAGAAAAGGAAGAATTGAAACTGTTTCTTTTTGCTGATGACATGATGTCATCATCCATCATGTATGGATACATTTTACAAACATTTGTGTGTGCAATATAGTTCACAGTTAAAAAAATGTCTAGACCAGTTTCAAACTTCGGTCTCATCTAATTTCATAGAGCTCTAAGGCCTAGAGTGGAGACAGGGAATACTATGCTAGTAGCCTATATCCTTTTTCTTCTCAGTTTTTGCTTCTTCTCTCCTACTGACTACAAGAAGGTTTTGGGGAGGGGGCATGAGAGGAGACTGTCTCTTTTATTAACTGACAGCATTTTGCAGACTTCTTGGTGTTATCTTAGTTCATTTAGACTGCAATAACATCATACCACAGACCACAAGAGATGAAGGTGCCAGCATGATCAGGTTCTGAGGAGTGCCCTCTTTAAGTTGCAGACTGTCTTCTTGCTGTGTCCTCACATGGGGGAAGGGGAAAAGGAATTCTCTGAAGTTTCTTTTTTTTTTTTTTTTTTCTTTTTTTTTTTGAGACGGAGTCTGTCTCTGTCACCCAGGCTGCAGTGCAGTGGTGGGATCTTGGCTCAGTGCAACCTCCACCTCTCCCAAGTAGCTGAGATTGCAGGTGCCTACCACCAGGCGTGCCTAATTTTTGTATCTTTCTTAGTAGAGACAGGGCTTCACCACATTGGCCAGGCTGGTCTTTAACTCCTGATCTCAAGTGATCCACCCACCTCAGCTTCCCAAAGTATTGGGATTACAGGCGTGAGCCACTGCGCCCAGCCTGAGGTTTCTTTTAGAAGGGCACAAGGTTAAAATGTCAACACATGAATTTTAGCAATTGTTGTTGCTGATTTTCTATCAAACACTGGCTCTCTATGCCCTGTGTGTAATAGACACCCAAATGCTGACTCTTTTATGGAGTGCACATATAAGTATTTTTGAGGACTTGGGACTTCTCCACTGCACAGTTCTCAACCACTTGTATCACCTATTAAATTCTTCACACAGTAGTTCACTGAAGGACCCGTGCCAGCTTCTATCCTTGATAACCACTTAAACTGTAGATACTCAGGTGTTATTTCTGTGTTGAGCTGTAGGAAGTACAGGCTGCTCCGCTGCCATTTCTTCTTTAAGTTCTCCTTCTTCCTTTAAGTCTCTCTTTATTTTCCGGATGAGATAGGTATAGGGTGGGAAACAAAGTTTATGGGAGGCCATAGTTTTGGACTAGCCTCCTGTATTAGGTCCCAGCCAGACCAGACCAAACCAGAATGGAGTCACTTGTGCTAAGTGCTAATCAACCAGTCAACATAATAAGAAAGTTGCCTCTATTTTAACCTGTAAAGATAGTAGCTTCAAAAGGACCAACTCACTTTTTGTTCTGTTTCTGCTGCTTCAGTCCTTTTCTGTCTATAAAGCCCACCTCCTCTGCTCAGCTCATTGGAACACTCATTCTGTTTTACAGAGTGAGATGTTACCAGATTCTCAAATTGCAAGTAAAAGTCAGTTTGCTCTTTAAACTAAATCTGTTGTAGTTTTTTCTTTTGACAAGGGGCATAATAGCAAGCCTGTTGCCTAAGCAATTATCTAGCCAGGGAACAAAATGTCTCTCTAGTTTTCTTACATGCATGCATCCTACATTTTATAAATATTTTCTCTTGGAACACCACATTATTTGGTTTCAAGAGGAAAAGAACACCTCTTCCCTCCTATTACAAGGAGGCAGAGGAATCACTTTGATGAGCACTCTACCTTCCCTGGTGCTCTCCTTATATACCAGAGTGAAGTAGTAGGGCACTGGTTGATTATGGTATGGGTGAGTTGGGACACCAATTAGAAAACCTTGCAATGTGATACCTGGATGCAAGTCTGGGTAGCTTGTTGGAAGCTCATTTTAGAATAAGATATGTAGTGCCTTAGTATTTTTTAAATCTTTTTTTAGCTGTGAGTTCTAGTGGACAATCTCAAGACAACAGGGGAAGTCCTTTTCAATGTCTTATTATGTCAGACTCCCATATTTATTACTTTGTGTGTTCCCAAGCAAGTATCCTAAATTCTTCCAAATTTAATTTTCTTATGATTACATTAGAAAGAATAGTGTATCTGCCCTTTCACAGTTTTTTTTTTTAAGATTAAATAAGTATGTATATAAAGGGCTTGTTCAGATTAAATGTTGAAGAAAATTTGAGAAAGTACTTTTACATGTTTACAGGAAATGCCTGATTTCAGTAGAAATTAACCCAATACAATGAATGGAATGTTCTATAACTTTTGGGAACTAGATCTTGTAAGATTGTAAATTTTACCACATATTCTTAAAATACATAATAAGTAGGAATAATATGTGAATCTATGAATTAATGGATTGGTAGTAGAACTATAATTATCCTTTGGTGAAATACATTTCCTTAATTTTATCTTTGGTCTTAAATTTGGTTATTCCACGCATTCGATTAAAGAAGATAGATACTACTCTTTGGAATGTGCTTACTTTTTAAGCCTAAGAACTTTCATTACTTTGCATTGTTTTCTTCCCTAAACAGCAGGATATTTAATTTATATTATACTGGATTACTTACTCAGGAAATCGGTACTGAGATGACTCATTATTATACATATTGATACAAAAGTAGGCCTTATAGGCCATTCAATGACAGTTTGTTTCATTTCAATAACTTTCAATTGAAAGTTAGTTTGAGAGTTGGGAAAATTAAAGGCGCTTATTCCTATAAAGTACTTAGCAAGGTGCCTGGCATATAGTAAAGGCTCTATAAATGCTAGCTATTATGACGATTATAAAGCTTTCTACACCAGCTTTTTACTATTATCATCATGCCAAATTAAATTATAGTAATAAAATGCTGATAGGAGAAAAATGGAGTTGGACAATGATAATTGAAAATTATATTTATTCACATGACTTCTCCATTTTGAAAAGCACATATTTTATGTTATTAAAATAGTATTAAATGGGGGATATGGATAATACAATAGCTCTTCTCCAGAATTCTGTCTGGTAACAATAGCTTTATGGCTAATAACACATCAAAGGGCATTGATAAATCTTTTTTTTTCTCCTATGTCATGGTAGTAGTTTGTTGGTTTCTGTTTTTCTTTTAAGTAAGCAAAATTGAGGAAATATAAAAGTGATGGACTGTGCCATAAATGTTAAAATATGAAATATATATTTGGCTTTTCTTTTTAACATAGGGCTTTTCCTTTGAGTATATAAATCAATCATTTGAGTTTCACATTATTCTTACATGAACTATTCAAAAAAATATATAAATCAAATAATTTATTTTTTACAATTTGAGTTTCTTTAAAGTGAATAGGGGACTTAAAGAAAATTGGCAAGCAGTGTGAGTTTAGAAATTTTTTAAATGTTAATAAATAACCTTATATTTGCAATTCTTGTCTACACCAAATTCAAAAGCAATGTTTAAAGATGTACTTTTAGTAATATGTTTCAAAGCATTCAAATTAGTTTTTATAGAAAGAACAACTCTGATTTTGCATTCATATCTTTTCATTTTACGCAATATTGCCTTAAATTACTTAACACATTAACATGTACAACTGGCATAAATAAGTTTTGGAATAAACTCAACAGACTCTTTTTTTTTTTTTGAGACGGAGTCTCGCTCTGTCACCCAGGCGGGAGTGCAGTGGCGCAATCTCGGCTCACTGCAAGCTCCGCCTCCCGGGTTCACGCCATTCTCCTGCCTCAGCCTCTCCGAGTAGCTGGGACTACAGGCGCCCGCCACCACGCCCGACTAATTTTTTTTGTATTTTTAGTAGAGACGGGGTTTCACCGTGGTCTCGATCTCCTGACCTCGTGATCCGCCCGCCTCGGCCTCCCAAAGTGCTGGGATTACAAGCGTGAGCCACTGCGCCCGGCCAACAGACTCTCGGTAAGCATCAAATTCATATGGTGGAGGAAGCCTGTGAAGGTAATGAGTACAGCCAACTAGCAGTGAGTGTCTAGCCTGTGCTGGGCGTCAGTTAGAATGCTTTGTAGAGGAAACGGAGAACACTTATTATTTTCCCAAGTCAGCTAATTGATAATCTGGTAAGGGAACTTTTTTGTATTGTATTCTAATAAGATGACATTTTAAACTGCTATAACTGAGAGAATAGATCTCCTTAGTGACCATCTGGAGGTAGTGCAGATCTACATCAATGAGTTTAGAATTTTAAAATTTATTTTATTTCTTCTTCTTTTTTTTTTTTTTCTTGAGAGGGAGTCTTGCTTTGTCACCCAGGCTGGAATGCAGTGGCACGATCTCATCTCACTGCAACCTCCACCTCCTGGGTTCAAGAAATTCTCCTGCCTCAGTCTCCAGAGTAGCTTGGACTACAGGTATGCGCCACCATGACCAGCTAATATTTGTATTATTATTATTTTTTAAGTAGAGGTGGGGTTTTGCCATGTTAGCCAGGCTGGTCTTGAACTCCTGGCCTCAAGTGATCCACCCGCCTC
>NW_026652282.1:95939410-95946286 GCF_009828535.3 Hylobates moloch | reverse complement strand
CCACACTGCCCGGCCTATTTTCATTTTTATTGGAATGAAAAAAATGAACTAAATCCCTTTGAATTAGAAGTGAGCTCCAAAGAATCACTAGTAGTATATTCTTCAACGTTTTCTCAAAATGCACCCTCAAGGTAAGTAATTTAAAATGTACCTAGAACATAATTTCAAACTATGTATTCAAATCACAGGATAGTTTTTGTATAAAAAAGAAGTGTTAGTTTTGTCCTTGAGCATGTGCCACATATTTGGGAGAACTATGATCTTGTGGGCTTCATCAGAGTTACATGGGCATGGGGCTGTGTGCGGTGGCTCATGCCTGTAATCCCAGCACTTTGGGAGGCCAAGGCAGGCAGATCACTTGAGGTCAGGAGTTTGAGACCAGCTTGGCAAAAATGGTGAAACCCTGTCTCTACCAAAAATCCAAAAAAAGAAAAAATTATCTGGGTGTAGTGGCCAGCGCCTATAGTCCTAGCTACTCGTGAGACTGAGGCGAGAGAATCACTTAAACCTGGGAGGAGGAGGTTGCAGTGAGCCAATATCGCGCCACTGCACATCAGCCTGGGTGATAGAGCAAAACTCCGTCTAAAAAAAAGTTCCATGGTTATGTGCATCTGCTCTTGCTGTCTTCCTGTGCCACTGTTTATCCTTAAATGTATATGAAGCCGTTCTTTGTCAATTGTGATTAAGGATTCCAGATGTTCATTGATTTCATCAAAAAATGAATTTGCTTTTTTATTTCCTCATTCTCCTTTTATTTGTGGGTGATTTTCAGAAGGTTAAAATAAAAGATTCTATCTTTACATCACCATTTAAAAACCAGATTTCCCAGTCAAATATTTGCAAGAACAGCTAAATTTAAGGAGATTTAAATAAGCATCTAAAATCAAAGTTACTCCTTTGCATACACAAAGCTTTTAAAATGTCTTTTTTTCTTCCATTTTCTCTTGTCTTTTTATGGAATTCAAATTATACGTGTATTAAATCTCTGCTGATTTTTTTTTTCAATCATCTTTTTTCCCGTTTTTCAAATAGGATAATTTCTATTTATCTATCTTCAAATTCCTTGCCTTTTTTTTCCCTTTGATGTTTCCATTTTGCTGTTAACCCTATTAAACAATTTATTTTATTTAAGATACTTTTTAAAGTAGAAGTTCCTCTTCGTTCATTTTATAGTTTCTATATTTCTGCTAAGATTTCCTTTCATTCATAACAAGCGTATTTTCTTTATATCCCTGATCATAGTTATAAAAGCTGTGTTATAAAATCTTAGGGTTTTATAGTTATTACATAGTTATAAAATCTTGAGGTTGGTTTCCATTAATTTTCCTTTTTTTGAAATTGATAATTTTTTCTCTGATTCTTCATATTCTAAATATTTTGAATTGTACCTTGAAGTTGTAAATCTTGTGAAGATTCTGGTTTTTATTTTTATGTTTTCCTAAAGAATGTTCATTTAAAAAAACTCTTTTAACTTCGCTGAACTCGTAATGTGAACAATGTCTCTCCCGTGGTGGGTAGGCAGCTCAGATCTCAATTTAGTTCTTTTATTTTGGCTTAGCTCCTTGTAGTCTACCTCACCCTTGTCTAGTTCAAGGGTCAGCCAGAGATTTAGGCAGAGACTATTCATAATACATGAGCATCTCCCTTCCTGGCCCCCTTTTCCCTGTGAATTTTTTCCCTCACTGTCAGTAGCTGTGATCACCCAGAACTCCTTTCTCTCATTTTGCAAGCCAGTTAGACTACAGCATTTCTATCAGGGCATTATGCACAAGGCTAGCACAGATTGGGGCCTGCCGTAAGGCTAAAAGCTATTAAAAGAAAAAGAAATCTCACCTCATACCTTAACTTCCTCATGATTGTCAAATCCTTCCAGTTCCTGCTTGCTTTCAATCATAATCTGATGCCTTAATTAAAAAAAAATTACTCAGAATTGGTAGTGTTATTTGTACAAGGATTGCTCTGAAAGGAGACACTTGGCCATTACGGGAAGCTGAACCCATTCTCCCTTACGTGTATTCGTTTTTCACATGAGAAGACAAGTAATCACACGAAAACCCAATAATACCAACTTCAGTTGCTCAGTGGGTTTGGCCTCAGAAGAAAATGTAGAATGTAGTGTTGCTTCTTCTAGTTGTTAGCTATTTCTCTCCAAGTAGAAAATTATGGGAAGAGAGAGAATCCTATGATTTTTCTTCAAAATAAAACGGACAAAGTAAACTATATTTGTGGAAAAAATGAGATGTGAAAACAGATATGGTAGTTTTCTAGAGTAGTAAAAACATATTGCCAAATGTGTTTTGATACACACAGATAATTCCAAAGGCATTAATGTGGTGAACACTATATATATGGAACTCAAATTATATGTGTATTAAATCTCTGCTCATTTTTTTAGATACATATATGCATATATTTCTATGCGTATGTGTACAAGTGTACAAAGCCCCCGCAACAACACACACACACAGAATGTTAAAGAACATATTCTTCACATTCCTAGTTGATTTCATTTAAAATGCATGGAATACTCTAATCACTAGTTACCTATTTCTTATCTTTGAGTATCCTACTTTATCTTGGTTTAGAAAAATGTGTACTTCAACCTTTAAAAAGTTTTATTTTAATGAGGTTTACTTTACATGGATTACTAGGTGATTGAAAGACATAATTTTTTAATTAAAAATAATTGAAAGACATAATTACTATCATTTTCTAAACAATAGTAATTATTTCTTAGTGTGTGATTATGTTTAAGTGTATGTGCTATAACTGAAGAAACAAACGTGAAGTAGTACAGGTTTTCTCCAAAATGCTAGTGATACTGACAATCATAAAGCTATAATTACATTCTACTTACTCGTCAGCTAATAAATTACTAACAGTTGCTGTAAAGGACTAGTTCCAGTTTTCTTCAATATTAAGGTGTGTTTTTCTTGCACATTGATTCCCTAATGCTGGAAGTTATTTCATGTGTTAACTTGGGTAGAAGTACAAGAGAGGGCTCTAATCATATTTCTTTGATTACTGGCAAATTTAGAAAAATTGCAGGAGGAAGGTAATAGCTTTTTTCTCCTACACTATTATATAATCATTTATGAGTATTGTCCCATCAAGCTAGGTAATGGTGTTCCATAATAATCAGTAAACCCATTTAGCCAGTTATCTGGGTTCAAAATCTGAGCCATTTCTGATTCTTCCCTTATTCTCCCAATCAAAACAATTACAATGTCTCATTGTTACGTACCTCATAATGTCCTCCATATATGTCCTTCCCCTTTGATTATTATTGAAGTTAACCTGCCTCTGATGCGTAATGCCTCAAGTGTGTACCACTGCCATGGATTTATCATACTTTTCCTCATTACTGATACCTTCACTTACAATCCATCCTGTACACGTCACGACTAATAGTCCTAAATATTGCTAATAGACCTAAAATGTTGCTTTTTATGTTAATTACCTGATCATTAATGCTTAATAGTTCACTGGTCTTTAAAGAGTTTAAAGTTCTCGGCCTGGTAGAAAACATCCTTCCAGTTTTGACCATCTGTCTCACCAGTTTAGTCTACTCAGTAATCCTCTGAAGCATGGCATGGGCTACATGTTGCTGTCAGGAAGGGACAGTGCAATTTTCTTTTAAGTTTTAGTGGTTTAAGACTGTCTTGAATGGGAGAAAATTTTTGCAATCTACTCATCTGACAAAGGGCTAATATCCAGAATCTACAGAGAACTTAAACAAATTTACAAGAAAAAATCAAACAACCCCATCAAAAAGTGGGCAAAGGATATGAACAGACACTTCTCAAAAGAAGACATTTATGCAGCCAAAAGACACGTGAAAAAATGGTCATCATCACTGGCCATCAGAGAAATGCAAATCAAAACCACAGTGAGATACCATCTCACACCAGTTAGAATGGCGATCATTAAAAAGTCAGGAAACAACAGATGCTGGAGAGGATGTGGAGAAATAGGAACACTTTTACACTGTTGGTGGGACTGTAAACTAGTTCAACCATTGTGGAAGTCAGTGTGGCGATTCCTCAAATGGTATTTCTAGAACTATAGACCCAGCCATCCCATTACTGGGTATATACCCAAAGGATTATAAATCATGCTGCTATAAAGACACATGCACACGTATGTTTATTGCGGCACTATTCACAATAGCAAAGATTTGGAATCAACCCAAATGTCCATCAACGATAGACTGGATTAAGAAAATGTGGCACATATACATCATGGAATACTATGCAGCCATAAAAAAGGATGAGTTCAGAGAGATCACTGCTGTACTGTGAAGTCATACAGTATTTCTCTGTAACACTCATTCATTCATTCATTCATTCAGCTTTCAAAGAGGACTACTAACCTTTTTGGAATAGCTATTCCATCTCTTCTATCCCCTTAACCTACTTTATTTTCCTCCATAGCATTTATTCTTGTTTGATATTACAGTATATCTATAAATGTGTAAACCAAAAAGGGTCTGAGGCAGATCTCAATCAATTTGGAGGTTTATTTTGCCAAGGTTCTGGACATGCCTGAGTAAAATCTGTAGCCCAGTGCTTTCTCTAAAGAGAGTCTGAGAACTTCAGTATTGAAAGGGGAGGGTGGGCAGGAGGGAAAAGAGGAATAGTCAATTATGCATTTATCTCACTCTCAGTAAATCTGCATTTTACATAAGATAAAGTAAACACAGGGAAGAGAAAGTCAAATGTGCATTTTTCTTAGGGTGCGTGGAGGGATGATTGCCAGTCTTGTCTTTGTGCCACACCTGTGAAGACAAGTTGTTAATTTGTACTGTCAGGGTGATATTCAACATAACTCTGCTTTAGGGTAAAGATTTTGGGGCCCACAGGAATTTCCTTGTGAGCAATTTGTAAAGGAGGCCCCCTGGGAGATATGTGGCCTTCTGTTGTTGCAGCTATCTGTTTAGGAACAAAAGAAAGGCAGCTTTTGCGTGACTCATCTCCCAAGCTTAACTTTTCCCTTTGGCATAGTGAGTTTGGGGTCCCCAAATTTTATTTTCTTTTCATAGTTTCTTTTCTTACATGAAAATAAGCTTCATGAAGGTAGAGACATTGTATTGTTTTCTTTCATTGTATTATCAGAGCTTAGAAAAGCATAGTAGATAATAAATATTGTTTAACACATGAATTTGACACTTAGCACATAGGCTTTTATTGTTAATTGTCTTTTCATGAATGATGCAAAAATGTAGAATGTTCTTTAGGGTAAGATCTCTTTTACAATTCTCTCTATTATACTTTATAGCACCCAATCCATTGGTTTGCACAATAAGTACACAATGCAGATTTGTTGATATATGTTTTTCTATTGACATGAATCTGAAAATAACATGAATTGATAACTGATTTAAGTTTCATTTTTAAGTAAAAGCGTGGAAAGCAGAATAATGGCCCCTGAAAGATGTATGTGTCCTACTCCTCTGAACCTGTTAATACATTACTTTGCATGGGAAAAGGAATTTTGCATCTGTGATTCAGGTTAAGAAGCTTGTAATGGGAAGATTATTCTGGATTATCCAAGTAAACCCTATCTAATTTCATGAGTCTTTTAAAGCAGAGAACCTTTTCTAGCTGCAGAGAACCAAAGATGGTAGTGTGAGAAGTGAGTTTGATGTTGCTGGCTTTGAAGGTGGAGGAGGAGGGCCATGAACCAAGGAATGTAGATGGCTTCTAGAAGCCAGAGAAGGCAAGAAAATGGATTCTCACCTATAGCCTTCAGAAAGGAATGCAGCCCTGATGATGATGCCTTGATTTTAGCCCAATGAGTTGTGTTTATGACCTACAGAGGTGTATAATACATTGTGCTATTTTAAGCCACTGGCTTTGTGATATGTTTTGGTACCAATAGAAAACAGGTATAAACAATAATAAGAGCAAAAAAAAAAAAAGCCTTTCAACCTTATTCTTCTGTCCATATGAGAAATGAAGCAGATTCCTGAAGGGCTGGGGCATTTTCCATATATATTCAATTATAAGATAATTTTGAATGTAAGAAATGTTTCTGTTTTCTTAAGGAGAACTTTTTTTTCAAGAGTATGTGGCTAACTTGAATATAGAAAATTGTGTAAATGGCAATTAAATAAGATGATATCTCCCTATTTACTTTGCAAATGTTGATTAAATTAATTACAAATATATATTTAAAAAATTCATGAATGTTTCTGATGATCCAACAATATAGTATGCCCTTTGGGGTAATTTGTCTTTCACACTTCCATTATCCTTTATAGCACCCAATCCATTGGTTTGCACAATAAACACACAATGCAGATTTAGGTATAATATAATGTTATATTATATCTTTCTCATGTTTTATAAAACAATTTTATTCACATTTTACCGTCGAATTTAACATTTGTTGCTGTCATCACTGAAGATTTTTTTCTGGAGAGATCTGACACTTTTCTAGAACACAACATAATCACTTCTATCCAAGATATTTTAAAGAAGGCACTTTTTGAATCTGCGTATGAAGCTATCACTCAAAATTTTATCCCAAGTTACAAGTATGTATCTGTTATTCATGATAAAATCCCTAATAAAACCACTTATCATATATTTGTTTCTAAAGTAGCCTTGAAAAGGCTTGTTTATACTTGGTATCCAAAATCCGTAATTGTGAGGTCATCTCTCTTCACAGATGGTAATTTATTTGTTTATTTATTTATTTATTTATTTATTTATTTTTTTGAGACACAGTCTGGCTCTGTCCCCCAGGCTGGAGTGCAGTGGCACCATCTCGGCTCACTGCAAGCTCCCCCTCCCGGGTACACGCCATTCTCCTGCCTCAGCCTCCCGAGTAGCTAGGACTACAGGCGCCCGCCACCACGCCCTGCTAATTTTT
>NW_026652282.1:95904616-95934446 GCF_009828535.3 Hylobates moloch | reverse complement strand
GGGGGGCTAGGGGAGAAATAGCATTAGGAGAAATACCTAATGTAGATGGTGGGTTGATGGGTGAAGCAAACCACCACGGCACGTGTATACCTATGTAACAAACCTAGATGTTCTGCACATGTACCCCAGAACTTAAAGTATAATAATAATAAAAAAGGTACTTAAGAATGGTTCTCTACTGTGAGAAAAATTTTGTTTCGTTTTCTTTATGAGACAAAATATTGAGCTAAAATTTCAGCTTATATTCAGAAAGATGAACACTTTTATTCCACTTACTTGGTTTACTTTCTTTTTCATAGACATGAAAATTCACAGGAGACATCCTATTTGTAATCCATTATTGCTCAATACTATCTCATGTATTCCTTTCAATGTACATATATCCCGACAATATCATATTCAATGCTATATGTTATTTTTTTTCCAGTCCCCTATTGATTAACTTTCAAATTGATTCTAATTTTCAACAATGACACATGATGATGCAATAATCATTACTTTGCATAGATTTTTACAGTTATGTATTTATTTTAAAAATTTATTTTAATTTATTTACATTTTTACTTACTTTATATTTTTAAAAATCAGATTTCCATGTTTCAGCAGCAAGTCATTAGCTGAATGAGAGTCCATGTAAGTCATCATGTATATATATAGTTGTATATTTCTGAAGGATAAATTCTTAGAGGTAGAACTGCCATGTGAAAAGAAATGAACATTCCAAATGTAAAAACTATTGCTAAAATGACATACAAATATATAAATAAATATATGTTGCCATTTGATACGGTTTGCCTGTGTCCCCACCTAAAATCTCGTCTTCAGTTGTAATCCCCATAACCCGCACATGTCAAGGGTGGGGGCAGGTGGAGGTAATGGGATCATGGGGACTGTTTCCCACATGCTGTTCTCATGATAATGAGAGAGTCTCATGAGATCTGATGGTTTTATAAGCATACAGCATTTCCCCTGCTTGCACTCACTTCGTCCTGCTGCCCTGTGAAGAAGGTGCCTGCTTCTCCTTTGCCTTCCACCATAATTGTAAGTTTCCTGAGACCTCCCCAGCAATGTGGAACTGTGAGTCAATTAAACCTCTTTTCTTTATAAATTACCCAGTTTCGAATATTTCTTCATAGCAGTGTGAGAATGGACTAATACACCATGCATAGTGCCATGAAAATGTGCTTCTTCTGTCTCTGATGGAAGAGAGCGTAACTGACCTGCGGCCCAATTGTAGCACTTAGAAATCTGTCACAGTACTTGTGCTATGCACAGACCACTCTTCCTAAGGGCTGCTTCTAGCCAGTAAACAATTGAGCACGACAGAGATTCTAAGACAGGTCCATTCCTAAGACATGCGGGGCTGCTCTGATAGGGAATTTTGGCTCAAGGACTCTCCAACGACCTTTCAGAATTCTCTTAAACCACAATGAAGTCTAGAATGCTTTCTCTCCCAACTTTTATTTAATTCTTCCTTCTTTACCCTTTCCTTTCATCCAGAGCCAGTTCTGCATTGTGGTTTGGCAGTTCTCCTAGATTCCTTCAGCTCCTTCCCCATTTTCTACCACAGGTATTTCTCTCAATAAATTTCTTTCTTTCTTTCTTTCTTTCTTTCTTTCTTTCTTTCTTTCTTTCTTTCTTTCTTTCTTTCTTTCTTTCTTCTTTCTTTCTTTTTTTAAGATGGAGTCCCACTCTGTTGCCCAGGCTGGAGTGCAATGGTGCCATCTCGGCTCACTGCAACCTCCGCCTCCCAGGCTCAAGCGATTCTCCTGCCTCAGCCTCCTGAGTAGCTGGGATCACAGGCACGCATTACCACGCCTGGCTAATTTTCGTATTTTTAGTAGAGATGGAGTTTCACCATGTTCGTCAGGGTGGTCTCGAGCTCCTGACCTCGTGATCCGCCTGCCTCAGCCTCCCAAAGTGCTGGGATTACAGGCGTGAGCCACCGTGCCCAGCCTTCAATAAATTTCTTATATGAATAATCATATCTTGGTCTCTGATTCTTGGAGGACCTTGGCTAACACAGTGTATAAAAATATCTATATAGTTACATCATCAAATTTTAATATTTTTCTTTTTTTGAAGTTATTTAAATAATTGTCATTAATTATGTAGTTTAGCATCTTTTGCGTACTTATTAGCCATATGTAATTTATTTTCTGAAGATTTTATGTTTATGAAATTTACTGTTTTTTTCTTTAAAATCTTCTTGTTGGTATTTTTGTCTTTTTTGTTTTTTGTTTTATTGAGATAGAATCTTGCTCTGTTGCCCAGGCTGGAGTGCAGTGGCATGATCTTGGCTCACTGCAACCTCCACCTCCCCAGTTCAATTGATTCTCTTGCCTCCACCTCCCAAGTAGCTGCGATTACAGATGCATGCCACCATGGCCGGCTAACTTTTTATATTTTTAGTAGAGACGGGGTTTCAACATGTTGGCCAGGCTGGTCTCGAACTCCTGACCTCAGGTGATCCGCCCACCCTGGCCTCCCAAAGTGCTGGGATTACAGGTGTGAGTCACTCCGCCCCCTTCCCCCGTCCCCCCCTCCACCCGCTCCCCCCGCCGCCGCAGTCTGCTTGCTGTTTTCTTACTGATTTGCAGAATCATTTATCAACAATGAAAGTAATACTATAGCTAATATTAAGTAAGGATTTACTATGAGCAAATCATTGTAAGAAGTCTTTAATGTAAATTATGAACCTACAAAAATCTTATGAGATAAATACTATTATTTTGCTAATTTTACAAATGTGGCAATAAGGAGAAAGAGGACGCATAATTGCACTAAGATCATCTATGGTTTATGTGGCAAAGTTAGGATATGTATCTGTCTTTTCTGACTTAATTCAAGACCAATGTTCTACACTATAATTCCACTACACTATACTTCTACTAGACCAAAATGTTTTGTGCTTCCTCTATATTACAAAATATTTTCTTTTTTTTTTTTTTTTTTTGAGACGGAGTCTCGCTCTGTCACCCAGGCTGGAGTGCAGTGGCGCAATCTCGGCTCACTGCAAGCTCCGCCTTCCGGGTTCACGCCATTCTCCTGCCTCAGCCTCTCCGAGTAGCTGAGACTACAGGCGCCCGCCACCACGCCCGGCTAATTTTTTGTATTTTTAGTAGAGACGGGGTCTCACCGTGGTCTCGATCTCCTGACCTCGTGATCCGCCCGCCTCGGCCTCCCAAAGTGCTGAGATTACAAGCATGAGCCACCGCGCCCGGCCGTTTTAGGTAATTTTGAAATGCTATAAGATAGAAGTAAAATAGTAGAAAATAGTAATAGTTTGTAAATTGTACCTATTCATTATTTTACATATATAAATTCAGTCTGGTTGTTTTTCATTTCTTCTTTTCCAGTTTGACTTGATATTTTGTTGTATCATATTCTAGAAAAGTTCAATGTAACTTATGATTTTTGAAATAGTTGTTAAAATTGCTATCTTTCTCTGCTATCTGTAGCTGTTCATATAAAGCTTGAATTAAATAAAAAAGAGTTTATGACAGTTTCTAGATCTGAATTTAAAGAGGGGGCTTTGTTAAATTTTGACACATAAAAATTCAGAATTCAGGGATCTTGTGCTAGTGCCAGGATACTTACTAGCAGTGTCTCAGGTCATTGCCATCATCTTACTGCTGGATAGCAGACATCGGAACTTTACTCAAGGTCTATTTGATAGAAAGGTATCATCAGTCAGGAATCAGGAGAGCTATAAAAATTGCAGAGCAGAGAAGGAAAGTATTGTGCAGGGCAGGAAATGGCTGTTCAGGGCAGGGTAGGGCACATTAGAAAATGTAGGGGTAGGTTCAAGCCCAACAGAGTAAAGAGGGTTTGAAAAAGTCCAGGAGGGATTGAATAGTACCTTTTGGTAAAGGTATGGTTCGGAAAAAGTAAGATAAGGGGACGGGGCATGGTGGCTCATGCCTGTAATCCCAGCACTTTGGGAGGCCGAGGCAGGTGGATCACTTGAGGTCAGGAGTTGGAGACCATCCTGACCAACATGGCGAAACCCCGTCTGTACTAAAACTACAAAATTAGCCGGACGTGGTGGCTCACGCCTGTAATCCCAGCTACATGGAAGACTGAGGCAGGAGAATTGCTTGAACCCGGGAGGTGGAGGTTGCAGTGAGCCGCGATCACGCCATTGCACTCCAGCCTGGACAACAAGAGCGAAATTCAGTCTCAAAAAAAAAAAAAAAAAAAAAAAAAGGAAAGAAAAAGAAAATAAAAAGGGGGATAAGGCAGGGCATAGCAGAGATACCCAGAGCAAGGAAGAGCTGAACAAGACAAGGTCAGGCAAAACGGGGCATGGTCTGACATGTTATGTCAGGGTGTGCTAGGACCAGGAAGCTTGGGCATGGCAGAGAACTGGTCACGAAAAAGTTGAAAAGTAAAATCTGTACAGTGCTGGAAGGGGCGGAGAAGAACGAGTCTATTATAAATGTAAGCGTAAAGTGATTAAGGGCAGGGCACTCTTGTAGAGGCTATATAGAACAGAAAAGGCTGAGTAAATGATGGCTAGGGTAACATGAGGTGAGGCAGGAAAGGGCAATGAATATGTTGAGTCTGTAAGGCAACCTTGAGTCCGATGATACTAAGGATGTTTCCATTAATTGATTAATAAGAATTATATGGAATATAGTTGTGATTGACATGAGTTTTCAATATTGGTGGCATATAGTAAGCAGGTCTAAATATCAATTATCTCAAATTCTATGGGTCCTATGTCAAAGTGCTCATCAATACCCATGTTACCAATCATAGAATTTTTTTTTTTTTTGAGACAGAGTCTTGCTCTGTCACCCAGGCTGGAGTGCAATGGCATGATCTCGGCTCATTGCGACCTCCACCTGCTGGGTTCAAGAGATTCTCCCGCCTCAGCCTCCTGAGTAGCTGGGATTATATGCATCCACCATCATTCCTGGCTAACTTTTGTATTTTTGTAGAGACAGGGTTTCACCACGTTGGCCAGGCTGGTCTTGAACTCCTGACCTCAGCTGATCCACCTGCCTCGGCTTCCCAAAGTGCTGGGATTGCAGGCATGAGCCACCATGCCCGACCCCAATCATAGAATTTTGTTCTGTTATTGATCCTTAAGTCTATAAAATGTGTTTTAAGAGTATACTGTAAATAAATGTCTATTATCACTACTAATTTTTGTATCTTGATAATTTAATAGTGTTTCTCATTCTGACTGTTCTTAAGAATCATACCTGGAATTTGTGAAAATATTTATCTTAAGGCTCCACCTGTAATACTGTATCTGCTGGGATTGTTGCTATATTATTCTCGCTAGCTTTCTGCAGTTAGAAAAAAATGAAAACCCATATCGTTGTACAATAGTTAATGAGGAGCCATTAATATCACATTTGTCGTTAGCTATATGTGTTCCAAAGAGAAGAATGTTCAGAGTGTTCTGCCTTGGAATAGAGGGTAGGAGAATGGGACTATATTTAGTAGGTGCCACTCCCTCCTTCCAGTTAGCATATATCTTTTCCCCTTTTGAATGTGCTGAGCAGTTGAGTGTAAAACTTAGTATAAACCATAAAAGTAGGCTACTACCTTAGTTAAGGACTTAGTCATCTCTTCCCTGGAACTATTGCAACAGCATCCTATGTGGTATCTCAGCATCTTATACCCTCCATTCTGTTCTTCAAAGCACTACTCTGTGTAAAACCTTTAAGTAACTCCCAGCACCTGTAGAATACTCAAAACACCTTAGAATGGAATGGAAAAGCACTCCATTCTAAGACCACTATTAATGCCACCAAAACGGATTTTACCGTTCGCACTCAAATGGCTACACACTTAGCTAAAATGTTCATTTCTTAGCCTCCCTTGCATATAGGTATAGCCACATGACCAAATTTAGACCAGTGGAAAGTGAGTGTAAGTAAGTGTGTAAGATCTGAGCCATTTCTACCAGAAAGACAAATTGATTTCTCTGAATTTTGATGTTTATCCTTCCCAAAGGTTAGTTTGAACCTTGTGGACAAAATCAGCACCCTAGAAGAGAATGGAGCAATAAGATGAAAAGATTTTTTTTTAAATTTTATCTGTCCAACCCACCCTGGATTTGACAGAAAAATAAACGTATATCTCATATTGTAAATATTATTGTGAAATCCACTGTAATTGTGGATGTCTTTGTTAGAGTAGTGTATCCCCTACAATAACTAATGAACTATCTTCTGCTCCTCTGCTTTATAAATCTGTATCTGGTTCATAATGTGTCTCTTGAATGAATGAATGGTAATGCACTAATATTGATTCATCAGGTTGGAGAAGTCATGTGTTACTGAATATATAAAACCACATATTGTCTGCTATGTCTTGTTACATTAATAGCTTATTTCTAGTTTAAAGTCCAATTAATGTAGATATTTTTATAAGACTGTTATTTTTCACAAGATATCCATTAGGGATGCAGCCTTCCATAAAAATAGACTTGGTAGCTATGACCAACGGTATTAATCTATCCTCCTTTTCTTGCTACAAGCTGCTTGATGGTACCGTTAGAATTAAATACTCTGCAGCAGTTACAGGGTCTCTAGGAGGTCCTGGTTCAGATGGAAGTTAACATGTTAAGCCACACTCACCCATTTATACCCTGAAAAGAATTAGTCATTTTGTTACTTTCAAATATAACAGTTGGGGTTTGTAGACCCCCGATAATAGGAAATATGGTAGGCAGATTTGATTAGCTGGAAAGTCAGAAAAAATAGTCCAGGCCATGGAGTCCTTCTGGAGAGCATAGATCCGGCCAGGTCCCAACTTTGCCTTTGTCACCAAGTGCTAACTGTCTAAAACTTATACTTAATAAATATTCACTAATTCTTGTCACTTGTATGTTCAGATTTAATGTGATTTATTATGAACTGGTTGAAATTTTTTCTTTAAGAATAATATTTAATTTGTGGTGGCTAATTAAAACAACCATCTTCACACAGGCTTTATCCATATAATAAGTTAGCCAAGAGAGAAATTTAAGTTGGAAAAAAAATATATATTTGACTTAAAATTAAAAATAAGAAAAGATGAACTGGAATAACTTACTGCCGGGAGCATCACAGGCAATTTACAGAGTTAATTCCACAGTGTGAGAAAGAGGAACACTTTTTTATAAAACAAATGTTTCTGATTTTCATTCTGAAATTGAAGAGTAAAATGGTCATATTTCATTGAGTAAAAATTGCTCTGACCTTGTCTACAAATCAATGTATTATGTAGTAGAAGGCTTGATCTCAAGCCATTTCTTCCACTGGTAAGTTATTAAATAAAAAGAAAATGATTGTCCATAATAAAACTGCTATTCTATTTAAAGGATCTTGACCCTTTCATACTAAAAACGGTAGTCCTGCTGTTGAATTTTTAGAATATATTATTGGTCATTGATTTCATTAATCTAAAGTTAGTATTAAAAACCTCATTATCCTTGCAGCGAGCTGAGATCGCACCACTGCACTCCAGCCTGGGTGACAGAGTGAGACTCCGTCTCATAAATAAATAAATAAATAAATAAAACCTCATTATCAAGTAATAAATGATAGGCAGTTGGCAAGCTCAGTGATGGATAAATTTTACTGTCAACTTTAAGTGCAGTAACAAGCCACAAATATCTTCCTAGAGATGACAGGGCCTGTTGGCCATGAACTTGAGTATCCAAATTCAGTCTTCTCCTGTGGGGCTGCTCTTCACTGAAATCTCTCCTCTGAGCTCTATTTTCTGCCACAAGGACAACTGAGTATTTGTACCAACTGTCTCTTGTGTAGATCTTATCCTCGAGATCTACTAAAGAAAATCAGTGAGTTGGATAAGTATCTCAAATGTAATTAGAATGAGGGAAGAAGATTTAAGTCTTTTTTTCTTTTGTATCATCAATTCCCCATAACCTTTCATTTAGAGACATACTGTATCACATCAATAAAAGAAAGAGTAGCAACCAACTTTCTGCACTTCAAACTACTGCCTGGATAACATTATCAAAGTGTGAACTAGGCCTGGCCTAACTATCCAATAGCCTACCTCTCACTAAAAAGAATCTTCAGGCTTAACTAGTGCAATCTATCCCCTTTGTCACAAACATACCATCTTTTTTTTTTTTTTGAGATGGAGTCTCGCTCTGTTGCCCAGGCTGGAGTACAGTGGCGCCATCTCGGCTCACTGCATCCTCCGCCTCCTGGGTTCACACCATTCTCCTGCCTCAGCCTCCTGAGTAGCTGGGACTACAGGTGCCCGCCACAACGCCCGGCTAATTTTTTTGTATTTTTAGTAGAGACGGGGTTTCACCATTTTAGCCGGAATGGTCTCGATCTTCTGACTTCATGATCTGCCCGCCTTGGCCTCCCAAAGTGCTGGGATTACATATGTGAGCGACCCCGCCCGGCCCAAACATACAATCTTTATTATGCCATCTGTGACTTCATTTCTTTTGCCAGGAATGCCATCCCTTATCTATTCTATTTAGTTGTCCTACATCAATTACTCATATTTTCTCCCTTTGAAATTCTGTCACCTTTAGAATCTTCACCACTAATACATCATAGTTGCATACTTACTTCATATTGATAACTGTTTTCTATTCATTAATTCTGCTTTCCAACTACATTGTATTTACGTACTTCCAAATTATCTACAGTGTCTAGCACAATGCTCAGCTAATTGGCACTCATGCTCCATGACAGTCCTTTGTCACAGAGTATCCGAAGTAATCTTCTAAAATTATAAATCAAATTATTTTACTCTCTTGTTTTATATCTTCCAATGATTTCTCATTCTAGGTAGAGTAACATGAAAGAATCAACTTTAATTGGTTTTAATCCCATGGTTAGTACCCCTCTACCAACTTTCCTTCTAATCGTGACTTGAATGCCCAGTGTGCCATTCAAATGGAGCCCAACACTCAGCTTGCTGCCACATTAGGGAAGGTATGATCAACAAACACATAAAGTGCTATTTCGCTGATTCCTTCATTCAAAATATTTTTTAGACACCACCTATATGTTAGGTTCTGTTCTAGATACTGGTGTCTAGTGATAAACAATAAACTGTCCCTTACTTTTGGTTCATTTTCATTAGAGTGACCAACTGTCCTGGTTTAAATGGAGCATAAGAGGTTTCTTGGAATGTGGGACTTTCAGTGCTAAAACCAAAAAATCTCAGTGCTAACACCTGGGATGAGGTGATTACTGTAATTCTTTTTTTTTTCTTTTTTTTTTTTATACTTTAAGTTCTAGGGTACATGTGCACAACGTGCAGGTTTGTTACATATGCATACCTGTGCCATGTTGGTGTGCTGCACCCGTGAACTCTTCATTTACATTAGGTATATCTCCTAATGCTATCCCTCCCCCGTCCCCCAACCCCATGACAGGCCCTGGTGTGTGATGTTCCCCATCCTGTGTCCAAGTGACTGTAATTCTAATAGAGCAAACAGGCAATAAATATGTACATACAGAGAAGACATCTGATAAGCATCTGCAAATTGATAAGCCAATATTAATTGATTAAAGAGAAAAGAGCTTTTACATATTCATTAAAACCTCAATTAATGATCTTGAATCTTGCCTTGTGTTTTTCATATGGAATTTGTCACATGTATTGCTGCATAAAAAATTATCCCCAAACTTAGCAGGTTAAAACAACAAACACTTATTTGTCAGAGTTTCTGAGCATCAGGAATCTGAGAGTGACTTAGCTGCATGGTTTTGGTACAGGGTGTCTCATGAGATTGCTGTCTTGATAGTAGCTAGGACTGCTGTCATCAGAAGCCGTGACTGGGTCCAAAGGGTCTTATACTCAGCTTACTTGCTCACTCATGTGGTTGCTGGCAGGTCTCAATTCTTCACAGGTTGTAGGCTGGAGGCCTCGGTTACCCAACATGTGGGCCTCTCTATAGACTACCACAGTGTTCTCAGATGGCTTTTTTTAGAGAGAGAATCTTCACGATGTAAGCTTTAGTCTTTTTGTAACCTAATGTAAGAATGACATACCATGTTCATAACTTCTGCCATTTCTTTTCCTTTTTCTTTTTCCTTTTTTTGAGAGAGTCTTGCTTTGTTACCCATGTTGGAGTGCAATGGTGCGATGTTGGTTCACTTCAACCTCTGCCTCCTGGGTTCAAGCAATTCTCCTGCCTCAGCCTCCTAAGTAGCTGGCATTACAGGCATGCGCCACCACACCCAGCTAATTTTTTTGTATTTTTAGTAGAGACGGAGTTTCGCCCTGTTGGCCAGGCTGGTCTTGAACTCCTGACCTCAGGGGATACTCCCGTCTCAGCCTCTCAAAGTGCTAGGATTACAGGCATGAGCCACTGTGCCCGGCCCAGTTCTGCCATATTTTGCTGGTGACACAGATCAAACATGGTCAAACATGGAAGAGGGTTGTACAAAGATGTGTATACCAGGAAATGGAGCTTATTAGGGGTCAATTTGGAGGCTGGCTACCATGCCAGGTTTCTGTCCCTATGTTCACATTTATTATGCTAAAGAATCCCTTTTCCAAAATATAGAGTGCCAGGGCCAATTCTCAAAAGTTTTGATGTCAGGAGTGGAACATTTTCATGATGCATTCTAGTGAAGGCAATTAAAATATTTTACCCCAAAATATGTTTCTTTGACATACTTCGAAATGGCCACCACTTGGCCAGCAAACAGAAGTGGTCTTGCAAAGCTGTCTTTTGTGGGGAAAAGTTTGTGTCTGTAGAGAATCTCCATTGGTGCAACCATGCCCCCTTCCCTTTCTATGCCTTTCCCTGGATCCAAGAGAAATTGAGAGTCTGACATCATTAAAAATCTGAAAAGAAAAATTTACCAGTTATTCTCTTTGAGGAAGTCTTCATCTACCTAACAAGGCCACCTTTGCTAGCCAAGTGTCTTCCTTTCTCTCTCTCTTAACCTGTCTTGCCACCAATCCTGATTTACCAACAGTAGCTATTTCTGGCCAAGCTCTAACTTTACATATCTTACTGTGGCCTCAGGATGGCATATACGTTTCTATAACTCATTGGCAAGTTGGGTCTTCGTTCTGAAGGACTACCATATATACACGTTAAATAAATTTGTATGCCTTTTCTCCTATTAATCAATCTACCTCATGTTGGTGATCTTTAGTGAACCTTTAGAGGGTCAAGAGCTTGTGGCCTCCCCACTAGATACTTCTGATGTAGGCTGTGTGAAGAACACATACAAACAATACTCTTAGCATGCCCCAGAAGAATTTCATCTCATCCTATGGGATTAAACTACCCCTTATATGAAGATGATGATGACTTCCAGATATCTATATCTGTATCTACCTATATCTGTATCTATCTGTATTTGTGTCTGTATCTATATCTATGTTGAACTTCAGCACAATCTCACAGAGATGTTTCACAGGTAGTGCAAACCATTTCTTCTACTCCCAATTCACACCATGCTGTAGTTGCAAGTCTCCCTGAATTCCTGAACTTGATGAGTAGAAATACCATTTTCTCTATAGCTCAAGTGAGAACTTTGTTTTGCTAAAACTCCTCATATCAACAGATTTCAAAGTCTGCTGATCCTATTTAGTTATTAGTTTTTGTATTGTCTTCTTTTCCCTTGTCAATGCCTTAGTTCATGTACATTGTGACCAATAACCTCTTACCCAGAGTACCTGATACTAATCCCGCTCTTTTTAAATGGTATTCTCTACACCACTGCCAGTATTTTTTTTTTCTAAAATGCTGATTGATCATTTCATTTCCTGCTCAAAATCCTTTATTTTATTTCTCCTTATCTTCTGGATAAAAGGCAAACTTTGTACTGTGATATAGAAGGCTTATTATTTCCAAACCTCTGTAAACATCTCCAGTTTCACCTGTTGACATTCCACCAATGTTGCATATACCAAATTCGACCATAAGTCATGACAATATTTCAAGTCTCCCTGCTCTTGGAAATCTGTAAATTCCTATTCATCCTGAGATTCAGCTCAGGTGTCCCTCTTCCAGAAATCTCTTACTATGGTCTTCACTTACTCTTCTTACACTAAGTACCCCTCACTCACTTCTGTCAAAGTACTTGTCACTGTATATTATAATAATCTTCTGAAATTATTTTCTCCCACTAAACCTTGAAAGCAGTGACTGGTTTTTCATCTTTATATTTATAGTGCATGACAAAGTAGCTAGCTCAAGGAGATGTACAGTATTTGTTGAATGAGCAAATTATTCTACTGTGAAATTTGCCTTTTCTGCTATATGACTGGGCAAAATTGATGGTTAATTTTTTTAACCTATTAGCTCTACACAAGGAAGATACCAATTATTGGGGAGTCTGGCTATTTTAATTAGACCAAACAATCATGTCCATCATTAAAGAATACATTGATAACTATAATAGAGGGAGAAAGTATTATTGTGGGGAACTTATATTTTATTGTGTGTGTTGGGCGTTTAGAGGAAGGTATTTTGGTTAGCACTAACATTTACTGGTTGTCTACTGTATGCCAGGAGCCAATAGCTAAATGTTATTCATTAATTAAAAAGATAAATCCTAGAGAATATGAACTAACAATATTCTCATCTTACAGATAAGCAAACCAAGACTCACAGGGATTAAATGGTCGAATGATTTGCTTCAGGCTATAGAAAGTTAGGATTTGAACCCAGGTTGGTCTTACTCCAAAGTCCATAGTATTTCCAATTCTGCTAGGCAATTAATGACATTACTTTTGATGGTTTTTTTGGATTAAAAATGATAATTTTCACAAAATCACCAAATTGATAGCTTTCATAACCAAATAAAATGATAAAAGGAAATATCACTGTAAAATATACTTTTAAATAAATTGTTTAATTTTTTTTTTTTTTTTTTTGATATGGGGTCTGGCTCTGTCACCCAGGCTGGAGTGCAGTGGCGCAATCTCGGCTCACTGCAAGCTCCGCCTCCCGGGTTCACGCCATTCTCCTGCCTCAGCCTCTCCGAGTAGCTGGGACTACAGGCGCCCGCCACCACGCCCGGCTAATTTTTTTGTATTTTTAGTAGAGATGGGGTTTCACCGTGTTAGCCAGGATGGTCTCGATCTCTTGACCTCGTGATCCGCCCGCCTCGGCCTCCCAAAGCGCTGGGATTGCAAGCGTGAGCCACCGCGCTCGACCTTATTTGTTTAATTTATGTTTTTCTTTTCTATTGTTTTAGGTTACTAAACTAAAGCACAGGGTTTGTGGAGAAATTTTATATGTTAAACCATTTACCAAACCATTTACCAAAAAGGTCATTTACAAAATATTTTCATTAAGATTTCCCATTTGATTTCAATTTTATTATAAATGTTATTATTTACATCTCAAAAATATCTTTCTGTAATGACATTTGTGTGCTACCTGTTTGAGATATTACCAGTGACCACAGCAAGCTCAGACAGAAGGATTCATTAAAGAAAAATTAAAAGTTATAAATCTTCATTGGTGACAAAAGACCACTGAGGATTTATCATCCAATATATATATCTGAGACATAAAAAACAAATCCCTTTCTTTGAATTTGTAGTTTCTTAGTTGAGTACTTATCAATTGAACAGTAAATGCACCATAAAATTGATTATCAATTGACTGATCATTATAATATGTGAATTTTTATCAGATAATCTAAGAGGGAATTTAAATTTAGGTTAATGGTACATCCTCTTTGATTCTGCCCTTAGAATCATAGCTAAATGGAACAACTGAATGAAACAATGAAACAGCTGAAATGAAAATGGTCTTAGGCTTAGATAACTTCTAGTTTTGTTCCCATCTTATATTGCACATAAGAAAAATCAGATTTGGACCAATTAGTCTGGCTAAACGTCCATAGCAAGTTAGTAAGAAGATGGACTAGAATATATTTATGTAGATAGCATACATTAATAAGGCATAAAAAATACCTAAACCCTTAGGCACTTATAGTAGAAGATCAGCTTTCTTTTAGCCTGATATTCAGACATATCTGAGCACTCTTGGCAATGAACTGGTGAGCAAGCCTGCGAAGAGATGATTTTCACAAAGTTATTAGAGATTTTGTTTTTGAGTTTGAGTGTATAAGTGTGTATATACCTGAATAAAAGGAAAGGGAGATGGAAGTGATATAGCATCTGTTGGAAAAATTTGTCCCTCGACCTTGCTATATGCAATGGACTGAATGCTTATGTAACCTCTGTAAACCAAAAAGTATCGGAAACAGGTCTCAATCATTTTAGGGTTTTATTTTGCCAAGGTTGAGGATGCACCCAGGGAAAAAGAACACAAAACCACAGGAAGATCTGTGAACTGTGCTTTTTTCCAATGAAGGTCTGGGGACTTCAGTACTTAAAGGGGTAAGAGTGGGAAATAAAAGAAAGAGGAAAGAAAAACAAGTGGGGAAAGGGGAGCAGATAAAAGGGGCAAGTGGTTCTGCTCTTTTAAGGTTTTGATCAATGCTCACTGAATCCATATTTACGTGTGAAATGAAGGGGTACAGAAATAGTCAATTATGCATTTATTTCATGTTCAGTGAATCTGCATTAATATGCATTTGTGTCAGGTGGAATGTGTGTCATGTGTCAGAGATGACTTCGGGTCCTGTTTTTGTCCTGTACCCCTGAAGATAAGCTGTTAATTACATTGTCAGGATGAAATTCAACAAGACCATTTTAGGGTAAAGATCTTGGGGCCTACAAGGAATTTCCTTGTGAGCAAATTCCTTGTGAGGGAGGGCTCCTGGGGAGCTATGTGAATTTTTACCTTTGTAGGAGCAAAAGTGGGAGGCAATTTTGTGTGACTCAGTTCCCAAGCTTGACTTTTCCCTTTGGCTTAGAGAGTTTGGGGTCCCAAGATTTTCTTTTCTTTTTTTTTTTTTTTTTTTTTTTTTTTGAGACGGAGTCTTGCTCGGTCGCCCAGGCTGGAGTGCAGTGGCGCAATCTCGGCTCACTGCAAGCTCCGCCTCCCGGGTTCACGCCATTCTCCTGCCTCAGCCTCCCGAGTAGCTGGGACTACAGGCGCCCGCCAACACGCCCGGCTAATTTTTTTTTTGTATTTTTAGTAGAGACGGGGTTTCACCGTGTTAGCCAGGATGGTCTCGATCTCCTGACCTCGTGATCCGCCCGCCTCGGCCTCCCAAAGTGCTGGGATTACAGGCTTGAGCCACTATGCCCGGCCCCAATTTTATTTTCCTATCCCATTTCCCTCACCAAAAAAAAAAAAAAAATTCTTTCACAGAAAACATGTTGGAAGAAAAGGAGTCTCCGGTCTCATATTTTGTCTGATCTCTCACTAGGATGATTTATTCCTAGACAAATAGGTCCCACGTTGTTAGGAAAGCTTATTCTTAGTAGGCTTTGAAGTCTCACATCTTGTGGGGAAAAACAGGGAGAGGAAGAAAGAGAAAGAAAAGGGAAAAGAACAAAAAGGAGGGAGGAAATGTCATAATAACAAATGGGAAAAGCAATCCTGGAAATCTGATTTAGGCCGTATAACCCTGATGTCTATACATCAGCAAGCAAGTACGAAATTTCTTTATATATAATTTCCTGTTATTTTCTCCCAAAGCTTAAGTTGTCTAACTTTAGTTTGCAAGGATTTAAGAAAACCACAGTTTTAATTTCTAGTGATTTCAAGTCAGAAAAATGGGAGAAAAAAAGGCAAATATTAGTTTGGAGACGTGTAGCCATGAAAAATTTCAGAATCCATACCAAATTGTAGAAAATAATAAAACCTGAAACACAATGGACAAGGCTACAATCTAATAACAGGTGTACTATAGCTTCTTTTGAAAAATAATTTTTCTCGGCCGGGCACGGTGGCTCACGCCTGTAATCCCAGCACTTTGGGAGGCCGAGGCGGGCGGATCCCAAGGTCAGGAGATAGAGACCATCCTGGGTAACACGGTGAAACCCCGTCTCTACTAAAAATACAAAAAATTAGCCGGGCATTGTGGCGGGCACCTGTAGTCCCAGCTACTCGGGGGGCCGAGGCAGGAGAATGGCGTGAACCCGGGAGGCAGAGCCTGCAGTAAGCCGAGATCGCGCTACTGCACTCCAGCCTGGCGGACAGAGCGAGACTCCTTCTCAAAAACAAAAAAAAAAAAAGAAAAATATTTTTTCTCTTTCCAACTCCCCAATTTAACTAAAGATGAAAGCATGGTAGGATCAATTTATTCGCAAAAGAAGTTTTAATCTTATTATACTCGGCTTGATTATTTGCATAAAGTGCAGCAAGAATAATTATTTGCCATATGGCTCAATTTTAAATTGGCTTTGCTGGAGTATTTTTTTCACGAAAAATCTCAGATTAGACCTTGTAAATAAAAGCCTCAAGCCCCAGCCAAGTATTTATCTGTGCCTGCATATACTTATATTAATTGGGTGGTTTCCTCTCTTTTTAATGTCCCAAAATAATTTGGGGCCCCTAGGTCTGTCAGAAAGTGGCATTCTTTACCTACTGCAGATCAGGAACCTACCTGCAAGGAACTGCATAGATAAGGTGTGAGGCCAGTTTTTCCAAAGGGCTGTTATTGGCTCTATAAAGTCAACTTCAATTCTTAGAGTAGTCTTCTCATTTCTGAAAATATGCCATTCCAGTGAAAGCCTTGGTAAAATAACCAGTGCTTCCGCCTGATTACAATTAAATCGATTTGTTTATAAGATTTATTAAATTAGCTTTAGCATTAATAACATGCGAATTCAAAAGTAAAATTTGGTTTTCTCTCTGGAGCAAGATTTCATGTAATTGCCTCTGAATAAATTAACAAAATCAAGGGGGAGGGGAGGGGTAGAGAGAGACAGATTCAGTTGGCTTCACACTGTCTAATATGATTAGGTTTTATTATTTGTGAAACTTAGTCTCCTTTTTATCAGAGTAAAATTTTCTGCTTATTCTAAAAAACATGTTTGAGATATCACTTTGGATAAATGAATGATTTATTTCAAAGTGAGTGTATTAATCAGGGTTCTCTAGAGGGACATAACTAATAGTATATATATATAATTTTGGAAAACATATTAATAACACATTTATATAAATGTAACTCAAAGAAATCTAAATACTATTTTATATTTGACAGTGCTTCTTGTGTAATTTTAACATGCCAAATAAGCCAAGTATGTCTCTCTTGGCCTTCTAAAAAGTTAGTTTTAGGCCAAGAGACTGAATTTAGAATTTGATTTTTAGAAAGTTTGTCAAATATCAAAGGTTCAAAACACTCGATACCACAAAATGGAATTACAGGTCACTCACTGTGATGGTTAATACTGAGTGTCAACTTGACTGGATTGAAGGATACAAAGTAATGATCCTGGGTGTGTCTGTGAGGGTGTGGCCAAAAGAGATTAACATTTGAATCAGTGTGCTAGGGAAGGCAGATCCACCCTTAATCTTGTGAGCACAATCTAATTCGCTGCCAGTGAATACGAAGCAGGCAGAAAAACATGAAAAGGAGAGACTGGCCTAGGCTCCCAGCCTACATCTCTCTCCCGTGCTGGATCCTTCCTGCCCTCGAACATCGGACTCCAAGTTCTTCAGTTTTGGGACTTGGACTGGCTCTCCTTGCTCCTCAGCTTGTAGACAGCCTACTATGTGACCTTGTGATCATGTAAGTTAGTAAACTCCCCTTTATATGTGTGTGTGTGTGTGTGTATATATATATATGAACAAATCAACATTGCAAGAAAACCCTGTTATTTTGGCACTGAGGTCTAGATTCTGGCCCTGCATTAGTGTGGATTTTTATTTTAATGTTTAATTTACAGAAAAAAAAATCCCCTTTAAAGTTTAGCCAACTTGTTTATAAACAGAATTGTTTTTACAAGATAGATTTTCCTCAAAATTTTTACAACTTGCTTAAACCTTCAGTTGTGTCCTTTCTTTTTGCTTAAGACAATCTTTAAAAATGTCTAAACTAGACAAATTTCCTTTTAATAAAAACCACATTCCCATTTTTTAAAAAACCTTTTACCAAAAGCACATCTTAGTTTTCTTATACACTTTGTGTGTACCTAGTAGTTTTAATTACATTCATTAATTATAATGTTAACTCGTAGTAACTCTTATTCTTAGTGAAAAACCTAGGAGGTAAACAATTTTAATATGTACCAGGTATAGAGCCAAGGGCAAAGGACAATGCCTGGAGTTAGGCTTTGTCAAATCCTAAAGGCTCAAATCAAAGGACATAAATTTTTAGACAGGCAAGTGTCAGAAACAAAGATTTTTATCTTAAAACATCTAGCAGAAACAGTGACTAATTCAGATGAAATGTCTAAATTTTAAATGCATTTCTATGTTATTTTACCAATAATTTAAAAACTGTATTTACCAGAGATTACTAAAATCATGTGAACTTGAAAGGCATTTGGGCTTATTTATTTAATTTACGAGTAAGTCAATTTGATACCCATGTAGACGGTACACAGAAAGACATATACCCATGTACACATAAAGATACAGAGCATTACAAAGACTTTATAGATTTGATTGTAAAATTTTAGCCATGAAACAGATAAACTCACTAGTTTAAAAGGAAAGTTGGGTTAAACTGTGAAAAAGTTAATTTGTTTTACATGGCCATGGTGGACACCCTTACTGAGTTTTGGAGAAAAGAGGGTAGCAAATTTACATTTCAAAGTACAGAGAGAGAGAGAGAGAGAGAGAGAGAGAGAGTGTTTGGGTGTGTTAGAGCAAGATTAAGAATAGATGCCAGGGCAACACAAAATCATAGAAATTTACCGTAAGATTTTATAAGGTGACCAATTCATTTAGATAGGTTGTTTTTGTTTGTGTTTGTGTTTTTGTTTTTTTGAGATGAAGTCTTGCTCTGTTGCCCAGGCTGGAGTGCAATGGCATGATTTCGGCACACTGCATCCTCCACCTCCCAGGTTCAAGCAATTCTCCTGTCTCAGCCTCCCAAGTAGCTTGGATTAGAGGCACGTACCTCCCAAGTAGCTTGGATTAGAGGCACGTACCACCACGCCTGGCTAATTTTTTTTTTTTTTTGATACGAAGTCTCGCTCTGTCGCCCAAGCTGGAGTGCAGTGGCGCGATCTCAGCTCACTGCAGGCGCCGCCTCTCGGGTTCACGCCATTCTCCTGCCTCAGCCTTCCCAGTAGCTGGGACTACAGGTGCCCGCCACCGCGCCCGGCTAATTTTTTGTATTTTTAGTAGAGATGGGGTTTCACCGTGGTCTCGATCTCCTGACCTCGTGATCCGCGCACCTCGGCCTCCCAAAGTGCTGGGATTACAAGCGTGAGCCACCGCGCCCGGCATGCCTGGCTAATTTTTTGTACTTTTAGTAGAGATGGGGTTTCACCACGTTGGCCCCACTAGTCTCAGACTCCTGACTTCAAGTGATCTACCTGCCTGGGCCTCCCAAAGTGCTGGGATTACAGGTGTGAGCCACTGCGCCTGGCCTAGATAGGTAGTTTTAAATTTAGTCTCTATCTTTTTGTGGGGAAAAGAAAGGGAGATCAGATTGTTACTGTGTCTGTGTAGAAAGAAGTAGACATAGGAGATTCCATTTTTTTCTGTACTAAGAAAAATTCTTCTGCCTTGAGATGCTGTTAATCTGTAACCCTAACCCCAACCCTGTGCTCCCTGAAACATGTGCTGTGTCAACTCAGGGTGAAATGGATTAAGTGCTGTGCAGGGTGTGCTTTGTTAAACAAATGCTTGAAGGCAGCACGCTCTTTAAGAGTCATCACCACTCCCTAATCTCAAGTACCCAGAGACACAAACACTGCGGAAGGCCTCAGGGACCTCTGCCTAGGAAAGCCAGGTATTGTCCAAGGTTTCTCCCCATGTGATAGTCTGAAATATGGCCTCATGGGAAGGGAAAGGCCTGACCGTCCCCCAGCCTGACACCCATAAAGGGTCTGTGCTGAGGAGGATTTGTAAAAAAGGAAGGCCTCTTTGCAGTTGAGATAAGAGGAAGGCTTCTGTCTCCTGCTCGTCCCTGGGCAATGGAATGCCTCGGTGTAAAGCCAATTGTATATTCCATCTACTGAGATAGGGGAAAACCGCCTTAGGGCTGGAGGTGGGAGATGCTGGCAGCAATACTGCTCCTTAAGGCATTGAGATGTTTATGTATATGCACATCAAAAGCACAGCACTTTTTTCTTTACCTTGTTGATGATGCAGAGACATTTGTTCATGTGTTTACCTTCTGACCTTCTCTCCACTATTATCCTATTATCCTGCCACATCCCCCTCTCTGGGAAATGCCCGATAACGATCAATAAATACTAAGGTAACTGAGAGGCCAGTGCTGGCGTGGATCCTCCGTAAGCTGAACGCCGGTCCCCTGGGCCTCTTTTTCTTTCTCTATACTTTGTCTCTGTGTCTCTTTCTTTTCCAAGCCTCCCCTTCCACCTAATGAGAAACACCCACAGGTGTGGAGGGGCAACCCACCCCTTCATCTTTTAACTGAACCACTGAGCTCAGGGTGGAGCCTACACTGAATCCTGGGTACCCAAAAAGGGAGAAATGGCATGGAACCAAGCCATGTAATGCTTTTACAGACATTTTTCTAAGAGTTTAAACTGTATCCTTTCTTATCGTAAACAAGCAAAGAGTAGCTCCTGTGGTAATGACTACTTCCTGTAAGCAACTGCCATTAGCCATCTCTGAAAGTGTATTTCTTACTTAGCTATTACACACACCGAAGTAAAAAATTGTCTCATAATGCAAAATAATTTTTTTGGTACTCCTCCAAAAGCCAAAGTAACAGGTAATACAACACAAAAGAGAGTAGAATTTTTATACCTAAGTGGAGTTAGGTCTGCCTAAAACTTGTGGGGTTCCTTGAGGAAAACAGATTCCTTTCAGAGGACTTGTTAGTGTCCTTTGATTTCTCAGGGAATCCCAGGCTATCATAAATTCCTTATTTTTTTGTTAGATCTCACATGTGGCACAGACAGTGGCAAGAGGGAAGAGGGACAGTCAGACGTAAATGGAGAAATCGAAGTCAGTTGACTGAGAAGAAAAAACTTTTTCTCAAAACAACAGCAACCACCACAAAATCCTAGAAGAGAAAAAGCATTCAGGTCTTTATACGCACACACACACACAAAGGTCATTTTATATATATATATATATGCACACATATACACACAGACATGTAAACATACACACCACACACACACACACAGATGTCATATATATACACACCCACACATATACACACATGTATATACACACATATATAAACACATATGCACCACACACACACACACACACACACACACACACACACAGCTTGGAAATCGGCTTTTAATTAAGCTGACTTTTAACCATAGAGTTCTAAAAAAATTCTTTCCAATCTCTCACTATCATATTTTAGCTGGAACAGTTGATATTTCAAAAGTCACACAAATATCAAACCAGAAGGGATTCATTCTCTGAGCCAGGAATTGAACCCACATTGCCACAGTGAAAGGGCAGAGTCTCAGCTACTAAAATACAGTGTGGGGCAGTCACCATTGCTCTTCTAGAGCAGGCAGTTTTGAACTTACATAGGATTTTAACTGCTTGAGAGAATTTTAAAGGCTAACCATGACACTATTGTGTATCTTTTTAAACATTTAAACTTTTTTTCCAATTGTTTAGAATAAGTCATCTCTAAAATCTTTTTTGTTTTTCTATCTTTTGGCCACTGACAATTAGAATTCTCAATTGTAGGCTTTATTCCAATAGCAACTCAATCCAAAAGCCTCTTTAATGTAGAGGAGGCAGCTCCCTGATCCCCAAAAATTTACTCTCAGAAATAGACTTAACATAGACAAAAGACAACAGAAGCTTCATAGGGATAAGACTTTTTTAAGACAAAACTCCCCTAAGAGCTTGACACACTTGGTACAAAGAGTGTGTTGCTTAAAATATTATGTGTGTTGGACTCCCAGTCTTTCAGACTGTCCACTTGACCACAAAAATTCATGCCCTCTGGGTAGTAGAGACTATGAGAGAATATGCCACTTATTCACAAAATCAAGCTCTCCAGGACATAAAACAAGACAAGAGGGAAACCTTACCCAGTTTTTCTTTCAGGGACCAACAGCAAAGTTTATCTTAACAGACATCTATCTAGCCAGTGTGCAGGGCCGGCTCAAACAGCAGGCTTTACGGACACTAGGCCCATATTCTATCCTATGGTACTCTTCTTTATGACAGAATGACATGGAAAGACAATGACAAAAGAAAATGGCTGCCCCAAAAAAGTTATTTCTGAGAGGAAAAGTGGCCAAACAATATGAATATTCACCAGGCACGGTGGCTCACGCCTGTAATCCCAGCACTTTGGGATGCAGAGGTGGGCAGATCACCTGAGGTCAGGAGTTCGAGACCATCCTGGCCAACATGGTGAAACCCTGTCTCTACTAAGAATACAAAAATTAGCTGGGCATGGTGGTGCATACCTGTAATCCCAGCTACTCTGGAGGCTGAGGCGGGAGAATCGCTTGAACCAGGGAGTCGGAGGTTGCAGCGAGCCGAGATCGCACTGCACTCCAGCCTGGAGACAGAGAGAGAGTCTGTCTCGAAAAAAAAAAAAGAATATTCATACCACAAAGTACCAAAAATACACCAGAGTAGCTACAAGGCAAGACTAGTCAAACAGACCCTTCCCTTTTATCCCATTAATCAAAACCTTGCAGATTAGACAAACAGTGATTTTTATCATCTGCTCCACTGGAACATACAGAAAGAAAGGCCAGAAGCCTAACTGGTTTCTCTTCACTGTAGCCTCCAAAACAGAAGAGCGGCTTTGGTCATTCTGCTTACAGCACCATACTGTGGGGGCCATAGGCTCTTGGCCTTTTAAAGATTCCCTTAAAAATCACTGACACGAGGCAGATTGATTAATAGGAGAAAAGGTATACAGATTTCTTTAACGTGCCTACAGGGGAGCCTTCAGAAAGAAGACCTAGTTTCCAAATTCATTCTGAAATTACAGAAAGAATGCTGACTCAGGGTATGTCCAAAGTAATGTAACCATTTGTGGGAAAACCAGAACTAAGGAAGGTTATCGATATGCTTTGGCTGTGTCTCCACCCAAATCTCAACTTGAATTGTATCTCCTAGAATTCCTACATGTTGTGGGAGGGACCCAGGGGACGTAATTGAATCACGGGGGCTGGTATTTCCTGTGCTATTCTTGTGATAGTGAATAAGTCCCACAAGATCTGATGTGTTTATCAGGGGTTTCCACTTTTGCTTCCTCATTTTTTTCTTGCCACCACTATGTAAAAAGTGCCTTTTGCCTCCCACTATGATTCTGAGGCCTCCCCAGCCATGTGGAACTGTAAGTCCAATTAAACCTCTTTTTGTTCCCAGTTTCAGGTATGTCTTTATCAGCAGCGTGAAAACTGACTAATACAGAGGGGGTAAGGAAGAGGAGTTGGTCAATAAGAAGCATGTGGAAGTTAGGAAAACAGGAATTGGAGTGTGGGGGCTAAGGAAGCAATTGTGACAAATGACGGGTCTGGCATCTCATTGTCTGGATTGATAATCTGCTGAGTTTCAGTTCTTTGATAGTTTTTGAGAGGCCTGAGGGTTGTTCTCTAAGGAAGGAACTCAAATAAAACAAATGTAAGTTTCAAGCTTTAAGATCAGAATAATCAATTTCTATGTGTATCCAGAAAACTGTCTTTGGGAGTATTGCATCAGTTTCAGTCTCTTCTTTCCATTTGTAAATTCTTCAATCATGGAGAATCTGGTCGTTGATCTTTCTGGCTGCTTTATGCTGAGGAGGGGCATCATGGGATAATGGTGAGGACAACACAGATAACCCGAATTTTAAAATACCAAAGAATATGGAGTGGATCCCCTGGGGAATACAAGAGAAGAATCCTGAAAACCACATGTTCCCTTTATGATTTCCTATCTAGGGCCTTTAACTGAGCTTTGAATATTAACTTAAGTTTCTCTGAGGGTTCACAAGACCCTGACTGTTTCCCCTGGAGACATCCCAGAGGGACTGGTTTTACTTGAATATGGTGAATCTAGGGCTTAACATCTGCTAACTTGACAGATGAGTGGGGTGGTCAACAGCAGACCCATTGTGCTTGCAGTTGGTTTTCAGCTTGATGGGATTTCTAGGTCTTCATCAAGACTTATCTCCTGGTTTCAGAGTGGAAATGCACATCTGTAGGGAACTGGAGCCTGCTGGAAGCAAACTCAGAGAGAGACTAGTGAACATATTTCCTAAATGTTTTATATATTATCTAGTTTATTTTTCAAAGGTGAAAAAATTGTCAAGTGTCAGGGAGCCTGGGGGTCAGAGAAATGGTCTCTCAAACATTTCAAAGGAGGTAAGAGCCAGCCTACTTCTAGGGCTACCCATATCTTCAGCAGGGCAAGGGGCACGACCTTTTCCTGGTAAGACTGAACTCTTAGCAAATTTTAGGAAGACACTTCTTTAATTTCCTATTAATTCTTTCAGTCTTTCCAGAAGATTGGGCTCTTCAAGATGAATGCAGAATCCAATCAGCACTTACTAAACATTGATACTTCCTGGGTTACTTGGGCTATAAAGTGGCTCCATTGTCACTTCGGGGAGTTTATGGGAGTCCATACTGAGGAATTATTTTCTACATTAGAAACTTTACAATTTTAGTAGCTTCCTCAGTCTTAATGGAGTAAACGTCAACCCAGCTTACAAAAGTATCAACAAAAACCAACAAATATCAAAAATTTCCAGAGGCTTTTGAGCCATTATAGTGAAATTCAATTGCGAGTCTTCTCCAGGGAAAGTTCCTCTCCACAGAGTTCCTTGCTTAAAGGGGGCTTTTATGCCTTCTGGGGGCTTTGAATTATTTTTCAAGCAAGTAAGACAACTTTGGATTACAGTTTGTATTGTTCGTTGCAAGTTAGGCCTAATAAGATGAGAATGTATCCAGCATAGAGTAGTCTACCACCCATAATGAGTGCTTTGATGGATTTCCTCAGGGATTGGTCTAATAAAACTTTCTGGAAGGAGAATTATTCCTTCATTATTTGTAAGCCATTTATGGTCAACATATTTAGAAAACCCCATTCCTCAGCTCTTTGAAGATCAGCCTCTGAATATGTGTGGTGATAGGTCTCCAGACAGAGTAGGAATGAGAACCAGCTGGGTAGTGGGTCTCTGGGTGCCTTTTTCACCTCTAGGTTAGTGTTAATATTTCCCTGTGGAACATTGGTGCCTGCCTTGTGGTATCCTTGGCAGTGAACAATTGCTATTTCTTTGGGCATTTTTATGGCCTCTAATAATTCAAGAATTGGAGGACCATGCTTTATTTCTTTGTTATTGGAAGTACAGAGCCCCCTTTCTTTCCAAATTACCCCATAAGCATAGGCTGTTAAGAAAGTATATTTAGAGTCAGTATATAAACACTTACTCTCTTTGCCTCACCCAGATGTACAGCTCTAGTCAAAGCAATGAACTCGGCCTTTTTGGCAGATGTCCCTGGGGGTATGGCACATGCCTTGATTACCTGCTGGGTAGTAACTACAGCATACCTGACCTTTCTGACTCCTTGTTCCATGAAACTGCTTCCATCAGTGAAGAATTCTTTGTCACATTCCATCCATGGCAAATCTTTGAGGTCTGGTCTGCTGGAATACACTTGATCTATTATTTGAATGCAGTCATGAACAGGAGGCTAGATATTCCTTGGGAGCAGGATAGCAGGATTCAGAGTAGAAACAGCCATAAGAGTTACATTTGGGTCATCTAGAAGCATGGCTTGGTACTTTCCCAGTTGGCCTGCTGTCAACCAATAGCCCACTTTCTTCTGGAGTACAGTAACACATAATGTATAGTATTCACTGTCATGGGATACCCCAAGGTGAACTTTTCAGCTTCCTGCAATATATCACAGGTGGCAGCCACCACACTGACACAAGTAGGCCAGCCCTTAGCTACCATGTCAAGCTTTTTTGAAAAAAAAGATTACAGGATGCTTCAAGGTCACAAGGTCTTGAGTTAATACTTCAAGTCTAATTCCCTGTCTTTCTTGAACAAAAAATAATCAAAAGGTTTGCATAGGTCAGGAAGACCCAGGGCAGGGACTATCGTCAATTTATCTTTGATGGTTAAAAAGGCTTTTTAACATTCTCCACTCCTAGAAAGGGGCTCCTTATCTTCTTTTAAAGCCTCAGAGAGAGGTCTGGCTCTTAACTTGAATTAAAGGATTTAAATTTGACAAAATCCGGAAGCCCCATAGTTGTTTGTGGGTAGTGGGAACTGCCACCCTAATCTAATCTGAGAAAAGATTGTGAGCCCCTTGGAATAGCTGGAATCCCAGGTACAGTGGGAAGAAGTATATATGCTTTTTTCCTAGAAGCTTTGGGCGCATTATCTGCCAGGAAATTTAAAACTTTAAAGGCATAGAGAAGGAAGTCACTCTCTGTTTCACTGGCTATAAAGATATCATCTGTATTTGCAAAATAAGGCTGGGTGCATCGCATCACACCTGTAATTCCAGCACTCTGGGAGGCCAAGGCAGGAGAATCGCTGGAGCCAAGGAGTTTGAGAACAACTTGGGCAACATAGTGAGACCCTGTCTCAATAATAAAAATAAATAACAAGTAATACGTATGGCAAAATAGTTCCTTTATTGCAGGTTGTTTCCCTCGAGTCTTTGGATAAGATTTCTCCAAAAATATTGGGGAATTTTTTAAATCCCTGGGGAAGCACAGTCCAACAATGCTGACACATTTAGCTTGAGACTCCAAATCTTTCCACTCAAAAGCGAACAATTCTTGGGAGTCAGGGGCCAGGAAGATGCAAAAGAAAGCATCTTTAAGTCTATTACTGAGAAGCAGGCAAAATTCCCAGAGAGGGTGATAAGAAGAGTGTAAGCGTTGGTTACTATGGGATGACTATCTTCCACTATTTGATTTATTGCTCTTAGATCTTGGACAAAATGGTATTCTTGGATGCCAGACTTCTGAACCAGAAGGATAGGGCTATTGTAAGGGGAACAACAGGGTCAGAGAAGCCCATAATCTAGGAAAACTGTGACAAAGATTGGAGCCCCCTTCAAGCCTGGAGTTTTAGACGATACTGTTTAATTGGGGTGGGGGAACGTAATTTCTAGTTTCAACTTAACATGGATTGGTGCCATATGATCCTGTCCAGGACACACAGTGCCCTATACTTCATGGTTTAACTTCTTGAGGACTTCAGAGGGCAGAGCCTGGAGAACAGTCAAAGATGCAATTAAGGCTATTTGCATGCATGTTCTGGACTTGGTCATTCTGAAAAGTCATTCTGAAATGTCACCTGGGCCTGCAGCTTGGAAAGATAACAACCTACTAATGGGAGAGGGTATTCTGGCATATAGAGAAAACTGTGGGCCAAAGAAAACTTTCCTATTATACATTCTAGAGGCTGAATAAAATATTTTTGGGATGATTTCCCAGACACTTCAGTGACTATCAGAGATTCCCTTCCAAGTTTAGCCAATTTAAGATTTAAAACTGAATAGATTGCTCGAGTGTTGATCAGAAAAGTCAATTTATCACCTACTTTAGCAGCTACCTTAGGTTCCTGGTGGGTGATACTAATCACAGAAAGAGCCTTAAGGCCCTGTCATGCCAGGTCAGAGCCATTGAATCTAAATATTTGCAATTCTGGTTCTTGGCTCCCCATTCTATTCAGCTTGGGGCAACATTTTTTCCAGTGTCCCTCTTTTCTGTAGTATGCATGTATTAGTCGGTTCTCACGTTGCTATAAAGAACTACTTGAGACTGGGTAATTTATGAAGAAAAGAGGTTTAATTGACTCACAGTTCTACAGGCTTCACAGGAAGCATGATGGGAGGCCTCAGGAAACTCAAAATCATGGTGGTAACTAGTGGGGAAGCAAGCATGTCTTACCATGGCGAAGCAGGAGAGACAGAAAATGAGAAGAGGTAAGTGCCACACACTTTTAAACCATCAGCTCTAGTGAGAACTCACTCATTATCATTAGAACAGTAAGGGGGAGATCTACCCCCATGATCCAATCTCCTCCCATCAGGCCCCTTCTCCAATTCGACATGAAATTTGTGTGGGGACACAAATCTAAACCATATCAGTGCACATTGTTTTGTTTTGTTTTGTTTTTTTCCTAAGGGAGAACTTTCTAAGGGTTTTCTCCCTTGTGGCCTTTGCCCTTTCTGAGGAGGACCTTTTGCACTCTTAGCTAAGGCTGCTGCTAGGAACTTAGCCTGCTATTTCATCCCCTGCAGTTTCGTTTCTGCTTTTGTCGTTCCTTAGTCTGCTCTCAACTTAGAAAGACTTTGTATGCCACATCAATCGAATGAGATACTGGCAACATTAGATTGCCTTCCAAATTATGCAATTCATATTGAATGTTGGGCATCCTCTGCCCTATAAAAGTCATATTAATTAACCTGGAATTCTCTGGACTGTCTGGATATATATCTGCATATTTCTGATAAGCCTCCAAAATCCTTTCTAAAAATGCTAATGGGTTCTCATTCACTCCTTGTCTAATTTCCTGAATCTTGTTTAAGCTTTTGGTTTTGTGGACTCCCTTTCTGAGCCCCACTAGAATAATCACCAAAATGTTGGACCTCACTTTCATCGCGATCATTTGGATTCCGTTTGGGGTCATGGAGAGGCATTGCCATATTGGCTTCAGTCCTCACTTGGTTATTAGGATCTTCTGCATGCAGCCGGTCAGCCTCCTCCCAAGCCTTTTCTAGTACTCTGATGTTCTTCAGATTTCAACAAGACTCTAAGGAGGCTCTGAGCATCAGCCCATATAGGGTGATGAGTAGTGAAAATAGATTCAAAAAGGCAAGTTATACTTTTTGGGTCATCCCTATAAGCTGGGTTGTTCTGCTTCCAATTATATAAGTCAGACATAGTGAATGGACAGCATACCCACATCATTCCAGCAGGCTGTTCTTCTTCAGTTAAACCCCAAATAGGGATCTGCCTTAGAAGAAATTTTCCTGCTAGGAGTAGTGAACCTTGGCTAAATTGTGTTCCTTGACTGGTATGAGAGGGTGAGACCATTCCTCTGGATTTCTCAGATAACTTCTTGACGAAATGAGAGAACAAAAGATAAAGGGAGGGAAGATCCAGTGGAACTAGGGTAGGGGTCCCAGGTTCATGATGAAGAGGACTAGCAAAAGTCAGGAGAGGGTTTTTCAGAGGTTCGGAAGTCTCGGGTTGGAGCTGTTGGAGAGGCAGAAGCTGACTCTAGGGCAGCTGTCAGAGGATGGAGATGGTGGGATTGGGGTTTCAGAAGTTATAGCAGCTCAGGCTTCCTCATCTAAGGGAGAGCTCTCTTCTGCTGGTAAATATGATAACCTTAGTGCAAATGCAGACTCACCACCTTTCTTAAAAGTCTCTGTCCATTGCATCAAAATTTTACATTTAACTTGATTAGGTTTGCTCTGATAAAGAAACATAAAAGCCTGAACACAAGGAATTTCATCCCTCTTTCCCATTCAACAGCAAAATTAATCTAGTTTTAAGATCGCATTAAAATATAAAGGCCCATCGAGGAGCCATACTTCTCCAGATTGCAAAGAATACAGGGGCCAAACTGTACTACCAAAAATATCATTTTATTTTGTTCCACTGGATTATAACTATATTCAGACCAATTTTGAAGAATGCACCAGAGTGGGCTGCATTCTGGGATTGAATTTTAAGTTCCCATGACTGTATCAACACGCACACACACACAAACACACACACACACAGGGACAGAGAGAGAGAGAGAGAGACACACTTGTCAAAATACAATCTAGGTACTCAAGTATAATCTAACTACTGCAGTAGCAACTAAGAAGCCCCAAGAATGTTCAACCTGAAACAGTCGAGGTACTTTATCCTCTCTCAGCTGGTTGGGCTTTTTCTTTT
>NW_026652282.1:95881894-95904585 GCF_009828535.3 Hylobates moloch | reverse complement strand
CTGGAGTGCAGTGGCGCGATCTCGGCTCACTGCAAGCTCCGCCTCCCAGGTTCACGCCATTCTCCTGCCTCAGCCTCTCCGAGTAGCTGGGACTACAGGCGCCCGCCACCACGCCCGGCTAATTTTTTTGTATTTTTAGTAGAGACGGGGTTTCACCATGGTCTCGATCTTCTGACCTTGTGATCCGCCCGCCTCGGCCTCCCAAAGTGCTGGGATTACAAGCGTGAGCCACCGCGCCCGGCCTGGTTGGGCTTTTTCAACCTGGAAATGGAAATTCCTTCAGAAGTCCTCAAATTGAGCGGAGTACATCCCATGTCTGGTAGGCACAAAAGACACTCACCCATTTAGACACAGATGTCGAATTTCAAATGCTGTTTTTCTTAGCAATCAGGAAAATGGTTGGGATTTAAAGTGGCAGGGCCAAAGAGAGAGAGACCAAACCCCACCTCTGGCCAAAAATGGGTAGGCAGCTGCTTAGAAACTCTCTTGGCCTGTGACAGCTGAGCCACAAGCAATGCGTTTTTGATCAGGGAACGAAAATCTGTTACCGAAACACCAGAGGTTCGGTCTAGATCCTGCTGCTCGCTGCACAGAAAGCCATTCACTAAGGCAACGAATGTTTCCAAGGAAGCAGGCTTTAATCAGGTGCTGTAGCTGAGGAAATGGGAGATCAGTCTTCGATCAATCTCCCTGACTAAAATTAAGGATTTATATAGCAAGGAAGAAATGTAACTATATGTGTGAACATAGGTACTAGGGAGGGGTAAAGTGAGAGGAGTTGGTCAACAAGAAGCAGGTCTTCTTGGTTTCTTGGTTAGGAAAACAGGAATTAATGAGGAGTAAGGAAGCAGTCATGACAGATGAGGGGTCTGTCATCTCATTGTCTAGATGCAGTGATCTGGTAAGTTTCAGTTCTTTGATACTTTTTGAGAGATCTGAGGGTCCTTTCCTGAGGAAGGAACTCAGATGAAACAAAACTAAGTTTCAAGCTTTAAGATCTGAGGGTTTGGGGGATAGCTAATTCAAAGGTCTTGATCTCCTTAATTTGGAACTCTCCTTCAGATTTGACCAAGTCAAGAGGTGTGTCTTGTGGACCTGCATTCTCAGGGCCATTATCCCATGAGCCAGTTTGGTCCCACTGTATTATGGCACCCTGACACAGCGCATCAGAGGTTCAAAGTGTGTAGGGGGTTGGTACCTTATATGTACCTGCCAGCTGAGATTAGACCATAAGTGTGTTTTTCAGAGGGGCAACCTAGTCAGACCTGCTGTGCATCACTGGGAGCATTCCTCCCAGATACCCGCATGTGATTCTCAGTAACCTGGGAATCTCCTGAAAGGCTGAGGGGAGCAAGTTCCACACTCATACACTAGAGGAGTTTAGAGTTTGTCAAATCCAATGGGAGAAGAGACCAAAACAACAGCAAGAACAACCAAAAAAAAAAACACAACACGTAAGCAATTGCAAGATTTATACAATGAATGAGCACTCTAATTGTAAGAAGTTAAGACCAGCTGGTTGTCAACCTTATATTTTAATCATTAAAGAGAATTTTTAAGATAAAATCCCAACTCAGCTATTTACCTAGGAGTGGGTCCCAGGCTGCAGATTGCTCTCTACCATTTTAGAAGCAGGAAAAAAGCACTTTCCTTGTTGGAAGTGAGCAGAACTCCAGGAAGTAGTTAGCTGCTCCCCATCATTATGAAAGCAGGAAAAACTTGCCTCTCTTGTGGGAAGAAAGCAGAACTCCATAAATGAGCTGTACAGCAAAATAAGCCTTAAATCTCACCCAAAATTTGGGAGATCAGGTGTTCTCCGGAGCTGGGTAGCTTCCAGACCTCAGCAAATTGCCTTATTGGTTTGAGTGATAAAGATAGCCCAACCAGTACCAGGCACGGATAGGAGATTTGCCACAGGTTAAGGGCCACCTCCATTCAGAATTCCTCCTGTAGTTGCCAATTTGTAAACCCAAAAGTCTCTGAAACAGGTTTCAATCAATTTCAAGGTTTATTTTGCCAAGGTTGAGGATGGGCTCAGGGAAAAGAAACACAAAACCCACAGGGACATCTGTGATTTCTGCTTTTTATTTCAAAGGGGGCTTGGGGACTCCAGTATTTCAAGGGGAAAGAGTGGACAGTAGGAGAACCAAGAAAGAAACAAAATGTTGGGGTAGGGTAGATAAAGAGGCAAGTGGTTCCATTCTTTTGAGGCTTTCATCAGTGTTCACTGAATCTACATTTTATATATAAAAAGAAGGGATAGAAGAACAGTTAATTATGCATTGGCTTGTGCTCAGTGAATCTGCATTAATACGCATTTGTCTCAGTTGGGTGGAGTATGGCTTCTGGTCTTGTCTTTATTTAATTAATTTATTTTAATTTAATTAATTAATTAATTAATTTATTTATTTTGAGATGGAGTCTCGCTCTGTCACCCGGGCTGGAGTGCAGTGGTGCGATCTCAGCTCACTGCAACCTTCGCCTCCCAGGTTCAAGGGATTCTCCTGCCTCAGCCTCCCCAGTAGCTGGGATCACGGGGGCGTACCGCCACGCCCAGCTAATTTTTGTATTTTCAGTAGAGACGAGGTTTCACAACGTTGGCCAGGCTGGTCTCAAATGGCAACACATATACTAAAATCTGTTCTTGTCTTTATCCGTGATGGTGGCAGCACATATACTAAACTCTGCTCTTTATCCGTGATGGTCTTGTCTTTGTCTTGTACCTGTGAAGATAAGCTGTTAATTACCTTGTCAGCGTGAAATTCAACAGAACTGTTTTAGGGTAAATATCTTGGGACCTATGAGGAATTTCCTTGTGAGCAAATCGTGAGGGAGGCTTCCTGGGGAAGTATGTGGCCTTTAATTTTTGCAGGAATAAAAATGGGAGGCAATTTTCTATGACTCAGTTCCCAAGCTTGACTTTTCCCTTTGGCTTAGTGTGTTTGAGGTCCCAAGATTTTATTTTCCTTTCATAATCCCAAATTCATATATTGAACTCCTAACCCCTATACGGGGAAAGGAAAACATTCCCTTCACTCTCTGAAGGTTCACTGAAATATCAACTGACAAAAGGCAGATTAGCCAGGTACAGTGGACGTGCTTGTAGTCCCAGCTACTCCAGAGACCAAGGCAGGAGAATCACTTGTGTCCAGTAACAGGCTGTAGTGCACTGTGCTGATAGTGTCCACACTGCCATCAATATCGTAATTGCCAGGGAGTAGGGGACCATCAAATCACCTAGGGAGGGATGAACTGGCCCAGGTTGTAAGTGGAGCAGATGAAAACTCCCTTGCTAATCAGTGGTGAGATGGTACCCGTGAATAGCCACTGTAATTGAGCCTGGGGAACGTAGTGAGACCGTGTCTTTATAAATAAAATTTTTAGAAAGGCATATTAATAGGAAGGAAGGCATACAAATTTATTAACATGTACATGGAAGAATCACAAAGTAATTACACCAGCTCTGCAATGGGATACAGAAGCTTAAACACCATCTTGAGGTTAGAGAAAAAAATAGGGGCTCAGAACATTTATGTTGGTAAATCAGGTGATAGTGGCAAGACAGGAAGGGGAGAAGAAGAGGTCTGGCTAGCAAAGGTGGTCTTGTTATGCAGATGAAACCTCACTGTTAGCAGCCTTCAGGGAGAATACATTTTACATGTTTTTTTCAGACTTTTAAAAGTGTCAGGATCTCAGTTAATCTATCCTAGATCTGGACAAAGAAAGGTCTGCCTGCATCAGTGCAGAAATGCAACTAGACTTAAATGCTAAATGGTCACACTTGTTCCATCTTAGACCTAACTTCTAATTTAATAATAGTCTTTTCCATAGGCAAGTAGTAAATTTATACAAAGGCCATCCATAGCTTTTAAAATGGAGCTACAAGGTAGATACTTACGTGATACAATTGTTTTTTAAGAGTCTAACGTTGATTCAGCTCTGAAATCCTCATGTTTGTTCTTAAGCATGAAGTGAGCCATAATGCAGCGCTCATAAAGAATTCTGACATGTTGCAATGGATTTCATCTTGAGGAATGCAACTATGAAAAAAGTGTATCATCATCATAGGATATTGCCTATTATGACTAGAGTACAATTCCATTTCTCACTGTTTCTTAAAGGGGACCATATTAAGGTTTTGAGTGTGACAAGTCTTTGTTACATGGGACTTTTTGGTATCTCTGACTAATAGTCACTAGTTGCTAATATGGTATCCCAGTCATTGGACAATGAAAAATAATCACCCAGATGTGCAGGATAATATTCTCCTTTGAAAATTACTGTTGCAGCAATAGCCAAGAATAATGGTATTTAAACGGCATTGTTTTCATGGGTAACTACTAAAAATCATAGAAAAATATACACAGTTTCAAACAATGTGTACATTTAGTCTGTCAACCCCCTGGCCACATAGTAAAGCCCTTCATAAGTAACCAAGAGCTTGAGATTTTTATATCATTGTACCTTTCATGCAGCTGAGAGAGGCATTATGGGTTTAAGTAGCTCCCCAAAGATCCCAAGAGGTGTTTCTGTGACACTTGTGCTTTTTACATTTTACATTTGAATATCCGTCTTAGAGTAATTTAAATGTAATTTGAAGTACAACAATGGCTCTATCAAAGATCATTCTTAGGCCAAGTTTCCTTGGATTAAGCAAGCTTTAATGAATGCTATTTTCTTGTACTCCATTTAACCAGTGGTAAACTTGGAACAGCTCAATAAACTACTGAAAGGGCAAGAGATGCAGAACCTAAGCTGAAAAATCTGTTTGCTACAGGCAAGATAGTGATTCTTTCATGTTGCTCCAAATGCCAAGGTATTCAGACTCTGGAACAGATAGATTTTTAAAATTCCAATTTTTAGATCTGCAGGCATCACTTGAAAAATGTAGTGACCATTCCCACTGCTAATTATTTAGGAAATTAATATTATAAAATGTAAGATTGGAACACCTCACTCAGAGACCAAACCTGAGAGTTACTCTTGGGTTACATTCAAAGATACTAGATTGAAATTTCCTTGGAAAAGACACAGACTGAAATAAATCTGAGAATGGTGATCTTTCTAACTTTCTGGGATCCTCCATGTCAGACCCATCTGGTCTGAAGAATGCTGAATGTGTAATAACTGTATTTGTAATATGTATCATTCAAACTTCAGTAGACTATGATAAACATTCTGTAACTGTCTATATCATTTGAAATAGAAGTACCTAGTATGCCACAGGGCCTTGCAATAAAATTAGCCTTGTTGGCTAATATCCAGAGAGGAAGAATAAATGTGTATGTGTACTGCGGGGAGGGAGCGAAATGAGAACTATCGCTACCAAAATTCTCATGGAATTATATTTCCCAAAGACATGCTATCTATGGAGGCAGCTAAACTTTTCTGAAAAATTAAAATTAAATGAGGTTATACTTTTGATATAACAGTTTTGTTTATATCCCCAAATATTCAACTACTGAAATGTTCCCTTCACATTGTGCAAAGATGATTTATTAGAAGAATGTATTAGTATATTGTAGAAGACGTAATGTTCTGCAGATATGAACAAAAAGTCAAAGCTGTCAAAGGTCCTAATAAAAGTAGCTTTACAAAAACCTCTCCTTCTGAAAAGCAATTGGAACATTGGAAAAAAATCATCAAAACAAACCTTTCTAAAACTCTGGAAATTAATCAAAGGCTTGCAACATTCCAAGGAGTATTTCTCCAAGAAAAACAGCTAAACTTTTGTAAGAACTGCAATCTCTGTGATGTGTTAGCTCGCTCTATTACTATTCTTCACTCCCTAGATTTGTGAGAGTCTTGAACTCAACAGCCTCACAACTGCAGTAGTCATGAAAACTTGCATTTTAGCAACCGCTAGAGGAAGCAGAAACAGGCACGTTCTTCCACAAAACCCATTCCCTGAGAAATGTGACTATTTGACATGTCTGGAAACTCCCTAAATAGCTCTATTCTCAGGGTTGTCTTTAATGGACCTGAATCAGAGCTCACTCTGTACAAATAAGCCTATACCTAAAAAATTTTCTCACAAAAAGTGGTAGTTGTTTAACACTGCAGCTACCTGAAGCAATTAACAAGAGGCTGACCAAAAACTTAAAAGGAAAAACTGGTGAATGAGACATTCATAACAATCTTTGAAAATGTCAACATATTTCTGAGAATCTAGAAGGCCACTCAGGTGTGCAAGGCTGTAGGCTCAAGAAAGTCCTCAGAATGCCCTATTTGCTCAAGTCTGACTGCTCTTTTTCTTTTTTCTTTTCTTTTCTTTTCTTTTTCTTTCTTTCTTTCTCTCTCTTTCTTTTCTTTCTTTCTTTCTTTCTTTCTTTCTTTCTTTCTTTCTTTCTTTTCTTTCTTTCCCTTTCTTTCTTTCTTTTTTCTTTTTCTTTCTTTTTTTTTTTTCTTTTTTCTTTTTCTTTCTTTTTCTTTGAGATGGAGTATTGCACTGTTGCCCAGGCTGGAGTGCAGTGGCACAGTCTTGGCTCACTGCAACCTCAGCCTCCTGGGTTCAAGTGATTCTCCTGCCTCAGCCTCCTGAGTAGCTGGGATTACAGGTACCCACCACCACACCCAGCTAATTTAAGTCTGACTAATCTTAAGCGTCTGAAGAAGTTGAAAGTAAGGATAACAGAGTTGTTAATTGCAGGAATATTTAAGGCATGTCTAAAAAAATATACCAAATCCTTGGCAATGGCTGGGAGAATTAGTGGTTCATGGCATTTAAGGACATCTCTGTCTTGCTAATCACTAACCTAACCAAGGAGACACTTTAGTGGCTACATATGTCAAAGAAAACAGACTTTACAGTATCAGTCCAGGAAAGTCAGCAAACAAATGAGGAACAATAACAATATAAACAACAACAACAAAACAGCTAACAGCAAGACCAACAAACCCTGGGAGAAGAAGTTCTGATTTCAAGATTTACAATGTTATATTAAAATGTCAAGTATTTTAAAGAAAAAGTAGACATACCAAGAAACAGGAATGAATGGCCCATACAAAGAAAAAAAAAAAAAGAAAGTCAATAGAAAATGTCATGGTGGAAGCCAAGATGTCAGATTTATTATATAAAGATTTTAAATAGGTAATTATAAATATGTTCAAATAACTAAAAAACATCTTGTCTAAAAAAATAAAGGAGTATATGGCAATGATTTCTCACTAAAGAGAATATCAACAAAGAGATAGACATTATTTTTTAAAAGCACCAAGTAGTAACTCAGTAGTTTAAAAATCACAATGACTGAAGTAAGAAATTCACAAGAGGAGTTCTACAGCAGATTTCAACTGTCAAGGAAACAATAAGAAAATTTGAATATAGTTCATTGTAATTACCGTAAAGAACAGAAAGAAGAAATAATAAAGAAAATTAATGTAGTCTCAAAGATATGTGAGACACTGAAGTCCCTGAGGGAGAAGAGAAAGGAAGAACAGAAAGAATATTTGAAGACATAATTTCTAAAGGCTAACACAATTTGATGAAAAAACATGAATTTGCACGTTCAAATAGCAAAACAATCTTCCAGTAGGATAATCTTAAAGTAGTCTACACCCAGACACATCATAGACAAAGTGACAAAACACAAAGAGAATCTTGAAAGCAGTAAAAGAAATGTAGCTCTACATACAAGGTATTTTTTTAATAGCAGTAGCAGCTAACTTCTTATCGGAAATGTGGAGGGCAGAAGGCAGTAGGATGACATATGTATCATGCTGAAGTGAAAAAAGCAACCCATTAACCAAGAATTCTATCTCTAGCAAACTGTTTCAAAAATACAGATACTAAGATGTGCCAAGATTTAAAAAATAACAAAACAAAATAACTGACATAATGAGTAGACCTTCCCTATAAGAAATACTAAAAGGAGTCCTTCACTCTAAAAAATATTTTCACTAGACAAAAACTCAAATCCACATGAAGAAATAAAGAACACGAATAAAGGTAACTGCATAGATGAATATAAAATACAGGATCAGTATATTTCTGTTTGTAACTATTTTCTTCTCCTATCTGACTTAAAAGAGAACACATAAGACAATAATTATAAAACTATTAGTAGGCTTCCAAGGTACAATATAGTTTCTATGTCAATAAATAATAATACAAAGAAGGGTGAAAAAAACAAAGTTGGATTAGAGCTACACTTTTGGATACTGATCAAAGTAAGTTGGTATTAATCTAAACAAGTTCTTTTTAAGGTATGATATTAACGTCATCACAAGGGGGACCATTAAGAAAATAACAAAGAATGGTAAAAGAAATAAAAAGGAAATTAAAATGGCACACTTGAAAATGTCTATTTTATACAAAACAAGGCTATCCCATAAACATAAATATACAATTAATAAATTGTTAATTGATAGTAAAATAAAATTCTTAAAAATGCCAAAAATCCTAAGGCAATAACACAGAAATAGAGGAAACAAAAAGAGATAAGACATGTGGAAAACAAATAGCAAAATGGATACTTCAAAGGTACATAGTAACAGAATACATAAAATATAAACCAGGATCATACTGTAGGCTATCTACTGGAGACACAGTTTAGATTTAAAAAGACATGAATTTAAAGCAAAAGGATGGAAAATATATATAATGCAACAGTAACCAAAACAGAGCTGGAGTATCTATATTACTATTGAACAAAATAGACTGTAGCGCCAAGAATATTTCTAGAGAAAAAGAAAGATATTCTAGAACGATAAAAAGATAAATCCATTAGAAAACCGTAACAATGACAAATATACATGTAGGTAGCAATAAAGCCCAAAATACATGAAGCAAAATCTGTCTGAATTGAAGGGAGATGTTGGCAATTGAACAATAATTATTGGAGACTTCAACAGCTTCTTTCAATAATGAACAACTAGACACAGGATTAACAAGGAAAAAATAAGATTTGGACAACACTAAAGAAACTAGACCAAACACATATATATAGAATACTACACTCAAAACAGCAAAATACATACGATTCTCAAGCCCTTGTATAACTTCATCCTGAATAACACTTATGCTAGGCCATAAAACAAGTCTCAGCAAATTTAAAAGTATTGAAATAATGCAAAGTATGTTCTCTAGCTAAAATAGAATGAAATTTAGAAATCAACAACAGAAGGACATTTGGGAAATTCACAAGTATGTGAAAATTAAACAACACACTCTTAAATAACCAACGGGAAAGCAAGAAATCACAGAGGAAATTAGGAAATAATTTGAGTAGGAGGAAATGAAAACGTAACATACTATCTACACAGCTAAAGCAGTGCTTAGAGTGAAATCTGTAACTATTAAATGCCTATATTAAAAAAAGAGAGTTCTCATATCAATTAACACTTCACCTTAATAAATTAGGAAAAGAAGAACATGCTAAATACAAAACAAGCAAAAGGAAGTAAGTGAAAAGATTAGAACATAAAAAAACAGTTAAGAGTAGAAAAAGGAGAAATCAGTGAAACTGCAAGTTGAGTCTTTCAAAAGATAAAGGAAATTAAAAACTAGCAGATTGATCATGTAAAAGGCAACTCAAATTACTAAAATGAGGAATGTAAGAGAAGATGTCATTACTAACATGAGAGAAAAAAATTATAATAAAAGAATACTAGGAACAATTATACACCAAAAAATTAGATACCCTGGATAAAATGGATACATTTTCATAAAGATGCAAACTTCTGAAACTGATTCAGAAAGAAATAAAAAATCTGAATAGGCTTATAAGAAGTAGAGAGATGGAATTAGTAACAAAAACACTTCTGACAAAGAAAATCCAGGTTGAGCTGGCTTCACTGATGAATTTGAGCAAACATTACAAAGAAGAATGAACAGAAATCCTCACATATTTTTATAAGTAATAGAGGAAAAAGAACCCTTTCTAACTCATTCTATGTGGCCAATATTACTCTGATACCAAAACCAGAAAAAATATCCCAAGAAAAGTATAGGCTAATATACATTAAGGCTGTAAATGCAAATATAGTCAACAAAATACTAGGAACCAAATCAGGCAACATATAAAAAGGATTATATATTATGACTCAGTGAGATTTATTCCAGGAATTTGGGATTGACTAAAATCAAACAGTGTTGTACAACCATATTGATACAATAAAGGACAAAAACTACATACTGTTTTTCAAAAGACACCAAAAAGGCCTGTGAAAAATTTAATGACATTTCATAATAAAAATACTCAACAAATAAGTCGTAAAAGGAAACCTTCTCAACGTTATAAAGGCTATCTGCAAATAACCTATCATTAAATCTTGAATGATTAAAAAGAAATAAAGATGTTGTTCTCACTAGCAACTACCTAAGTCTTTGCTATTGTGAATAATGCCGCAATAAACATATGTGTACATGTGTCTTTATAGTACCATGATTTATAATCCTTTGGGTATATACCCAGTAATGGGATCGCTGGGTCAAATGGTTTTTCTAGTTCTAGATCCTTGAGGAATCGCCATACTGTCTTCCACAATGGTTGAACTAATTTACTCTCCCACCAACTGTAAAAGCGTTCCTATTTCTCCACATCCTCTCCAGCATCTGTTGTTTCCTGACTTTTTAATGATCACCATTCTAACTGGCATGAGATGGTATCTCATTGTGGTTTTGATTTGCATTTCTCTGATGACCAGTGATGATGAGTATTTTTTCATGTGCCTGTTGGTTGCATACATGTCTTCTTTTGAGAAGTGTCTGTTCATATCCTTTGCCCACTTTTTGATGGGGTTGTTTGTTTTTTTCTTGTAAATTTGTTTGAGTTATTTGTAGATTCTGGATATTAGCCCTTTGTCAGATGGGTAGATCGCAAAAATGTTCTCCCATTCTGTAGGTTGCCTGTTCACTCTGATGGTAGTTTCTTTTGCTGTGCAGAAGCCCTTTAGTTTAATTAGATCTCATTTGTCTATTTTGGCTTTTGTTGCCATTGCTTTTGGTGTTGTAGTCATAAAATCCTTGCCCGTGCCTATGTTCTGAATGGTATTGCCTAGGTTTTCTTCTAGGGTTTTTATGGTTTTAGGTCTAACATTTAAGTCTTGAATCCATCTTGAATTAATTTTTGTATAAGGTGTAAGGAAGGGATCCAGTTTCAGCTTTCTACGTATGGATAGCCAGTTTTCCCAGCACTGTTTATTAAATAGGGAATCCTTTCCCCATTGCTTGTTTTTGTCAGGCTTGTCAAAGATCATATGGTTGTAGATGTGTGGTGTTATTTCTGAGGCCTCTGTTCTGTTCCATTAATCTATATATCTACTTTGTTACCAGTACCATGGTGTTTTGGTTACTGTAGCCTTGTAGTATAGTTTGAAGTCAGGTAGCATGATGCCTCCAGCTTTGTTCTTTTTGCTTAGGATTGTCTTGGCAATGCAGGCTCTTTTTTGGTTCCATATGAAGTTTAAAGTAGTTTTTTCCAATTCTGTGAAGAAAGTCATTGATAGCTTGACGGGGATGGCATTGAATCTATAAATTACCTTGGGCAGTATGGCCATTTTCATGATATTGATTCTTCCTATGCTTGAGCATGGAATGTTCTTCCATTTGTGTCCTCTTTTATTTCATTGAGCAGTGGTTTGTAGTTCTTGAAGAGGTCCTTCACATCCCTTCTAAGTTGGATTCCTAGGTATTTTATTTTCTTTGTAGTAATTGTAAATGGGAGTTCACTCATGATTTGGCTCTCTGTTTGTTATTGGTGTATAGGAATGCTTGTGAGTTTTGTACATTGATTTTGTATCCTGAGACTTTGCTGAAGTTGCTGATCAGCTTAAGGAGATTTTGGGCTGAGATAATGGGGTTTTCTAGATACACAATTATGTCATCTGCAAACAGGGACAATTTGACTTCCCCTTTTCCTAATTGAATACCCTTTATTTCTTTTTCCTGCCTGATTGCACTGACCAGAACTTCCAACACTATGTTGAACAGGAGTGTGAGAGAGGGTATCCTTGTCTTGTGCCGGTTTTGAAAGAAAATGTAAGTGAAAATCTTCCTGGGATTTGGCAATGGATTCTTAGAAATGACACCAAAAGCATAAGTAACAAAAGAAAAAAAATGATAAGTTAGAGTTTATCAAAATCAAAAACTTTTATGCTTCAAAGGACCCCATCAAAAATGTGAAAAGACCACCCACAGAATGGGAGAAAATGTTTGTCAGTTATATGTTTGATAAGGGATCTGTATCCAGAATATATAGTAAACTCTTACAAATCAAAAACAAAAAGGCAGATGACCTGATTTACAAATGGTCAAAGTTTTGCTAGCTGCAAGTGGAGTGCAGCTCACATGTGTCAGGCCATATTTTCTAAGGTCTCAGTTTCTCAGCTAAGTGTCTATGTTCGAAGACCAAATGGACGATTAAAAGAGATAGTAAAAAAGGAAAACAAAAGCTGCCATCGGAATAGTGCCAAAAATTGGAAAAATGTGGGACAGTAAATTGATGGGAAGAGTAAAGTCGACTTCTAGATCCTTTGTTGCTGCTGTCTCTGAGCTGATAAGCAAGTGTTGTAAAGAAGGCTATTATTAGGTGGGTGATATAGTTTGGATATTTGTTCCTTCCAAATCTCATGTTTGAAGTAGGGCGTAAAAGAAGGGTTTGGGTCATGGGGGCAGATCCCTCATAAATGGCTTGGTGCTGTCCTTGGAGTAATGAAGTAATGAATTTCTGCTCTAATAGTTCACACAAGAACTGGTTGTTTAAAAATATGGCACCCCTCTCCTCTCCCTCTTGCCTCCTCTTCTCTCACCATGTGACACCTCTGCTCCCTTTCACCTTCTGTCATGATCGGAAGCTTCCTAAAGCCCTCAGCAGAAACAGATGGTTGCGTCATGCTTCTTGTACAGCCTGAAGAAACATGAGCCAAATACATCTCTTTTCTTTGTGAATTATCCAGTCTCAGGTATTCCTTTATAGCAGTGCAGTCGTCTAATGCAGTAGGAAAAGGCAGGCAGGAAAATCTTTGTCTTTGTGAATTGCTGTCCTGCCATCAGACAAGTAGAGGAAAAGGAAAGAGAGTCCCTCTGGATTATACCTGTCTTCAGCTCAACAATCTCCAGTATTTTAGAGAGGGATATTTTGGTTTTCTTCAGTAGAAAGGATTACAAATGTATGCCGTCAAAGGTCAAGAGTCACACAAATAATTTAAAACAAGTAATTCAAATTAATTTTTTATAAATATTTATCTCCAAAGCTAAAGTTACCCACCGAGGAAAGGAATTTTGTGTTTGTCTACAGGACTTTAACTCTGTTTCAAATCTGATCTCAGCTGGAATGTTGCTTAGCTAATTCCCTGGATGTTAACATTTCATGGACATGGTAAGATTTATATCTCCAAGGGACCGAGAAGGCTCTGTATTAGTAAACAAACAAACAAACAAACAAAACTTTGAAATCCCTTAACTTTGGGGCAAAAGAACTCTCTTTCATGCACATTTTAGTTTAAAACTAAGAAGCATTGGTCACAAATAAGACAAAAACAAGTCTGAATTACAAACAATACAAAGCAACAGAAATTTGAAAAGAATGCTATGTAATTTAGGCCAAAAAAGTAAAACCAGTGGTGTCATTGGACTGCTAATACCATGACCTGGACCACTAGCTGTGAAGCAGGGGTAGAGCAGGCAGATTTCTTCCCTTTTCTTCTCTTCCCTTCCCTCCCCTTCCCTCCCCTCCCCTCCCCTTCCTTCCCTTCCCTTTGCTCCCTTCCTCCCCTTCCCTTTCCTCCCTTCCTCCCTTCTCTTTTCTTCTCTTTTTCTTTTCCTCTTCTTTTTAAATCTCCCTAAAATGTGAATCTCTTGTCTGGAGGCAAATATGGAACCTCTGTTCTAGAAAGAGAGGGTTGAAATAAGCAGGCCGGATAACGTCTAGACCTCAGCCAAGAAGAAAGGAGGGCTAGGAGCAGTAGCTCGTGTCTGTAATCCCAGCACTTTGAGAGGCTGAGGAAGGAGAATCACTTGAGCACAGGAGTTTGAAACCAGCCTGGAAAACATAGTGAGACCCCATCTCTACAAAAATTAAAAAAAAAAAAAGGCCAGGCATGGTGGCACATGCCTCTGGTCCCAGCTACTCAGGAGGCTGAGGTGAGAGGTTTGCTTGAGCCCAGGAGGCAGAGGCTGCAGTGAGCTGAGATCGCACCACTGCACTCCAGCCTGGGTGACAGAGTGAGACCCTGTCTCAATTTAAAAAAAAAAAAAAAGAAAGACACTGTGGCAAATTCATATAGAGATTTTATTTGGCCTCAAGTTGAGGACGGTAGCCCGGGAAACACTGGGAAGTGGTCCAGAGAACAAAGGGAAGCTTCAAGTTTTTAAAGATAAAAGGATGAATCAGAAGAGGAGGCAATCGCAAAAGTTGTTTTTCTAGAATTGTCATTGGTTTACAGAAATAACATTTATTTGTGATTGCCTATGCACTGTTGAACTGCAGGGTATGAATTACGGTGTCCAGCCTGGGGCATTGTTAGGTTATTTTATAAGGTATTTGCAGCAAAACTCACTCTAGAGTCCATATAGCATGTGGCTTTGAAATGATTACTTAAGTGGTGGGGGAGCTAAGGCAGGGGGCGATGTAAGACATTATTGCTGTGACATTTCAATGGCTTCTGGGTCTGATAAGTAAAAGGGGCTTGCATTCCTCAGAGTAAAAGTTTCTTTTCTTTCTCATGCTAATCAGATATAGTATTCCAGTTAAATATTGGAACACCTATCTGAGAATCAAAGCTGTCATGGAATTCTAAAGAATTTCAGGAACATGAAAAGGTTGAAATCACAAGAAAACACATGAGTACTAAATATACTTTTGAATACTAAAAGAAGCCATGCCTGTATAAGCCAACTGTCAGGCCTGGTTTCTTTTATTCAAATTTTGATATAGTCATGTAATAATAACAACAAAAATAATAGGTGACATTTATTGAATGCTTACTATATAACATCAGATAAATAAGGAACAAGTATCATCATTTTATAGATGTGGAAACTGAAATTTAATGTGGCCTCATGCCACTTAGGTAAGGCTAAAGTCAGTTCGATTAGCAAGTGGCAGAATTGAGATTATCTGAAATTTTCCACATCTGACACATTCTAATCCTTTTAAACTTGGTTTTTGGTGACTAGTTTATAAAGCCAAGTATTCCTTTAATAAAGTAGAAAAGTAAAGTATAATAAAATAGCATACTTTTCTGGCTCTTGAACTGAACAAAGACAGATATTGCATAAAATTTCATATTTATTTATTTATTTTTAAAAAGAAATTTAACAACTGCAATCATCTTTCAATCTCAATTTTCCAAGGGGATCAGGTTTAACAAGAAAATTATTTAGTATTAGTGAATACAATCATTTCGGTTCTTTTCTCTTTTTTTTTTTTTTTTTGAGACAGGGTCTCTCCGTGTTGCCCAGGCATGAACATCGCTCTCTGCAGCCTTGACCTCCTGGGTTCAGGTGATCCTGCCTCTTCAGTCTCCTGAGTAGCTAGGACCACAGGTGCAGGCAACCATGCCTGACTAATTTTTTATTTTTTAACAATTTTTGCTAGAGACTGGGTCTTGCCGTGTTGTGCAGGCTGGTCTTGAACCCCTGGGCTCAAGCAATCCTTCCTCCTCAGCTTCCCAAAAGTGTTGGGATTATAGGCGTGAGCCACCACATCTGTCCTTGGTTATTTCCAAATCCCCCCAAAAAAGTCATTAAATTTGTATAAATACATCTCTCAAATATGAATAAAATACTGAGTTTGATGAATTGGGTGCATAGACCAATGGTCTACTGCATTCCCAAGTTAAAAGCTAATGTTGTTATGGTGCTAGTTCTGTGACAGTTTCTGATATATAAGTATACATGAATATTTATGAATTCCAGATAAATCAGGTGTGTGTTAATTTTTTGCAATGATATGATCAGACAATATGATGAAAAATGGTGAAATTTACTGACTATAATGATCATTTAGCTTATCAGCAACATTCATAGTCCCATATTTATGAGTTATAAAATTTGGCTGAACAAACAACCTAAAACATCTTACAGTTTTTTAAATAATGTACTTGTTACATTATCCCAATATCTACTATGAAAGTACATTTTTAGTGCAAGATATAAACACTTCAGAGTCAAAAGAGGTGGAAGATATTAAAGTAACCATATTCTGCAATTCCCCAAATAGGTAACATGTATACTTGGTAAACAGACAAAATTTTCTGCTTTCAGATGGTGTCTTCGGAATTTCAAATAATACTGAGTTACGGGAATTGGCACAGTAAGTAAAGGTCTACAGTCGGGGAAAAGGGATTTATAAGGCATATGTTTTATAGCTCCTGTATGAGTAGGCTTTTGATGTATCATATACGTGTTTTGAAGGTAGTATTATGCAGGGTACTAAATTGAGTTATACTTACAGTCAGTGAATATCATTTGACCAATGACATTTTAGAAAAAATATCTATATGATTTTCCAAGGTTATATCTTAGAAATTTTGCTCCGAGTCTTATATCTGAACATCTCAAAAGAATTTTTAGGGAAAACAATTTCACAGATAATGATAATTACCTACCTTCACTTTGCAAATATATGAACTGCGTTTTGAATGGCTCTTTTAGTAAAATGAGATTGATTGCGTCCTCTTCATAGCAGAGATTTTACCACAAAACATGAATCTATTATGAAAAGTACATACATGTAACCTGGTATCCTTGCTTGGCAGGGTGATGTTACATTTAGGTACGTGACCTACCCACTCTGATAAGCTCCCTATCTCTTCAAATATTAATTCTCTGGCTCATTCCTGTCTGATGCCTGAAATTCTTTTAATATTACAAAAAGCTTAATCAATTTATTAATAATCCTATATTTTCTTGCATTATTGCTGCCCAGTGATCTGCATTGTTTGTGGTTCTTGATTGGAAAACTAAAAAGTCTTAGCAAATATCATTCTAATGTTCTTGTATCAAAATGAATTACCCACATTCAAGCACAAAGTAAAGCTGTAAAGCAATTAATTCAGTTCCTCAAATAAACCAAAAAAAGAAGAAAGTGAATGACAACTATCAGTTACTTTCTTTCTTAATTTGATGGATGAATTTATTTTTATTCACTCTCCATTTTTCTCTCCCAGCCTATTTGTGGTTTTGTAGCAAAAAGATTTTTACATGGCTTATTCTGTAATTATTTTGTGAAAAGCCACAATATAAAAGAAACTGACTTATTTTAAGAATAAAGGAACTTCCTCTTTTCAAAAGGGTCTGAAGCAATTTTGCTCTTTAAGCAAAACCTCTGTTCTATGGTTCACGTTCAGATGTGGGCTTCATTCAAACATGCTTCCCTTCTTCTTAGCTGCTAATGAAAGCATGTGGTAACATTTCTGCCTTGGCAAATTTAAATCATCTCCCTTAAGGTGAGGGTAGGTAAATAACTTAGCAAGTTATCTCTTTGATACAAACAGACTTATTTTGGCACAGTGTATAATTGTATACATACAATTGTATAAATACTATTTTAAAATGCTGGATTTTTTCCCCATGCACACTGAATTGAATTCATTGTAATGTGAAAATGACTGAAGTGTAATTCTTTTCTCGGAGCAACATTAGCCATAAAAATGGAGACAGATCAACAAACTCCTGGGTGACTACGTGTCAGGAAAGGGAAAAACACCGTAGGGGTAGAATTTACAGAAGTCTTATTTTAAATACAATTTTGCCTCAAAAGATGGGCCATAGAAGGGAGGTGTGTATTCCACTCTCCTTATAAAATATGAGTTTTTAAATATGTAATTAGGAAGAGATGTACAACACATACCAACAAAGAAATCTGTTTCCACATTTTAAGTATTAAAAAAAAGGCATGTCTATATCTGGTGGTATTTTTTTTTTAATGACTTAATTTATTCCTACTGCAATAAATTAGGCTATTCAAGCAATCCAGGGTCCATCCATCTATTAATAGTATCAAGCTTTTAAAATGTAAAGCTTTCAGTTCTGCTGCTTCTAAAATCATATAGTGCTTTCATTCTAATTTATGTTGATTCAGTTCAAATAATGGAAATTTTGAATGACATCATGGCTATTTTGACAGGTATACAGACTATAGTAAAGTGGTTTTGGACATGTGCTCAGAATTCTATAAGCAGGGGAAAAATAAAAATAATGGATTCCTAATTTACAATGGTTGCTATTTGCAATAAATGATGTTATAAGCAATTATTTTATAAGATCCTTATATAATCAGTAAAATATGCAATAAAATTATAAAGATGCTGAACCTCCTATGAAGTTTAGGGATCATACCAAAATTCTTGCAAAAAGATGCTACATTTCATTTATTTAGAAAAAAAGAACAATGATATTGTCAAGATAGATAATTTTGAATTCTGATTTACAAACATTCAATGAGTGAGTTCCTAACGCTGTGTATTCCAATAGGGTACAGATATTTGAACTGAAAGTGAATATTTCTCTTGATCCCAAAAAGCTTTGTGTGTCTTAACCACCCTGAGAGTTTTCTACATAGTACTCAAATTGATTGACAGGTTTGTAGATCAACGATGTCTTTCTTTTCTTTTCTTTTTTTTTTTTTTGAGACAGAGTCTCGCTCTGTTGCCCAGGCTGGAGTGGTGCAGTGGCGCAATCTCGGCTCAATGCAAGCTCCACCTCCCGGGTTGACGCCATTCTCCTGCTTCAGCCTCCCCAGTAGCTGGGACTACAGGCGCCTGCCACCACGCCCAGCTAATTCTTTTGTATTTTTTAGTAGAGATGGGGTTTCACTGTGTTAGCCAGGATGGTTTCGATCTCCTGACCTGGTGATCTGCCAGCCTCGGCCTCCCAAAGTGCTGGGATTACAGGTGTGAGCCACCGTGCCCGGCCGATGTTTTTCTTTTAACTTTACATTATTTCTCTTTCAAGGTTATCTCAGCCCCAGGGATTCACTGACACTTGGGGGAATGGTAGTTTTAATTATTGATTTTTGAACAGTTTAATTTTGTGACCACTACCTCTTGATAAGTGCTCAAGGTAGGGTTGGCCTAAAACTCCAATATAATAGCTAGTTGGGATATGAAGATCAGAGTCTCCTAATCTCTGCCTGCATCCCTTCCTTCCCTGAGATTCCTTGAGGTGCAATGCCCACCAATAAGGATTTCTCCTTTATAAGCAGTGTCTTTCAAAGTTTCTCTCAGAGAGGTAACAGATTAGGATCTGACACATTATTGTGAAAAAATTGATCAAATCTCTTTCCTTCATTGCTGGGAGGGAAGATCCCAACCATGAAGAATACACTGGACACCTGAGGCTGAGGCATTATACAGGGGCAAAAGAACACTCAAAACGGAGGCAGGGGAACTCAAAGGATCGACACTGCATCCTTCATAGTTTGGCTAAGGGCTGACTCACCTCTGAACGAAAGTAACCTCCCAAATCAAGAGCTGCATCCATAGGGTGCACATCTGAAGGACAATTGTTTCAGGCTGGAATGTACAACACTAAATAGCTTATTTTGCCTTCCTCTTTTTCCATTGAGGTTATAAAATCCTAAATCCAAATTCCAAGACAAAGGTCCTTAATAAGAGGAAATTCCTCTGGCATTGAATAGGGAAGATTAGCAATGGCTGTTATCCCTTTTTATAATCATGTAGCTACTTATAACAAAATGAAAGAAGACCCCCTGCCTTGCTCACTTTGTAAACACATGGGATAGAATGGGATCACATGCCCAGGCAGGTCTGCGTGTGCTTGAAGGGTATTGCAAGGTCCTGCACCCCCACCACTGATTTGGCTTGGCATTTGCACCATTCAAATCACTCTAGATCTGTTTTAACAAATGGAAGAAAAGACTGAGGACCTAGGAGCCCCCAGGGTTAGTCACTCCCCGGTTCCAAGGTAGCTCTATGACACCAATGAATGCTTTACTAAGAGGAATAACAAAAAGATAATATTTATTGAATGTTCATTATATGCCTGGCACTTTACATTTATCTGAGTTAATTTTGGCAACAATTCTGGTAGTTATGCTTATTATCTTCATTTTGCAAATGCAGAAATAGGCAAGGAAAAGCTATATAACTCCCTTAAGGTAACACAACTAGTAAGCAGCTGAAAAGGGATTTGGACTCTAGCAGTGTACCCACATTGTCCACACTTTTCGTCATTATAGTAAGTTGTCAGTAGATGAACAGAACTCAATGAAGTGGAGGTGGCTATTGATGCAATTGAGCAGTTTATTGAGAAGTAAAACTTCTAACTGGATACAGCACTTGCATCGCCAGTGTCAAAATATTGTAAAGGAAAGATGAAAAATGTCATCAATAGTTCAGCACTTTGGAAGCATTTGTATATTTGGCATCACAGAGACAAAATATCCAGATGGGAGATTGAATATTTTATTTTGCATCTGGGTGTTCTGGCAAAATAGAAAGCAAGAAAAGTGATTTCTATTTGGTTATTTTTAATTTGTGGTGATATCAGCACCCTGTAAACTGAAGGAGAGAAACTCAATGGTAGTGGTCCTACTATATCTGTTTTGTGCTAAAATGCATTTGCAGCTGGAATTGTTTGCTTTAATATATTTCAGTGGGGTATCACCAAGGGTAGCCTCAGTGAAATTGTAAGAGTTAGACTTATCTTTGATGTTCTTTTGCATCTTCAGGGATGCACTACCCTTTTGTCCCTAACAGGTGAAAGCTGACTTCATGCTTTATATATCCCCCATTTGCAGCATGCTCTTATAAATAACCGATTTGTAATAACATATAAAAAGGGGTCAAAATTTTAAGTAACTGTGAGACAGAAGTGATGGTAGAATTTTAGGTACCTGTCATAGGTGACAAATTTGTGAGGAGAGAGGACTTGTGAGCCCCTTACATGCCCTCTAAATTAGCACCAGATTATATGACTTCCAGACTTATAAGTCTTAAAACCCCTGTAGAGGAAAATCACAGTGATAAAACAAAATCAAAGACTGATTAATTACTAATTATGTAACTTAAAAGAATGGGGACACAAAGACTACACACGGTAATGGTTTAGATTAGGAGTATTTCTTTGAAAATAATCAAAAGCCAAATACTTTAACTATGCCACTTTCTTCCAAAGGCAGTAATTGAAGACCCTCTGTAAAGGCTACGGCAATGCCAGTTACTATAAAGCATAATCTGTTTCTCTCTCTCGTTCTCTTTCAATTGTCCTAGAAATGCAACTACTCAACCCTTTCGTAGCATGGAAACACTTATAGATGATATGCAAACAAACGAGTAGAGTTGTTTTTCAAAAAACCTTTATTTACAAAAACAGGAAGTCAGTCTACTGCCATAGACTGCTACCTCTTTCTCTACAAGTGTTATTTTAGATTGTATATTTGAGTCCAGTGACCCGTTTTGAATTAAATTTTATATATGGTGCAAGGTATGGATCACAGTTTATTTTCTTGCGTATTGATATCACATTGTGCAGTAACATTTGTTGAAAAGACTATCCTTTTCCCGTTGACTTGCCTCTGTACCTTTGTCAAAAGTCAGTTGTCCATGCACTTGTGGATCTCTTTCTGAATTTGCTACTCTGTTCTGTTGATTCACTTGCCTATTTTTAGGCTACAATTACACTGCTCTATAAGTATATAATGAATCTCAAAATAAGATAGTGTTAGCTCTCCACATTTGTTCATTAACTCCTGGCTACTTTTAAGATTTTTCTCTTCATTGCTGGTTTTAAGCAATTTGATTTTGACGTGCTTTGTTATACTTTTCTCATGTTGTAGTGCTTGAGGTTCATTGAACTTCTTAGATCTCTGGGTTTACACTTTTCATCAAATTTGGAATTTTTTTTGGCCATTGTTTCTTGAAATATCTTTTCTGTCCTCTCCTCTAGGGGCATCAGTTGCATATATGTTAGGTTCCTTGAAGTTATTTTGGAGCTCACTAATGGTCTGTTCTTCTCTTTCTCTGGATTCTTTTTTATTGCTTTGCTTCACTTTGGGAAGTTTTTATTGCTGCATCTTCAAGTTCATTAATCTTTTTATCTTCAGTACATAGTCTGCCATTAATTCCCAGCAGGGAATTTTTTTTATCACATAAATTGTGGTTTTCATTCGGAGATATTTTATTTGAATCTGTTTAACTACCATATGTCTCTGCTTACCTTTACACACGTGTTTAATACAATTATAATAACTCATTTAATGTCCTTATCTGCTATCATCTAGGTTAATTTCAGTTGTTTAATTTTTCTCCTCATTATTAGTTGCACTTTCTTATTTCTTTCCATGTATAGAAAGTTGTGAATTTTACCTTATCAATGCAATAGATAGATAGACAGATACAGATTTATATATATTCCTATAAATATTTTTGAGTTTTGTTCTGGGACACGGTAAATTTGCTTAGAAATGGTGTGATCCTTTCAGGCTTTGCTTTTAAGAAATATTAGGCAGAATCAAAACTGTGATAAGTTTAGCACTGCTTATTCACCACTAATGAGTCAAGACACTTCTGAGTACTCTACCCGATGCCCCATGAACTATGAGGTTTTCCAGTGTAACTTGTGGAAAAAGGCATTATTTCTGGTCCTGTGTGAGTGCTAGGTACTGTTCCCTATACTCTTCTCTGATGATTCTTTTCTCTGTCTCAGGTCGTTTCCTCACACATATGACCCTGTGTCCGGAATTGGTGGGTTCTTGGTCTCACTGACTTCAAGAATGAAGCTGCGG
>NW_026652282.1:95872581-95881884 GCF_009828535.3 Hylobates moloch | reverse complement strand
TCGCTGGCTCAGGAGTGAAGCTGCAGACCTTCTCGGTGAGTGTTACAGCTCTTAAGGCGGCGCGTCTGGAGTTGTTCGTTCCTTCCAATGTTCGGATGTGTTTGGAGTTTCTTCCTTCTGGTCGGTTCGTGGTCTCGCTGGCTCAGGAGTGAAGCTGCAGACCTTTGCGGTGAGTGTCATAGCTCTTAAGGCGGCGCGTCTGGAGTTGTTCGTTTCTCCCGGTGGGCTCGTGGTCTCGCTGGCTTCAGGAGTGAAGCTGCAGACCTTCGCGGTGAGTGTTACAGCTCATAAAAGCAGCGTGGACCCAAAGAGTGAGCAGTAACAAGATTTATTGCAAAGAGCAAAAGAACAAAGCTTCCACAGTGTGGAAGGGGACCCGAGCGGGTTGCCACTGCTGGCTCGGGCAGCCTGCTTTTATTCTCTTATCTGGCCCCACCCAAGTCCTGTTGATTGGTAGAGCCGAGTGGTCTGTTCTGACAGGGCACTGATTGGTGCGTTTACCATCCCTGATCTAGACATAAAAGTTCTCCACGTCCCCATCAGATCAGTTAGATACAGAATATCGAAACAAAGGTTCTCCAAGGTTCCCCCAAGCAGCTAGATACAGAGTGTTGATTGGTGCACTCAAAAACCCTGAGCTAGACACAGGGTGCTAATTGGTGTGTCTGCAAACCTTGAGGTAGATACAGAGTGCCGATTGGTGTATTTACAATCCTTGAGCTAGACATAAAGGTTTTCCAAGGCCCCACCAGAGCAGCTAGATACAGAGTGTTGATTGGTGCATTCACAGACCCTGAGCTAGACACAGGGTGCTGATTGATGTATTTACAGTCCCTGAGCTAGACATAAAGGTTCTCCACATCTCCACCAGACTCAGGAGCCCAGCTGGCTTCACCCGGTGGATCCCGAACCGGGGTTGCAGGTGGAGCTGCCTGCCAGTCCCGTGCCATGTGCTCACACTCCTCAGCCCTTGGGTGGTTGATGGGACTGGGTGCTGTGGAGTAGGGGGTGGCGCTCGTCGGGAAGGCTCGGGCTGCACAAGAGCCCATGGAGGGGGTGGGAGGCTCAGGCATGGTGGGCTGCAGGTCCCGAGCCCTGCCCCTCGGGAAGGCAGCTAAGGGCCGGTGAGAAATCGAGCGCAGTGCCAGTGGATCGGCACTGCTGGGGGACCCAGTACACCCTCTGCAGCCGCTGGCCTGGGTGCTAAGCCCCTCACTGCCCAGGGCCGGCAGGGCTGGCCGGCTGTTCCGAGTGCAGGGCCCGCCAAGCCCACGCCCACCCGGAACTCCATCTGGCCCGCAAGCACCGCGTGCAGCCCCGGTTCCCGCTCGCGCCTCTCCCTCCACACTCCCTGCAAGCTGAGGGAGCTGGCTTCCGCCTTGGCCAGCCCGGAAAGGGGCTCCCACAGTGCAGCGGTGGGCTGAAGGGCTCCTCAAGTGCCACCAAAGTGGGAGCCTAGGCAGAGGAGGCGCCGAGAGCGAGCGAGGGCTGTGAGGACTGCCAGCAAACTGTCTCCTCTCAACCCTGTCATCCAATCAGTACTCTGAATACTCTGGAGTTCTCTCTTCGTGTGAAGAAGGCAGCCTTCAGGGTTGGCTTATATAGGCTCGGCTTCTTTGGGTACTCATGGGTATCTATAGTAGTCATGTGTTTGCATGTTATTTCAGACTTCTCATGTTCCTCGCATTTATTCGAACTCTATGGACATTGTGTCTTCTCCAGTACTCTGCCCTGTGTATTTTGGTTATCTTGGGTTCTTCAGACTCTCAGCTCCTTGACATAGGGAACTCAAAGCTGGGGTTCCCCCTGCCTGCAACACAGTCAACAAACTCTCTCAAGACAGTCACCTGGGGAAATAATATGCTAATTTTGTTTGCTTACTGTCTTTCAAGGATTACTGTCCTTGATTGCCTGATATCCAGCGTCTTGAGACCCTTATTTCACTTTTTTTTCAATTTGTGTATAGGTTTTTTTCAGAGAGGAGAGTAAATCTGGTTCCTATGACTCCACCTTTGCCAGCAGTGGCATTCTCAGCCTATTCAACCTTATATTTAAATATTAGAAAACATCCTTGTCAAGTTGTCTATCAGTGATCCTGACATTCTAGTTCTACTTTGTGTGAATTCATTTAGATGGCATCCAAAGGACTAAGAGAATACTTTAGTACTTACTTTAGTAACTATTCTGTAGTTACTAAAATTCTCATTTGGCTTATTTTATAGCTTAAGGTACTGAAAGCTAGTATTTGATAGTAGTAGTATTATTAATTTTTTTTTTTTGAGACGGAGTCTTGCTCTGTCACCAGGCTGGAGTGCAGTGGCGCGATCTTGGCTCACTGCACCCTCCATCTCCTGAGTTCAAGCATTTCTGCCTCAGCCTCCTGAGTAGCTGGGATTACAGGCTTATGCCACCATGCCTGGCTAATTTTTGTATTTTTAGTAGAGACGGGGTTTCACCATGTTGGTTAGGCTGGTCTTGAACTCCTGACCTCGTGATCCACCCACCTCGGCCTCTCAAAGTGCTGAGATTACAGGTGTGAGCCACTGAGCCTGGCATTATTATTAATTTATATTTATATTCTTTGGAGTATTGTTTACAATTGCAGAAATAAAAACCACTGCAAATAACCAAGAATAGAAATATTAAGATAAATACGTAAGTTAGAATATTATGCACCCATTAAACATATTATTTATTTATTTATTTACATTTAATATTTATTTATTTATTTATTAGATGTAGGCTCTTGTTTTGTCACCCAGGCTGGAGTTCAGTGGCGTGATCCTAGTTCACTGCAGCCTTGTACTCCTGGGCTCAACTGATACTCTCCCCTCACCCTCGAGTAGCCAGGGCTATAGGCAAGCACCACCATGCCTGGCTAATTTTTAAAATTTTTTTAGTAGAGATGAGGTCTCACTATGTTCCCCAGGCTGGTCTTGAACTCCTGACCTCAAGTGATTGTCCTGCCTCAGCCTCCTAAAGCGCTGGGATTATAGACATGAGCTACCGTGCCTGGAAAAACATGTTTTTTTTTTTTTTTTTTTTTAATACTCAATTACATTGAAAAATATTACTGTGCAACGTTAAGTAAAATAAAATTATATATGCAGTCGAATGCCAATTTCATAAATAGATAAATAAACACTTTAAAATTGGGAGAAAATGCATTAGTTTCTCAATACTAATTGTGGCTACCTTTGAGTGTTCAATGCTATAGTCATTAATTGTTGTTTGTTAAATTTTTTAGTTTCCCCAGCACATGATAGAACTGCATTTCCTGGCCTACCTCTGATTGGGTGGAACCATTGAACTATTTCTGGCCAATGAGTTGTTAGCAGAAATAATATGTTACTTCTGGGATGTAGCATTTAGTTGGTATTGTTAGACCCCTAAAATGCATCTGCCCTTTTACAGGACTAACAATAATGTTCAACTCAGTGGGTGCCCCATTAACCCTCAGTATCTGAACGGTATTATGAGTAGAGGCTCTCCGTATTATGAGTAGAGGCTCTCCTTGCCACAGTGGACAGGCAGCATGAGCAAGCCATGTCTTTGTTGCTTCAGCAATTGAGATTTGGGGGTTGCTTGTTATAGTAACACAAATTGGACTATCCTGACTGATACTGGGGAATTATGGAAGATTTCGCTTTTCTTATTTATATATTTCTGTCCAGAATTTACACAATGAACTTTAATTACTCTTATGATATCAACACTAATTAATATTAACATATTTCATTGAATGAAAGGTGACATTAATTGTAAGACACACCACTATTTTATGTATCCTTAACAAAGAACAAATATTTTAAATTATACTATGACTCAATGCCTTAATGATAGTTCTATGTGTTATTTGAATTGGTCACACCAGTCTCTTGTGCTTTGAGATTTCTTTTATCAGATCCCAAAGACTTGGCAATTTCTTCTGTCTTCTGCCTTAAGTTGCCTACTAGTTGTATGGTAAATAATCATTTTCCACATGTATCTGTAAGAATTTAATGGTATATAATGCAGGTTCATGTACATGTAGGTGTCTTTTACTATTTAGTTTTTATAAAATAATTTGGTTTATTCTTTGCAAGAAAATTAGGAATTACAGTCTTTTCTCCACTAATCACTTATATAATTATATTACCGTTCTATTGCTGCTGTAACAAATTACTGCCACATCAGTGTCCAGAAACAATAGAAACTTTACTGTCTTATAGTTATGGAAGTCAGAAGTCCTAAATGGGTCCCAAAGGGCTAAAATAAAGTTGTCGGCAGAGCCGCATTCCTTCGCGAGGCTCTATGAGAGAATCCGTTTCCCTGCCTTTTCCGTCTTCTAAAGGCTGTCCACATTCCTTGGCTCATTCAAAACCAGCAATGGAACCAGCTGGTTCGATTCAAAACCAGCAATGTCAGGCCATGTATTCACACTGTCATCTCTCTGATTCTCTCTTTTGTAGTCACATCTCCCACGACTCTGACTCCTCCCCTGCTTCCCTCTCCCACTTTTAGAGACTCTGGTGATATGATTGCATTGGACCCACCCAGACAATCCAGGAAAATCTCCCTATTTTAAAGCCATCTGATTAGCAATTTTAATTCTCCTTCCCCAGGTAAGGCAACATATTCACAGGTTCCCAGGATGGCTATGTGGACATTTTCGGGGGAAGAGGTATATTATGCTGTTTACCACAATCGCTAACATCAAATTCATGTCCCTGCTCTTGTTCTGCACCGTCCTGTATGTATAACAACTTTTGCTTCAATGAGGAATCACATTATAGTTTCTCTGGAGACATTTAAAACTCAATGAATATAATATAGTACCTAGAAAGCATATAACACATTGCTGTGATGATCATACAAACAGCGATGAACAAATCTCACTGTGTAGAAAATGACAAACAAGTCACACTTAATTGATGAAAAGATGCCATAGAATTTCAGGATGCAGCCCTATTTCAGAGACATTAGCATGTAGAAAAACAATGTAATCTTAAAATAGATGAAATACAGTATATGCAAAAAACTAATCTACAGATCTGCCAGTTAATCATCTAATAGGTGTCTAAAGAACGGAACACATACATGATTCACTTTGATGGGAAAAGGCTAAGAACAAGGGCATGTTCCATGTCAAACAGTGAAAAACAGGCATTAGAACACTATATGTCTATGTCATGAGGTACTGAAATGAGGGCTGAGATGACCAGCATATGCATTGACTAGAATATAAGTAATCCCAAGCTTTTTTTTAAAAAACAAAACAAAACAGAAGACTCCAACAAATATTCAGGGAAGTTTTCCGTTTTTGTAAATAAGATTTTCTACACGTGTATTTATTTTGACATTTTCAGTTGCACAAGAATGAATGTGCTTTGGAGGGTGGCTGATTTTTTTTAAAAAATCGTGTGCCATTAATCAGATAATGGTTATAACATGATTTCACAATCTAAAAAGTCTTCAAGTACACTTTTCAACAAATCATTTTTCTTTCTTTCTTTTTTTTTTTTTTTGAGATGGAGTTTCGCTCTTGTTGCCCAGGCTGGAGTGCAATGGTGCGATCTCAGCTCACTGCAATCTCCACCTCTCAGGTTCAAGTGATTCTCCTGCCTCAGCCTTCCTGAGTAGCTGGGATTACAGGCATGCTTCACCGTGCCTGACTAATTCTGTATTTTTAGTAGAGACAGGGTTTCTCCATGTTGGTCAGGCTGGTCTCCAACTCCTGACCTCAAATGATCCACCTGCCTCAGCCTCCCAAAGTGCTGGGATTACAGGTGTGAGCCACCACACCCGGCCTACAAATAATTTTTCTTAGCTAAATTTCCTTTTTCTTTATATCCATGGTATGGACTTTATGAACTGTCTTGGGATGATAAAAATAGCAGGGCAGCAAATATAAACAAAAGTTTACCATTATGTCCTAAATTTCTGCTTTGAAAAATAGCAAAGCTTTAAGATGCAACTACAGCTAAAACTTTAGTAACTAAGAATAATTTGGAAGAAGGCAATTCTGATATAGTGAAAAGTCTAAATCATATAATTTTGAAAAGACATGTAGCTGGGTTGCATTTAAGCAGTGTAGTAAGATGCAGTTTTTAAAAAGAGATAACCAATTGGCAATCGGCGGGCCTGCTTTAGTAAAAATAAGGTTGTGATTAAGGTGTATTATTATATATTATTTTGTCTCATCTAGACTTGTTTTTTCTCAATAGTGATAATTGCTAGAAATAGAAATCATAAGGTCAGACTTAATTTTAGGGGAATGGGGTCAGGGTGGGTGAGTTGGGAGGGAAACAGAAGGAAGGGGTACAGTGAAAATAAGTTGGATAAGGAAGCAAGGAAGGAGTTCTGGAAAAGTTTGTAGTGTCATAAATGTAGAGTGGGATGTAAGTCACATACACACACACCCCAAAAAGAAGGAAGGAAGAGTGGAAATACCCAATGGACTGGGGACATGACACATATGCCCTGCTCCCAGATCTGCCACTAGAAGTGTTTTCAGTGTTCTCATCTATAAAATGAATGGATTAGAATAGATTATATCTGAGATTTCTTGAAGGTCTACTATGCCTTAAGTATTTACCAGTAAATGGAAGTTGCTAAAGTGGTTTTAGAAGAGCTTGAATCAGTGATTTAGGCATTCTTCCTATAATCCTCTTTAAAATATTAATTTATCATTCCTGTTTTCTAGAGAAGTTAAAAAATAAAAAAAGACTCTGGCATGACTTTTGTTTTTGTTCTTTTGCTTTTGAGATTATTTCTGTGGTATTCTCACAGTTTATTGGAATTTGTAATGACAGATAAACATCAATCGAAGCAATTAAAACTAACACTGTATTGCGAAACACGACAAAGAAAGACATGAGAATTTCAACCTGCTTTCATTCTGGCAAAGCATTAAAATTATATAAAAATGATGCAATGCAGTCATTTCGCTGTCAATCAAAATTTGATCTATGCTTTAAACTGAATGACAGCTAGCATTAAAGGGACAGATGTGCTCTGAAATGTGTGTTCGGTAAGGAATTGGAATGGTGGTAAGAAGGAGGAGTAAACACACAAGAATGAAGTTCAAGTTATTTTTGGTGTGTGTGTGTATGTGACTTACATCCCACTTTTCTACATTTGTGCAACTATAAACTTTTGCTGAACTCCTTCCTTGCCTTCCTCACCCAACTTATTTTCGTTGTACCCCTTCCTTTTGTTTCCCTCCCAACTCACCCACCCTGACCCCATTCACCTAAAATTAAGTCTGACCTTACGATTTCTATTTCTAGCAATTATCACTATTGAGAAAAAACAAGTTTAGATGAGACAAAATAATGCCTTTTTTGCCTAAAACTTGCTAAAATTTCAATGAGAATATAAAAATGAGACTAATCTGCCAGTGGCTTTCTCCTAATTTTTTAGGACCACTTTTAATAAAAGCAGCCCACAAACTTTATTTTGTGGTTTTACATTTGGATCTTTATTTGTAATAGAGAATTCATTTAAATTGAAGGAAAAACTAAGTCGTTTGCATGCAAATACAGCAATAAGAGGAGATTGCACAAGTAATGAATGTGATATATTTACCAATCTTTTCGCAATGAGTGACCAGGAATGTATTCATTCTGAATGAGTCTCTAATTCATTCTAGTTATTACCATAAAAGTGCACTAAGATGTGTATATCACTTTAGATTAAATGCAACAATTCACAGTATATTTTTCTCACAATATCATGAATTTTAAGGACTAAAAGGACTATATCTGCACTGGAGATGCTTAAAAACAGTCATATCATGAAATTATAAGTTGCTTGAGTGGACCTGGATCTGAAAGCATTCAGAAAATGAAAATTAATGTTCATTAATAATCAATGGTTGTTTTTCTTCATAGAGTTGTCCTTTCTAAAATTGAAATATTACTTACTAGCAATGACTAGAAAAGGTCTGTATTTCTTTGACTTTGAGAACAATGAAATACATCCAGATTATTTTATCAAAAGATGAATGAGCTGCTAACAAGAAGATGACAAGTTTGCTGCCAGCCACAATAATCATCTCTTTTTTGGATCAGGCTTTCTGGAACAGAAAGGGTCTTGATATCTACTGTTTCATTTGATTCCCAGCACATCTGGTGAGGAGGTAAAACCTGTGTGTTTATCCCTGTTTTACAGCAGATGACTAAGACTATATAACTTGCCTAAGTTCACTCAGCACACATTGCCTGTTTGCTAACTCATTGTTTCTGAAATGGTGGAAGAATACGTGGAAAGTGTTTGCAGTTCGAAAATAAAGCCAGTTTTTTCGATATTGATTTGTTTTCAGTCTTTACGTTTAATTTATCTTGAAATTCCAAATAACATTAAAGGCAATTTAAAATGTTTAAATATCTATCAAAGGGGCATGGCTTGTAAAAGGTAGGGAAACAATATGCTAGATATTCTGATAAACTCCAATATTTAAAAATGCTCAGAGAAAAGTACTGTTATATGAAATTGGCAAGGAGATCTTAGTTTTACTTTTTTGGTGCCATTCATTTGTAAACTCTTGTAGGCAGTATTTTTTTTAAATGAGTTACTCTGTTTAAAATACAAACAGCCTCTCATTATTGATGGCAGTCAACTGTATGACATAGTAAAAATACTAACAATAGAAGAAGGCTGAATAGGAACATCTCCAGTCTAGAGCTCCCAGCGTGAGCGGCACAGAAGACGGGTGATTTCTGCATTTCTGTTTGAGGTACCGGGTTCATCTCACTAGGGAGTGCCAAACAGTGGGTTCAGGACAGTCGGTGCAGCACACTGTGCTCGAGCCGAACCAGGGCGAGGCATTGCCTCACTCGGGAAGCACAAGGGGTCAGGGAGTTCCCTTTCCTAGTCAAAGAAAGGGGTAACAGACGGCACCTGGAAAATCGGATCAGTCCCACCCTAATACTGCGCTTTTCCAATGGGCTTGGAAAACGGCACACCAGGAGACTGTGTCCCAAACCTGGCTCGGGGGGGTCCTATGCCCATGGAATCTCGCTGATTGCTAGCACAGCAGTCTGAGACAGGAAGCTCGAACTGGGTGGAGCCCACCACAGCTCAAGGAGGCCTGTCTGCCTCTGTAGGCTCCACCTCTGGGGGCAGGGCACAGACAAACAAAAATTCAACAGGAACCTCTGCAGACTTCAATGTCCCTGTCTGGCTGACAGCTTTGAAGAGAGTAGTGGTTCTCCCAGCACGCAGCTGGAGATCTGAGAACGGACAGACTGCCTACTAAAGTGGGTCCCTGACCCCCGAGCAGCCTAACTGGGAGGCACCCCCCAGTAGGGACAGACTGAC
>NW_026652282.1:95867164-95872481 GCF_009828535.3 Hylobates moloch | reverse complement strand
ACTAACAGACAGAAAGGACATCCACACCAAAAACCCATCTGTACATCACCATCATCAAAGACCAAAAGTAGATAAAACCACAAAGATGGGGAAAAAACAGAGCAGAAAAACTGGAAACTCTAAAAAGCAGAGCACCTCTCCTCCTCCAAAGGAACGCAGTTCCTCACCAGCAATGGAACAAAGCTGGACGGAGGATGACTTTGACGAGTTGAGAGAAGGAGGCTTCAGACGATCAAACTACTCTGAGCTACGGGAGGAAATTCAAAACAATAGCAAAGAAGTTAAAAACTTTGGGCCGGGCGCGGTGGCTAACGCTTGTAATCCCAGCACTTTGGGAGGCCGAGGCGGGCGGATCACGAGGTCAGGAGATCGAGACCACGGTGAAACCCCGTCTCTACTAAAAACACAAAAAATTAGCCGGGCGTGGTGGCGGGCGCCTGTAGTCCCAGCTACTCGGAGAGGCTGAGGCAGGAGAATGGCGTGAACCCGGGAAGCGGAGCTTGCAGTGAGCCGAGATTGCGCCACTGCACTCCAGCCTGGGCGACAGAGCGAGACTCTGTCTCAAAAAAAAAAAAAAAAAACTTTGAAAAAAAATTAGATGAATGGATAACTAGAATAACCAATGGAGAGAAGGGCTTAAAAGAGCTGATGGAGCTGAAAGCGAAGTTTCGAGAACTACGTGAAGATTGCAGAAGCCTCGGTAGCTGATGCGATCAACTGGAAGAAAGGTATCAGTGATGGAAGATGAAATGAAGAGAGAAGGGAAGTTTAGAGAAAAAAGAATAAAAAACAAAGCCTCCAAGAAATTTGGGACTATGTGAAAAGACCAAATCTACGTCTGATTGGTGTACCTGAAAATGACGGGGAGAATGGAACCAAGTTGGAAAACAGTCTGGAAGATATTATCCAGGAGAAATTCCCCAATCTAGCAAGGCAGGCCAACATTCAGATTCAGGAAATACAGAGAACGCCACAAAGATACTCCTCGAGAAGAGCAACTCCAAGACACATAATTGTAAGATTCACCAAAGTTGAAATGATGGAAAAAATGTTAAGGGCAGCCAGAGAAAGGTCGGGTTACCCACAAAGGGAAGCCCATCAGACTGACAGCTGATCTCTCGGCGGAAACTCTACAAGCCAGAAGAGAGACGGGGCCAATATTCAACATTCTTAAAGAAAAGAATTTTCAACCCAGAATTTCACATCCAGCCAAACTAAGCTTCATAAGTGAAGGAGAGAGAAAATACTTTACAGACAAGCAAATGCTGAGTGATTTTGTCACCACCAGGCCTGCCCTAAAAGAGCTCCTGAAGGAAGCACTAAACATGGAAAGGAACAACCGGTACCAGCCACTGCAAAAACAAGCCAAATTGTAAAGACCATCGAGGATAAGAAGAAACTGCATCAACTAACGAGCAAAATAACCAACTAACATCATAATGACAGGATCAAATTCACACATAACAATATTAACTTCAAATGTAAATGGGCTAAATGTTCCAATTAAAAGACACAGACTGGCAAACTGGATAAGGAGTCAAGACCCATCACTGTGCTGTATTCAGGAAACCCATCTCACATGCAGAGACACACATAGACTCATAATAAAGGGATGGAGGAAGATCTATCAAGCAAATGGAAAACAAAAAAAGGCAGGAGTTGCAATCCTAGTCTCTGATAAAATAGACTTTAAACCAACAAAGATCAAAAGACACAAAGTAGGCCATTATATAATGGTAAAGGGATCCATTCAACAAGAAGAGCTAATTATCCCAAATATATATGCACCCAACACAGGAGCACCCAGATTCATAAAACAAGTCCTGAGTGACCTACAAAGGGACTTAAACTCCCACACAATAATAATGGGAGATTTTAACACCCCACTGTCAACATTAGACAGATCAAGGAGACAGAAAGTTAACAAGGATATCCAGGAATTGAACTCAGCTCTGCACAAAGTGGACCTAATAGACATCTATAGAACTCTCGACCCCAAATCAACAGAATATACATTTTTTTCAATACCACACCACACCTATTCCAAAACTGACCACATAGTTGGAAGTAAAGCTCTCCTCAGCAAATGTAAGAGAACAGAAATTATAACAAACTGTCTCTCAGACCACAGTGCAATCAAACTAGAACTCTGGATTAAGAAACTCACTCAAAACCGCTCAACTACATGGAAACTGAACAACCTGCTCCTGAATGACTACTGGGTGCATAACGAAATGACGGCAGAAATAAAGATGTTCTTTGAAACCAACGAGAACAAAGACACAACATACCAGAATCTCTGGGACACATTCAAAGCAGTGTGTAGAGGGAAATTTATAGCACTAAATGCCCACAAGAGAAAGCAGGAAAGATCCAAAATTGACACCCTAACATCACAATTAAAAGAACTAGAAAAGCAAGAGCAAACACATTCAAAAGCTTGCAGAAGGCTAGAAATAACTAAAATCAGAGCGGAACTGAAGGAAATAGAGACACAAAAAACCCTTCAAAAAATTAATGAATCCAGGAGCTGGTTTTTTGAAAAGATCAACAAAATTGATAGACTGCTAGCAAGACTAATAATAAAAGAGAGAAGAATCAAATAGATGCAATAAAAAATGAAAAAGGAGATATCACCACCGATCCCACAGAAATACAATCTACCATCAGAGAATACTACAAACACCTCTATGCAAATAAACTAGAATATCTGGAAGAAATGGAGAAATTCCTCGACAAATACAGCCTCCCAAGACTAAACCAGGAAGAAGTTGAATCTCTGAATGGACCAATAATAGGTTGTGAAATTGTGGCAATAATCAATAGCTTACCAACCAAAAAGAGTCCAGGACCTGATGGATTCACAGCTGAATTCTACCAGAGGTACAAGGAGGAACTGGTACCATTCCTTCTGAAACTATTACAATTGATAGAAAAAGAGGGAATCCTCCCTAACACATTTTATGAGGCCAGCATCGTCCTGATACCAAAGCCTGGCAGAGACATAACCAAAAAAGAGAATTTCAGACCAATATCCTTGATGAACATTGATGCAAAAATCCTCTAAAAAATGCTGGCAAACCGAATCCAGCAGCACATCAAAAAGCTTATACACCATGATCAAGGGGGCATCATCCCTGGGATGCAAGGCTGGTTCAACATACGCAAATCAATAAATGTAATCCAGCATATAAACAGAACCAAAGACAAAAACCACATGATTATCTCAATAGATGCAGAAAAGGCCTTTGACAAAATTCAACAACCCTTCAGGCTGAAAACTCTCAATAAATTAGGTATTGATGGGACGTATCTCAAAATAGTAAGAGCTATGTACGACAAACCCACAGCCAATATCATACTGAATGGGCAAAAACTGGAATCATTCCCTCTGAAAACTGGCACAAGACAGGGATGCCCTCTCTCACCGCTCCTATTCAACATAGTGCTGGAAGTTCTGGCCAGAGCAATCAGGCAGGAGAAGGAAATAAAGGGTATTCAATTAGGAAAACAGGAAGTCAAACTGTCCCTGTTTGCAGATGACATGATTGTATATCTAGAAAACCCAATTGTCTCAGCCCAAAATCTCTTTAAGCTGATTAGCAACTTCAGCAAAGTCTCAGGATACAAAATCAATGTAAAAAAATCACAAGCATTCTTGTACACCAATCACAGACAAACAGAGAGCCAAATCATGAGTGAACTCCCATTCACAAATGCTTCAAAGAGAATAAAATACCTAGGAATCCAACTTACAGGAGATGTGAAGGACCTCTTCAAGGAGAACTACAAACCACTGCTTAATGAAATAAAAGAGGATACAAACAAATGGAAGAACATTCCATGCTCATGGGTTGGAAGAATGAATATCGTGAAAATGGCTGTACTGCCCAAGATAATTTATAGATTCAATGCCATCTCCATCAAGCTACCAATGACTTTCTTCACAAAATTGGAAAAAACTACTTTAAAGTTCATATGGAACCAAAAAAGCCCACATCCCAAGTCAATCCTAAGCCAAAAGAGCAAAGCTGGAGGCATCACGCTACCTGACTTCAAACTATACTACAAGGCTACAGTAACCAAAACAGCATGGTACTGGTACTACAACAGAGACATAGATCAATGGAACAGAACAGAGCCCTCAGAAATGATGCCGCGTATCTATAACTATCTGATCTTTGACAAACCTGACAAAAACAAGAAATGGGGAAAGGATTCCCTATTTAATAAATGGTGCTGGTAAAACTGGCTAGCCATATGTAGAAACCTGAAACTGGATCCCTTCCTTATACAAAAATTCATTCAAGATGGATTAAAGACTTAAATGTTAGACCTAAAACCATTCAAATCCTAGAAGAAAACCTAGGCAATACCATTCAGGACATAGGCGTGGGCAAGGACTTCATGTCTAAAACACCAAAAGCAATGGCAACAAAAGCCAAAATTGACAAATGGGATCTAAGTAAACTAAAGAGCTTCTGCACAGGAAAAGAAACTACCATCAGAGTGAACAGGCTACCTATAGAATGGGAGAAAATTTTTGCAACCTACTCATCTAACAAAGGGCTAATATACAGAATCTACAATGAACTCAAACAAATTTACAAGAAAAAAATAAACAACCCCATCAAAAAGTGGGCAACGGACATGAACAGACACTTCTGAAAAGAAGACATTTATGCAGCCAAAAAACACATGAGGAAATGCTCATCATCACTGGCCAACAGAGAAATGCAAATCAATACCACAATGAGATACCATCTCACACCAGTTAGAATGGCCATCAGTAAAAAGTCAGGAAACAACAGGTGCTGGAGAGTATGTGGAGAAATAGGAACACTTTTACGCTGTTGGTTGTACTGTCATCTAGTTCAACCATTGTGGAAGTCAGTGTGGTGATTCCTCAGGGATCTCGAACTAGAAATACCATTTGACCCAGCTATCCCATTACTGGGTATATACCCAAAGGACTATAAATCATGCTGCTATAAAGACACGTGCACACGTATGTTTATTGCGGCACTATTCACAATAGCAAAGACTTGGAACCAACCCAAATATCCAAGAACGATAGACTGGATTAAGAAAATGTGGCACATATACACCATGGAATACTATGCAGCCATAAAAACGGATGAGTTCATGTCCTTTGTAGGGACATGGATGAAACTGGAAAACATCATTCTCAGTAAACTATCACAAGGACTAAAAACCAAACACCGCATGTTCTCACTCATAGGTGGGAATTGAACAATGAAAACTCATGAACATAGGAAGGGGAACATCACACTCTGGGGACTGTTGTGGGGTTGGG
>NW_026652282.1:95839949-95842277 GCF_009828535.3 Hylobates moloch | reverse complement strand
AAAGAAAAACGGTGTCACAAAGTTTAGGACCATATACTCTGGAGTGAAACTTCCTGGGTTCAAATATAATTTCCAGTACTTAATAGCTGTGTAAGCTTAGATAAGCTATTAACCTTTTCTTTACCTTCGTTTTCTTATTTGTAAAGGAGGGACATCAGAATAATACCTACATTATAGTACTTTTGTGAGGACGAATGTGTTAATACATGGAAGGACTTATTTCCTGTCACATACTAAATACTTATTAAATTTGTTGGTATTATTGTTGTGTTATATATGCTACTGTCATATTTGTTATACACTAGTGATTATTATGGGATTCTTTACACTGGAATGATGTAAGATTTGAATCACCCCTAGAGCAAGGTTTCTCAACATTGGAACTCTTAATATTCAGGTAAAGATAGTTCTTTGTTGCAGGCAGTTGTCCCAAACATTGTAGGATATTTAGCAGCATTCCTAATCTCTATCCATTAGATGCCAGTAGCATCTTCCCAGTTATGACAACTGAAAATATCTCCAGACATGTTCAAATGTTTTCCGGGGGTCAAAATTGCCTTTGGTTGAGAACCACTGTGGTCATTTTACCTTCCAACTGGAAATAGACTATTTACTATAGGAAAGAATGAAGTCAATGTGTAAAGAACAACTGAAAAAAGAGATGGCAAAGATGTAGGGAGAATGAGTCCTTAGTGCAACTACATCTTTAGTTATAGTTTCTGAATCTTCTAAACTTTTCTTGTTCTTGCAGCTCACCTTTTGGTTTTCTTTATCTTTCTATTAAAAATATATATATATGTATATATTTTTGCTAAATTAATTTGCTTGGGATTCTATTACTTGCAATGAATAGAAATCTGACTATTGGTGTATACAGGTTATCATCACTAGATATATATATATTCAGTGTCCCCTTAGGAATGTAAAGAGCATGAGAACACAGGCTTTGTCTGCCACATTTATTGCTGTATTTGCAGGATGTAGAACAGTGACTGACATATAAGAAGTACCAATTAAACATTTGTGGATGAGTCAATGAAGAAACTATAAGCAGTTGGATGTTTTTATAGCTAAAAATTATGAAAGTGGGTATGCTGTATGTTATACGGGCAATTAAATAGTGTTAGAAGTCTTTTGATTGCACTCATCATTCTAGTGATGGTCGAATTAGACATGGAATACCATAATTAGGAATTATCACCTTAAAGATCGATTACTTAACATTGATCATGTGGCTGAGCAAGGTGGCTCATGCCTGCAATCCCAGTGCTTTTGGAAGGCTAAGGCAAGTGAATGGCTTGAGGCTAGGAGTTCCAGACCAGCGTGGGCAACACAGTGAGACTCTGTCTCTGTCAAAAAATTAAAGAAAATCAGCTGGGAATGGTGGTGTGTGCCTGTGTCTCAGTTGCTCAGGAGGCTGAGACAGGAGGTTCGCTTGAGCCCAAGAGTTCAAGGCTACAGTGATCAACAACCACATGACTGCACTCCAGCCTGGGTGACAAAGTGTTATACTGTATCTAAAAAATAAATAAGTAAATAAAAATAACTTAAATAAAAGCATGTTATTTAATGGGTGTATAATATTCTACCTCATGCATTTATCTTAACACTTCCATTATTGGATATTTGCAGTGTTTTTCATTTCTGCAATTAAAAGCAATATTCTGGAGAATATAAATATCAATTAATAATAATAATACTGTTGAGTAATTGCTTTCAGTACCTTAAGCTATGAAATAAGCAAAATAAGGATCGTAGTAGCTATGGCATTCCAAGTAAGTACTACAAAACTCTCTGAGTCCTTTGGATGCCATCTAAATGAGTTTCCACAAAGTAGAGCTAGAAAGTCTGGGTCACTGATTGACACCGTGGTAAAAAGGATGTCTTCTTATATTTAAATGTAAGGTTGAATAGGTTGAAAATGCCACTTCCAGCAAAGATGGGAAGATCACTTGCCCCCAGGAGTTTGAGGTTATAGTGAGCTATGATCTCGCCACTGCATTCTAGCCTGGGTTGAGAGAGTAAAACCTTGTCTCAAAAAAATAAACAAAAAAAAAACGGTCGGGCACAGTGGCTGACGCCTGTAATCCCAGCACTTTGGGAGGCCGAGGTGGGCGGATCACGAGGTCAGGAGATCAAGACCATCCTGGGTTACTTGGTGAAACCCCGTCTCTACTAAAAATACAAAAAAATTGTCCAGGCGTGGTGGCGGGCATCTGTAGTCCCAGCTACTCGGGAGGCTGAGGCAGGAGAATGGCGTGAACCCAGGAGGCGGAGCTTGCAGTGAGGAGAGATGGCGCCACTGCACTCCAGCCTGGGCGACAGAGC
>NW_026652282.1:95819174-95839849 GCF_009828535.3 Hylobates moloch | reverse complement strand
AAAAAAAAACATTGATCATCTTTACCAAAAGCTACACCACAGGGTCTACTTGTCTTCAGGAAGATAAGAAATAAATTTTTGTTGTTGAAATGAATGGTGTTTAAGGTAGGTAATTGTTAGAAGTCATGTATAAGATCCTCTTGCTCCTGCATGAAGGAGGTTTTAGAGTTCAGCAAAAGCTCGGGGTCTAGAGCCGCGTTGGTCTTATGTACCTAAATTTCTCAGTCTGCTGCTGCCCAGTGTGACTGTAGAGTACCCTAGTCCTACCAATACTCCTACATTGCATCTTGTTGAAAATGTGCTTTTTATGAAAAGCACTAGTCTTTGGGTTTATGTCAGAGAGTGGGATCTCCCAGAGCTATAGAACAGATTATATAGGTTTTTTTTTTTTTTTGCCTCCTTTCTAATGAACATTTGTGCATTGTATGTAATTTAACTTGATACTTTATTTTGTTGTAACTACCATCTAATAGCCAAGATTTGGGAGACAGAACATATAGTTTTCACATATCTTTTACCACCAGATGCTACAATATTTACAAAAACAAAACAAAACACAACTTGGCATTTGCTGTATAATCCAAATTGTTTTCACTCATCTGCAACGCATAGAAATTGCTTAAAAAGAAAGGTAGAGTAGTTTTAGCTTTATTCTGAGTTGGTGAAGAGCCACTAAAGAGTTTAAAAGACGTGAGTGAGTGACATCATAAGTTTTGAATTTTAGATGTCATTCTTGTAACTGTGTGGACAAAGGACCTAAGGAGGAGAAGAGACCTAAGGCCGGGAGATTTGTTAGAAAGGTTTTAATTTGGGTAAGAAACAAAACAGGCAGTGATTGCAGGAGAGAAAAGGAGGGGACAGATTATAAAAGTTTACACACTATTTAGAATAGGTAAGTGATTAAATACGATAAAGAAGGTAAAGAAAAAGGAGGAATCATAGATGCCTCCTAGGTTTCTATCTTGTATAATGGGGCATGATGGTGGCATCAAATGCAATAGGGAATAGAAGAGGAGGTGCAGGCGTTTGTATTTATTTCTTGAGTTTTTGTTTGTTTTGTTTTCTCTTATTTGCTTCCTTGTTCTGTCAGCTTCCTTTATTTGCCGAATTCCATTTTAACACCCTGACTTCCTCACTGACTTCTCTGTAGCTATGGTAAATGTTTACTTTTCAGTCCCCTTTGAGCTATGTCTACTCATACATCATTTTGACAATAAACAAAATAAAACAATAGTTAAAATCAACTAAAAGTGGCTATTGAAAAGAACAACATTGAAATAAAACAACACTGAATTGCAACAATTTGTTGGTGACTTATTAGCACCATCAACATTAAAGTCAACAAATATTTGAATGCCAACTCAGTGCCAAGCACTGTCCTGGGCTCTTTAGAAACAAAGACCCATAGCAGTTCTATAAAGTGGAGAGAGTGATGATTTTGGAGTTATAAGTGGATTGGATTTCTCCTTCCATTACCTACTGGATTTGTGACCTTGAGCTAGTTGTTAGCTCCTCAGGGTCTCATTTATTTCCATTTGTAAAATGAGGAAGAATGCATAATAGAGATATCGTTCGGCTGTCATCTTTTTTTTTTTCTTTTTTTTTGAGACAGAGTCTCGCTTTGTCGCCCAGGCTGGAGTGCAGTGGCGCGATCTCGGCTCACTGCAAGCTCCGCCTCCTGGGTTCACGCCATTCTCCTGCCTCAGCCTCTCAGAATAGCTGGGACTACAGGCACCCGGCTATTATTTTGTGTGTTTTTAGTAGAGACCGGGTTTCACCGTGGTGTCGATCTTCTGACCTAGTGATCCGCCCGCCTCGGCCTCCCAAAGTGCTGGGATTACAAGCGTGAGCCACCGCGCCCGGCCCGTTCAGCTGTCATCTTAAGTGAGATAAAAAAATCCACCTTAGCACAGTAGCTGACATGTTGTAAGCACCTGATAAATGTTAGCTGCTATGGAAATATAATCATAACTGTACTCTCAAGAAGCTTACGGTCTATTACATATTTTTTTATATAAGCCTCCTACATCATTTTTATGATTAATTCAGAGAATAGCATAGCATTGGATCATACTCTTATCACAGAGAGGGCATAATGATTCAAAATGGTGGTACCCCATAGTCTTAGAGCAGCATGTTTTTCAAAACTCTGAATATATTCAAATATAAGATTTAAAGTTTTTGAGACTTACTTGAATGATCTAATGAAGAAAATGAAAAAACACAAACTCCTTTAGAATAGTAATAAAAACATGATATATTACAGACAGTTAAAGTATGTTAATTGGCTGTAATGTAATACCAAGGGTGTGATGGGGTTTTGATGAGAGGGGAAAGAAAAGAACTTTAAAAAGCAGAATTACGTGAGGTAATACAAACCCAGAGTACTGAGAGTTTCTGCCAGATTGGGTTATAATGAACACACTGTGTTTTAATGAAGCTAGTAACTAAGTATCTTATTAGATTTCACTAGAATCCATTGCAGGCCATTTTATGGTAGCCCAGTTGAGATCTTTTATGAGTTTAGAATTGTGCCAGATATTATGAAAAAGAAAACCTAACTGTATTACTCTACTTCCAGCATATAATTTGCTTGAGATGTTTGTCAGTAGTTAATAAACCATATTTTTCCTCAACTCAGTATTTTTATTATAATAAATGAGGAATAATGTTGAAAATAAAAATATGCACCTAAAATATTCTTGCTTTCACAAAATCAGAAGGACTAAATTTTAAGTGAAGCATATGTTTTTGTAAAGTTTTAAGTTAAAAGAATAAAAATAAAAAGGCTTTTGGCTTAGATTTTCAAAGCTCAGTGAGTAGGATTTTGCAAAGTACAAATTTATATATTTCATGCAAACCTGGGTAAACTGCAGAATAACAAATTCCAGTAAAATAGATGGCAGTGACTCCTGGGTTGATTTGTCCAAGTGATGCTTTTCAACATTCAGCAATAGATTCTTTGACCATCCACATGGACGGCCAGTGCTTGGTGATGCTATCCAGCTGGCAAGTTCCTTCTTTGTTGTCTACTATTCCTGGTTTTGTAGTCTTTCCCAGACTTTCAGCTACCTCTCATTTATTGACCGTCATAAAGTTCTGGCTATGCTGCTATCCACATATCTTCTGAGTAGAGAGTAACTCACATGAATAATATGTTATTTTCTCAAGGGTATTTTATTTCATAAGTTAATGCTTCAAGAACCTTTACTGAGAACAAAACAAAAATGTACACATTTAGATTCAGACTTGGAGAATTTTAATGGAGCATTGGATATCTGTATATATCGTAATCTGATTTTTTTTTTTTTTTTTTTTGATGGAGTGTTGCTCTGTCTCCCAGGCTGGAGTGCAGTGGCTCAATCTTGGCTCACTGCAACTTCCCCTTCCCGGGTTCCAGAGATTCTCCTGCCTCGGCCTCCCAAGTAGCTGGGATTACAAGTGTGCACCACCACACCCGGCTAATTTTTGTATTTTTAGTAGAGGTGGGGTTTCACCATGTTGGTCAGGCTGGTCTCAAACTCCTGAGCTCAAGTGATCTTTCCACTTCAGCTTCCCAAAGTGCTGGGATTACAGGCGTGAGCCACCATGCCCAGCCCTATAATCTGATATTTTATCATCAGTAGCCAATTCAAGGCTCTAACCATGTCCAGAATTAACATTATTCTTCTTCACATGCCTTCTCAATCACAATCCAAGGTAGAGTCACAGTCACTTCTCTGCGTCCTTCAGGAATGCTTTGTCTAATGGCCTTTAAATTGGACATTTCCTGCTTAGGGTGGAAATGGAAGGATGGGAAAGAGGTGGTATTTGTATGAGCCAAGTGAACCCCTAAACAGACAATTCCATTATTTATAAAGCCGTGCCTAAATTTTAAATCAAGATGAAGATATGAATTTGTCAATGTTATTGATACTGTCAAGAAGTAGAGTTAGTGGACTTAATGATAGTGTTTTATATAATGGAGGTCCAAGTCAGACAGGAAGATAAATGAAAACATTTCATCTCTTTTTGATGTATTGTGGGGGGAAGAAGAGGAAGAGAGACAGAGAAAAAGGTGGTCCGATGTTTGTCCAATCACCTGTCTCTGGGTAAAGGTCCTGGAGGGAGAGGTTTATTAGATAAACTGAAGGGAATAAAAAGGACAGGAAACTTCTGTTCAACTTCCTACTTGGAACTCTGCAAAGAAGCAGTTTTACCACCTACCCCTGGCCCCTGCCTAATTATACCAGCTTCGAGAGTCAGAGGATCAAATGGCTTACGAGGCATATCAACTTTTTCTTTCCCTGGGAAAATAGGCCTCACGGGTAGGTTTAAGAAGTGGAATACTTCAACAGAACATGATTAAAGATGGGCAAATGAATACAAATACCCCCTACCAGAAATTAGCAAGTGTTGGCAAGGATGTGGAGAAATTGGAGCCTTTGTGCGCTGTGGATAGGATTGTAAAATAGTGTAGCCACTATGGAAAACAGCATAAACAAAGCTGTGGTAATCAAGACAGTGTGTTACTGGCATAAAGGCAGACATATAGACCAGTGGAATAGAATAGAGAGCTCAGAAATAAATTCTCACATACAGGGTCAAATGATTTTTGAGAAGATTACTGAGACATTCAGTGGGGGAAAGTATAGTTCTTTTGACAAACCATGCTAGGAAAACTGGATAGGTACAAACAAAAGAATGAAGTCGGACTATTATCTTACACTATATCCAAAAAACCTCAAAATTGATCAAACACCTAAATGTAGTAGATAAAACTATAAAACTCTTAGAAGAAAACATAAGAAGAAAAGAAAAAACCGAGAAGTTGGACTTTATCCAAATGTAAAACTTCTATGTTTCAAATGACACTGTCAGCAGAGTGAAAGGGCAGTCTGTGAAATTGAAGAAAATATTTGCAAATCGTATATTTAATAAAGGGATCAATATCCAGCATATACAAAAAAAAACTCGTGCAACTCAACAACAAAAACAACCAGATCAAAAAGTGGGTAAAGGACTTGAATAAACATTCAACATCTGTACATCTTATACAGATGGCCAATAAACACATGAAAAGATTCTCAACATCACTAATCATTAGGGAAATGCAAATCCAAACCACAATAAGATTTCATTTCATATCCATAAGTATAGTTATTTTAATAATAAATGAATAAAAATACCCAAAAAACCCATCGGAAATTGGCAAGTGTTGGCAAGGATGTGGAGAAGTTGGAGCCCTTGTACGCTGTGGATAGGATTGTAAAATAATGTAGCCACTATGGTAAACAGCATGGTGGTTCCTCATAAACAAAACACACAATTACTGTATGATCCAGCAATTCTCCTTCTGGGTTTGTACCCCATATAATTGAAAGCCCGGATTCAAAAAGATATATCTATATCTATATCTACAGATATATCTATCCATCTCTATCTATCTATCTATCTATCTATCTATCTATCTATCTATCTATCATCTATCTATTTATCTATCTATCTATCTATCTATCTATCTATCTATCTATCTATCTATCTATATATGTGCAACCATCACCACTATCCATCTTCAGAACTTTTATGTTCCCAAAATAAAACTTTGTACTCATTAAACAGGAAGTCCGCATTCCCTCCTTCCTCCTGTCCCTGGTAACCACTAATCTACTTTCTGTCTCTTTGGTACATGCAAAAGAATAGGTACATACAAAAGAATAAAGTCGGACCACTATCTGACTACTATCTGACTGGTCAGGCTACTGTGTGTGTATGTGTATATACATATATATGTATATGTGTGTATATATGTATGTATGTATATATGTATGTATGTATATGTGTATATACACCTATGTGTACATATATGTATACACACATATGTATACACATATATGTATACATCTATGTATATACACATAGATGTATTCATATATGTACACACATATATACCCTCAGTAACATTATTCATATATACATATATGTATACATATACACACACACACATTCACAGTAACATTATTCACAACAGCCAAAAGATGAAAATAATTCAAATGTTCATTAACAGATGAATAGATAAGAAATGTGGTATGTACGTACTAGACTATTCCTCAGCTTTAAAATGGAATAATATTCTGGCACATGCTGCAACATAGATGAACCTCAAAGGCATTATGTTGAGTGAAATAAGCTAGTAACAAAAGGAGAAATAATTTATGTTCCCTTTTCTATGAAGCACCTAGTGAAGACAAATTCGTAAAGACAGAAAGTGGAGTAGTGGTTACGGGGGCTGGAGGAAGGAGGGAATGGGGACTTATTGTTTAATGAGTAGAAAGTTTTAGTTTGGGAACATAAAGGTTGTGAAGATGCATAGTGGTGATGGCTGCACAATAATATGAATATACTTAATACTACTGAATTGTACATTCAAAAATGGCTAAAGTAATAAATTATATATATGTAAATTTATATATATAAAACCACAATAAAAAAGAACATTAAAACTAATCAGTTACACACACACACACACACACACACATAGATATATATTTATTTATTTTAAATCCTTGTAGATAAAAGGAGGAGGCAGAGCAAGATGGCCAGATAGAAACCCCCAGCAATTGTCCCCCCTACAAGAACACCAAATTGAACAACTGTCCATGAAAGAACTCACCTTTATAAGAACCAAAAAAATTAGATGAGCAGTAATAGTACCTGATTTTAACATAATAGCAGGGAAATATGCTTTGGAGAGAGTAAAAAGGACAGGTTTGCATTGCGCATACCACCCTCCCCGAACCCCAGGTGGTGCAAGATGGAGAATCTGTATGCTTGGGGAGGGGAAAGCAAAGTGAGTGTGGGACATTGCATTAGCACTCAGTGCTGCCCTGGTCATAACAGAACACAATACAAGGCAGAATTCTGCCAGTGCGCATGGAGGGAGCATCTGGACAAGCCCTAAGCGAGAGGGCAATCTTCTGCTCTACTGAGAGGAATCCAGGTCCTGGCCTCGGCCACCTTCACTACCAGCTGACTAAAGTGGTTTGGGGCTATCAGTAAATTTGACTAGCAGTCAAGGTACAAGGATAGCAGTCTTTGGACAAGCTCTGGTGCTGAGCTGGTCTAGGAAGCAGTGGACTTGGGATGAGACCCTGTGCAACACCAGTTGCGGCAGACATGGGAGTGCCTGTGTCAACCCTCTCTCAACTCCAGGCAGTGCAGCTTGGGGAGAGACTCTTTCCACTTGGGAGAAGGAGAGGGAAGAGTACTTTATCTTGCAACTTGGGCACCAACTCAACCACAGTAAACAAAGTACCAAGTAGATTCCTTAGGACCCTGATTTCAGACCTTTGCTCATTAATGGCATTTCTAGACATACCCTGGGCCAGAAGGTAATGTGCTCCCTTGATAAGACAGATCCATTCCTGGCAGATTTCACCGCCTGATGACTAAAGTGGCTTTGGGCTTTGATTAAACATCACCAGCAGCCAGGCAATAGTGACCGTGAGCCTTGGGAAAAACCCCAATAATTTGCAGGTCTGGAAGATGACATAAAGTGCTGCCCCCTGTAGGGGCCATGGGAGTGCTCACATCAGCCCTCCCTCAAATGCAGGCATCCAAGTGCAGAGAGGTGATCATTCTGATTGGAAGAAAGAGAGGGAAGAGAGTAAGAGATGTTGCCTGGCAAGCCAGGGAATGCTTTATCTTCCCCAAGTCCACCAAGGCTGTGTGTTAGGAGTGTGCAAGAGTTCCAGCGTTCCTGGGCTTAGGGTTCCCCCTAGTGCTGAAACAGATGCAGTGTCCACAGGCTTAGGTCACTGCTCTAAATCCCCTAAGAATTCTTGGAAGGCTCTCTCAAGAATGAGTACAAACAAGCCCAGACTACAAAGATTAGAATAAATACCGAACTTTTCAAAACCCAGATATTGACAAATGTTCAAAAACATCATGAACATACAGCAAATCATGACCCCACCAAATAGAGTTAAATAAGCCACCGGTAACCAATCCTGGAGTAACAGAGATATGAGATCTCTCAGACAGGGAATTCAAAATAGTCTTCTTGAAGAACCTAAATGAACCTCAGGATATCGTAAAGAAGAAATTGAGAATTCTATCAGAGAAATTTAACAAAGAGATTGAAATAATTTTTAAAAATAAAGCAGAAATTCTGGAGCTAAGAAATTCAGTGGACAAACTGAAAAATGCAGCAATCTCCCAACACCAGAACTGATCAAGCAGAAGAACGAACTAGTGAGCTTGAAGACAGATTATATGAAAATACACAATGAGAGAAGAAAAGATAATTTTTAAAAATGAAGCATGCCTACAAGATCTAGAAAATTGCCTCTAAAGGGGAAATCTAAGAGTTATTGGCCTTAAACATGACATATATATAGAGAGAATGAAGTAGAAAGTTTACTCCAAGAAATAACAGAGAACTTTCCAAACCTAAAGAAAGATAAGAATATCCAGGTACAAAAAAAGTCAAAGAATGCCAAGCAGATTCAATGCAAATAAGACTAGCACAAGACATATAATAATCAAACTGTCAGAAGTTAATACAGAAGGAATCCTAAAAGCAGCAAGAGAAAAGAAGCAAACAAACTACATATGAAGGAGCTTCAATACGTATGGAAGCAGACTTCTCATAAGAAATCTTACAGGACAGGAGGGAGTGGGAGGACATACTCAAAGTGCTGCAGTAAAGCAACTTTCAACCTAGAATATTATATCCAGGAAAATAACCCTTCACAAATGAAGGAGAAATGAAGAGTTTCCCTGAGAAACATAAGCTGAAGGAATTTGTAAACATCAGACATGTCTTACAAGAAATGCTAAAGGGAGCTCTTCAATTTGAAAGTAAAGAAAATTAAGGACCAAAAAGAAATCATCTGAAGGTATAAAAATCATTAGTAAAAGTAAGTACACACACAAATATAGAATACTCTCACACTGTAATTGCAGTGTGTAAACTACTCATTAGTAGGAAGACTAAAAGACAAACTTATCAACAATAATAATTATAGTAATTTTTGAAGAGATTGACAATATAAAAAGATATAAATAGAAACAACAAAAAGTCAAAAAGTCGAGGGATGGTGTTAAAATGTAGTTTTTTAGTTTTCTTTTTACTTTCTTTTTATCAGAGTTTTCATCCATTTAAAATAATTGGCTATAAAATGTTCCTTGCAGGTCTCATGATAAACAAAAAATGAAAACCTATAATAGATATACAAAAAATAAAAAGCAATGGATTGACTGAGTACAGTGGCTCAAGCCTGTAATCTCAGCACTTTGGGAGGCTGAGGCAGGTGGACTGCTTGTGACCAGGAGTTCCAGACCAGCCTGGACATAGTGAAACCCCCTCTCTACTAAAAATACAAAAATTAGCCAGGTCTGGTGGTGTGTGCCTGTAGTCCCAGCTAATCCAGAGGCTGAGGCATATAGCTTGAAGCCGGAAGGCAGAGGTTGCAGTGAGCTGACGTTGCGCCATTGCACTCCAGCTTGGGCAACAGAGTAAGACGGTCTCAAAAAAAAAAAAAAAAAGAAAGAAAGAAAGAAAAGAAAAGAAAAAAAAGTCCCAGTAAATTAAAACACACTACCACAGATCACGGTCATGTTAAAAAAGAAAAAAAAAAAAAGATAAGAAGGAAAGGAGAAAGGACGAGAGGACTCACAAAACAACCAGAAAACAAATAACAAAATGGCAGGAGTATGTCCTTACCTATCAATAATAACATTGAATGTAAATTAACTAAATTCTCCAATCAAAAGACAGAGTGGCTGAATGGATTTAAAAAACCCAAGACCTTGTTTTATGCTACCTACAAGAAAACGACTTCATGTATAAAAATAAACACAGACTGAAAATGAAGGATTGGAAAAAGATATTCCATGAAAATGGGAACTAACAAAAAGCAGGAGTAGCTATATTTAGATAAAATAAATTTTTAGAAAAAAATCTGTATAAAAAGATAAAGAAGACCATGATGTAATGCTAATGGAAGTAAATTCAGTAAGAGGATATAACAAGTGTAAATATGTATGCATCAAACACTAGAACACCCAGATATATAAAGCAAATATTAGAGCTAAAAAGAGAGATAGACTCCAGTACAATAATAGCTGGGGACTTTGACACCCCTATTTTTGGCATTGAACAGATCATCTACACAGAAAATCAAAGAAACATCAAACTTAACCTTCACTATAGACCAAATGGACCCAGTAGACATTTACAGAACATTTTATTTAACAGTTGCTGAATATACATTCTTCTCTTCACACATGGATCATTTTCAGGGATAAGACCATATGTTATGTCACAAAACAAGTCTCAAAAATTTCAAGAAATTGAAATCATATAAAGCATCTTTTCTGACTGTAATGAAATAAAACTAGAAATCAATAAGAATAAGAACTTTGGAAACTATACAAACACATGAAAAATAATATGCTCCTGAACAATCACTGATCAATGAAAAAATTAAAAAGGAGATTTAAAAATTTCTTGAAATAAATGGAAATAGGAACACAATATACCAAACATATGAGACACAGCAAAAGCAGTATTAAGAGAGCTTACAGCAATAAATGCCTACATCAAAAAAGTAGAACAACTTCAAATAAACAACAATGCCTCTGAAAACACTAGAAAAGCAAGAGCAAACAAAACCTAAAATTGGTAGAAGGAAAGAAGTTCTCTCACATCAGTGGCCCTCTTAGGGAACCCTCAAAATAAACTAATATCTGGCCCTTAAAGCTAACAACAAGCTTTGTGCCAGAACTCTTGATGATGGCAGTTTTCTTTCAGGAAAAGGAAGATTTTAACACAATTTGTAGTTTGCACATAGGAATTTAGAAGGAGCAAGAAGGAGGAGAGAATACTTCCAAACTTGTTTCACAAGGCAAATATTACCCTGATACCAAAATCAGACAAAAACCAGATCTAAAAAAGGAGAAATCTATAGACCAATATCTCTGTTAAATATAAATGCAAAATTTGTCAGCAAAATGCTAGCAAACCAAATTCAACAGCACATTAAAAAGATCATTCATCATGATCAAGTGAGATTCATCTCAGAGATGTAAGGATGTTTCAACATATGCAAATGTATAAATGTGATAGATACCATTAACAAAGTGAAGGACGAAACTATATGATCACTTCAATAGATGATGAAAAGGTATTCTAAAAATTCAACATTCCTTCATGATAAAAAAAATCTCTCTGTAAACTGGGTATAGAAGGAACATACCTCAACACAATAAAAGCCATATATGACAAACTCACAGCTAGTATCATACTGAATAGGGATAAACTGAAAGCCTTTCCTCTAAGATCTGGAACAAGACAAGAATGATCACTTTCACCACTCTTATTCAACATAGTACTGTAAGTTACAGCCAGAACAATAAAACAAGATAAAAAATATAAATGGCATCTAAATTGGAAAGGAAGAAGTCAAACTGTCCTTATTTGCAGATGATATGATCTTCGATTTAGAAAAACCTATTGACTCCACTGAAAAAACTGTAAGAACTGATAAAAATTTCAATAAGTTGCAGTATACAAAATCAACATACAAAAATCAGTAGCATATCTATATGCAAACAGTGAACAATCTGAAAAGGAAACCAAAAAAGTAATCTCATTTGCAATAGCTACAAAAAATTAAAATACCTAAGAATAAACTTAACCAAAGATGTGAAAGATCTCTACAACTAAAACTATGAAACATTGATGAAAGAAATTGAAGACTATAGACAAGGAGATATTCCATGTTCATGGATTGGAAAAATCATTACTGTTAAAATGTCCATACTACCCAAAGCAAAATTTATATGGAACTATGAAAGATTCAGAATGACCGAAGCAATCCTCAGCTAAAAGAGCAAAACTGGAAGTATCACATCACCTGACTTCAAGTTATACTATAAAACTATAGTAACCAAAACATAATGGTACTGGCATAAAAACAGACACATAGCCAATGGAACAGAATATAGAACCCTGAAACAAATCTATGCATTTATAGTCAATTCGTTTTTCAATAAAGGACCAATGACATGCAATGGGGAAAGGACAGTGTCTTCAATACATGGTGTTGGGAAAACTAGATATCCATATGCAGAAAAATGAAATTAGACCCCAATCTCTTGATATATAAAAAAGTCAAATCAAAATTGATTAAGCACTTACATCTAGGACCTGGAACTACGAAACTACTAGAACAAAACATTGGGGAAGCACTCCAGGACATTGGGCTAGGCCAAGATTTCTTGAGTAAGACCTCAAAAGCACAGGTAAACAAAGTAGAAATGGACAAACAGGATTATATCAAGCTAAAAAGCTTCTGCATAGGAAAGGAAACAACAAAGTGAACAGACAACCCACAGAATTGCAGAAAAGATTGATAAACTACCCTTTTGACAAGGGCTTTATGACCAGAATATATAATGAACTCAAACAACTCAATAGAAAAAGAAACCCAAATAATCCCATTTAAAAATGGGCAAAATATTTGAATAGATATTATTTGAAAGATGACATATATGAAAAAATTCTTAACAGCATTAATTATCAGAAATACAAATGAAAACTATAATGAGTTATCATCACACCCCAGTTAAGATTGCTTTTATTAAAAAGACAAGCAATAGTGGATACTGATGACAATATGTTGAAAGGGGAGCCCTTGGTGGGCTTCATTTTTCTGCATATGGATATCTAGTTTTCCCAGCACCCTGTATTGAAGACACTGTCCCTTCCCCATTGTATGTCACTGGTTCCTTTGGGAAATATGCTGTTGGTGGGAATGTAAATTAGTATAGCCACTGTGGAAAAGAATATGGAGTTTCCTGAAAACTAAAAAGAGAACTACCACATGATCCAGCAATCCCACTGCTAGGTATATACCAAAACAAAAGGAAATCAGTATATTAAAGAGATACTTGCATGTCCATGTTTATTATAGCACTAGTCACAATAGCCAAGATATGGAATCAACCCAAGTATGCATCAGTGGAGGAATAGACTAAAAAAAAAAAAAAAAAGGCGGTACATGCACACAATTAATTGATACTCACCCAAAAACAAGGAGTGGAATTATGTCATTTGCAACAACATGGCTGGAACTAGAGGATATTATATTAAGTGAAATAATCCGGGTACGGAAGGACAAATATTGCATGTTCTCACTCATATGAGGGTGCTAAAAAAAAAAAACTGAACTCATGGAGATAGAGGGTAGAATGATTGTTACCAGAGGCTGGGAGGGGTATTGGGAAGGGGGATTATAAACATGTTAATGAAAACAAAAGTATAGTTAGATAGAAGGAATAAGATCTAGTGTTTGGCAGCATAATAGGGTGACTATAGTCAATGATACTTTATTTTAGATTTTATAGTAACTAAAAGAGTAGAATGTGAATGTTAGAATGGAAATGTTCCTAACACAAAAACATGATAAATGCTGCAGGTGATGGATATCCCAATTACCCTGATTTGATTATTATATATTGCATGCCTTTATCAAAACCTCACATGTACCCATAAATATGTACAACTATTATCCATCGATAATAATTAAAAATACAAAATTTTAAAAATCACCCATTACAAGTGTCTTGTCAGTTGCTATACTTCCTCCCAATGTCAGCTACTCATAGGATCATGCTCCTTGACCCTACTACCCTCCTGCATCTCCCTTTACTCTCAACAGATTTTGCCTTCTTAGATACCTTTATAAGGTAACTCCCTGACATGTTTTCCTCATTTTGACTCCATACCTAAATGTGCGTCTATCCTTATATTCTACTGAGAAGAAGCAATTTCCCTCCTTCTGTGAAAGCCCGTGTTCCCTTTTGTGATATGGTAGTTATGAAATACAGGTATTGGGGAGAGAGGAAGAGAAAAAGACAAAGTCAGAGAGGGGAGAGAGGGACAGAGAGATGGGCAGGGCGACAGAGAAAAGGATTTCCTAAATTTCTTTTATTTCCAATTACCATACCAGGAGGCAAAGACACTTTGTCTAGAGTTTTACATCAGGGAAGTCATGGTCAGATGGAAAGGAAAAGGGAAATATTTGTTCCTATTAGCCCCAGTGGAATAGGGGGAGTAGAAAGGGGAGGTACAAGAAGCAGGAAGGCAGATGCATCCCTATCTTTGCTCTCTGGCCTGAAGTTTTAGAAAAAAGAGAGGTGGTTAGGTTGATTGAGGCAAATTCCTGGAGGCAGGGAGGATTCTGTCTTACTTGTTGTTTGGGATTCTGGAAGATTCTGGAAGGAGAAGGCCTCAGAGGTTGCCACCTTACCGAAGTCTCCTTGAGATCCTCTGTGTTGTGAAAGTTATTTATTACAAGCTGCTGTTTCCTGTGAAGAGATGTAGAATGTAGCTGGGGGTCCTGAATGGGGAGCTTTTGTGGGTGGGTTGTAGCAGGGATAAAGTAGCCCTGGCTCCTGTGAACACATGATACTATTCTCAAGCCCTTACTGTGTCAGGAATTGTTTTAAGCACTTACACATTTGTACTCATTCATACATCACAATATTCCTCTAAAGTAGAACCATTTTTATTATGTCAAAGCCTCAAGTCTTACACAACTTATTCTTGAATATCATGCCCACCCAATCAACTAAAAATACAACATTAATAGGAGAACGATGTATAGTATATTTCTTTTTTTTTTTTTTTTTTTTTTATTATACTTTAGGGTTTTAGGGTACATGTGCACAATGTGACAATGTGCAGGTTTGTTACATATGTATCCATGTGCCATGTTGATTTCAGAAAGTAGGTTGTTGGCGCATTGCAGAGGGTAATAGAGTTAAATAAGGCACCAAATAAAGCTTTACTGCATTCACCTTATACTTTATGCCACTAATGTAGTTCAGTAACTTTGATTTCATTTCCCCCTTCACTGGATAATTGCTGGAAACTTGGCCCTTAAATTCCAGTTCCAAGTGGTGAACATATCCTTTAAGTAGGTCTAAATCCTTCAGTTGCCTGACTGTCATTATTTTGTTTCAGACTAAATTTCCCATTGAGGGAAAATTCATTCTCTTTTCAGACTCATGTATGTATTGCCAGGTGCCAGTGCACTCAATCTTTCGTAACTTTGCAATTATGTCTCTTCTATCTTTGGCAGGGAGCATACTTGCAAGGTGGCCTTACTGCTTAATGTAAATAAAAAGGGTTTCAATAGCACAGATCCCTTTCTTCAACTGTTAAATAACTATAGACATTCCCTAAATAACATTCCCTATAAAGATTTCACTTACTATCAATTACCTGAATGATATTTGGAAAACTGCCGCAGCTATTTCTGATTCCCGTTTTCATTCTCAAAGAGTGAAACCATGAAGTGTAAAATCTCTCCCCATGTCAAAAAAAGGCAGCTTCCTCATCCGTAGATGGTTTTGAATAATTACTCTTTCATATGCACTCATAATCTTTCTCTCACTGATTGCTTATTACACAGATGTTACTTTTGTTCCCCAATTTCAGTGTTGTAATTGGGTTCCACTACATTCTTTGCCTTGTCTGAAAACCAGTAACATTTTCTCAATGTACCATCCCTCTGATTTGTATCCAAAATTACTCTAGTCAACATTTGTGTGGTATTTGATAAATCATGTCCCCTTTCCAAATCTAAACTGCTTTCATTACCCTCTTGATCTTTATTATCATTTCTGTAAACTAAATCTACTGAAAATGTTGATGCCTTTATATTTTTAAGTAACTTCTCTTTTTACTTAGCTTGCGTGAAATTATTATCCTTAGCTAAATTACTATTTGTTTGTTTATCCTAATTCCTTGAAACTAGATTTGTGTTTGTTTTTCTCGGAAGTATTATGAAAAAAAACTACTCTTATCTCATTCTTCTATGCCCCGAGACAACTTTAACTGTACCTCTATTTAGCACTAACCACAATTTGCCTTGCATTATTTTCATATATAAGTGTCTAGCTAAGTGACTGCCCCATATCTTTTTTTTAAAATTTTCTACAGGGTAGGGATCACAGCTTATTCATCCTACAGAACTTAGCACAGTGCTGTAAATATAGAAAGTAGTTAATAAAGCGTTAAGTTATTTATATTGGGTGATGTGATTTGGCTGACAATGAGCACATAGCAGTATCTGTTTCTTGAAATAGTCATTATTTCCCTTTCCTTCTCCCTTGCTTTCTGATAACATGTGGTCAAATGCTGGTGCTTGTTCTAGCCCATGTTTGTTTTGAGACCATGACTAAGAATAAGAGGCTGAGGTATTTATCGGCTAGACTGAAGGGAGTCTGTGGTTCCCTGTGTGGATATCATGAGTGTTTTATTATGATTGTGGTTAATAATAATCATTGTGATAACTAATGCTTCTGTAGACCGTTGCAATTCTGCTTGTAAAATACCAATTATGTGTCAGGAACTTTGTATATTATATAACTAACCTTCATATGAGATATAAGGAAGCTATTGTTATGCCAATCACAATATAAACAACAATAATATTTATTGATACCAAGCATTGTGATAAGTGCTTTCCAAGCATTCTCCAACTGAACTCTCATAATAACCCTAGGAGGAGGTTAGTACTATCAATATATCCAGTTTACAGGTAAGTAAACTAAAGTTCAGACTGTTTACATAACTTGCCCAATAGCAAACAACTGGTAAAAATAAACCAGAGTAAATGGAAAAAAATAATGGGCAAATATATACTAGAATTAAAGTTTAATGAGATGAATAAAGAATGAAATCTACAAGTTGAAAGGACTTATTATAGACCAGAAAATAAAAAAGATAGATTAAACTCCAAACTAATCTATCTGAAAGTTTTAAATTTTATGAACAATGGGACTTCTAAAAAGATCCAGAACCCCAGCTCCCAAATCAGATCACCTTAAAGCAATAAAACTCAGATCGGCCTCAGAATTAGCCTCAGCACCAAAAAATGCCGGAAGACAATGCGATCACCTAACATTTATTAATGATTATTATGCACCAGGCACTGTGCTACATAATTAATATTGCCAGTCTCATTTAATCTTCATTACAACCTTTTGAGGTTGGTATTATTTTTTATTTCCATTTGAAGTTGAAGAAATGAGGCACAATGTAAATTTCTCAAGTTCACATAGGTAGTAAATTGCAGAAATAGAATTTATACCTGTTTGAATCCAACACCTATCTTCTTACCACTTTTGTGCCCTGCCTAACTTGCTTTTACAACTCTGTTTTCAGTTGCTTAAAGCTGTGACTTATGCTACTTCTTGCTTGTTTTAACCCAACATACGGATTATTTCCTGATATCAAGATTTGGATGTTTGTTTTAACACTTACTCTTCTAACACGTCTCACACTCCATGTCCAAAATGACCTTAGGTTTCCGTTTTAAACAACTATTCTTGCTGTATCTGATTTCGTATGTAAGATACTAATTCTGAAATCTAACACTGACAGTGATTTGGAAGTCCTGTGTTTTTTTCTCACATCTACCTTCACTTCTCCAGTCTGCCTCAGCATAAGGCTCACCAGACATTACTTCCTGCCTGAAACACTCTGTATGGACAGGTAGATCTGATGACCAAAGAGGGTCTGAATGTTAAATTTGGCTAAAATATTACTCTGCATATTGCTTTTTTGAACGAATGGTTTTTTCCCACAGTGATTTCAGTCATACTAAAAGTTTCTCTTTTTTACATAAAAACAATATCAAAGACCAAGGACTTTAACTGAGAATGGAACTCTGTGTTTTTCTAGCACACTGTTCCTCAAGATTTCAGGAGACAGAGTGGGCTTATAAACAGAACAAAGCTGGGAATAGAAATGATTTGTCTCAATATATGTTATCTATATTTGCATACATGCCAATTTGCAAAACAAATACTTGAAATTCATTTCTACAACATTGAATAACTAACTACTCTGGCAAAACTGTATCTATGTCCTCCGAGATGAGCCAACAAACTACTCTTAAAGAGACCTTAGTTATTCTCCACAAAGGGGCATGTTTTTGGAAGAAGATAGAATAGGCTCCGAAAGAACACAGACTTAGTTTGAATCTTGTTTCTTATTCTTAACACCAATGTGACCGTAGACAAAAGATATTAGAGTCTGTGAATTTCAGCTTCCTAATCAAACAAGACTTGGGTATTTTACTACTTAACTCTTGGTTTGATTGTACCAATTAAATGAGATAGTGCACATGAAAATACCAAAGGAAATTCCTGGTATATGACAGTAAGTACTCAATGTTACTTCCTCAGTCTGCCTTCCCACTTGGTATTTTGAACCTGTCGGACAGTAATGGTGACAGATTGGTTTTATGAAACACTTAGTGGGAACTCTATAAAGTGCTTGATTCAGGATTCAAAGAAATATAAATATACATAATAAGAAAACTTAGCATACACAGAATGCTTTTATACATTTTAAAGTGCCTTTTCTGGCCAAGTGTGATGACTCACACCTGTAATCCCAGCACTCTGAGAGGCTGAGGTGGGTGGATTGCTTGAGCTCAGGTGTTAGAGACCATCCTGGGAAAGACAGTGAGATATGGTCTCCACTAAATATCAAAAAAGGTAGCCAGGCATGGTGGTACACATGTGTAGTCCCAGCTACATGGGAGGCTGAGGTGGTAGGATGGCGAGAGCCTGGGAAATCGAGGTGCAGCGAGCTATGATCAGGCCACTGCACTCCAGCCTGGGTGGCAGAGTGATACTCCAACTCAAAAATAAAAATAATATAAAATAGAGTAGGGGGTGGAGCCACGATGGCCGAATAGGAACAGCTCCGGTCTCCAGCTCCCAGCCCGAGCGACACAGAAGATGGGTGATTTCTGCATTTCTGCTTGAGGTACTGGTTTCATCTCACTAGGGAGTGCCAAACAGTGGGTGCAGGACAGTCGGTGAAGCGCACTGTGCGCGTGCCGAAGCAGGGCGAGGCATTACCTCACTGGGGAAGCGCAAGGGGTCAGTGAGTTCCCTTTCCTAGTAAAAGAAAGGGGTAACAGTCGGCACCTGGAATATCGGGTCAGTCCCACCCTAATACTGCGCTTTTCCAACGGGCCTGGAAAACAGCACACTAGGAGATTGTGTCCCGCACCTGACTCGGAGGGTCCTATGCCCATGGAGTCTCGCTGATTGCTAGCACAGCAGTCTGAGATCAAGCTGCAAGGCGGCAGCGAGGTTCGGGGAGGGGCGCCCGCCATTGCCCAGGCTTGCTTAGGTAAACAAAGCAGCCAGGAAGTTTGAACTGGGTGGAGCCCACCACAGCTGAAGGAGACCTGCCTGCCTCTGTAGGCTCCACCTCTGGGGGCAGGGCACAGACAAACAAAAAGTCAGCAGGAACTTCCATAGACTTAAATGTCCCTATCTGACTGACAGCTTTGAAGAGAGTAGTGGTTCTCCCAGCATGCAGCTGGAGATCTCAGAACGGACAGACTGCCTCCTAAAGTGGGTCCCTCACCCCTGAGCAGCCTACCTGGGAGGCACCCCCTCAGTAGGGACAGACTGACACCTCACTCGGCCGGGTACTCCTCTGAGACAAAACTTCCAGAGGAACTATCAGACAGCTGAATTTGTGGTCTCAAGAAAATCTGCTGTTCTGCAGCCACCGCTGCTGACACCCAGCCAAACAGGGGTCTGGAGTGGACCTCTAGTAAACTCCAACAGACCTGCAGCTGAGGGTCCTGTCTGGTAGGAGGAAAACTAACAAACAGAAAGGATAACCACACCAAAAACCAATCTGTACATCACCATCATCAAAGACCAAAAGTAGATAAAACCACAAAGATGGGGAAAAAACAGAGCAGAAAAACTGGAAACTCTAAAAAGCAGAGCACCTCTCCTCCTCCAAAGGAACGCAGTTCCTCACCAGCAACGGAACAAAGCTGGATGGAGAATGACTTTGACGAGTTGAGAGAAGAAGGCTTCAGACGATCAAACTACTCCGAGCTACGGGAGGAAAATTAAAACAATAGCAATGAAGTTAAAAACTTTGAAAAAAAATTAGAAGAATGGATAACTAGAATAATCAATGCAGAGAAGGGCTTAAAGGAGCTCATGGAGCTGAAATCCAAGTATCGAGAACTATGCGAAGATTGCAGAAGCCTCAGTAGCAGATGCGATCAACTGGAAGAAAGGATATTGCTGATGGAAGATGAAATGAATGAAATGACGTGAGAAGGGAAGTTTAGAGAAAAAAGAATGAAAAGAAATGAACAAAGCCTCCAAGAAATTTGGGACTATGTGAAAAGACCAAACCTACGTCTGATTGGTGTACCTGAAAATGATGGGGAGAATGGAACCAAGCTGGAAAACACTCTGCAAGATATTATCCAGGAGAAATTCCCCAATCTAGCAAGGCAGGCCAACATTGAGATTCAGGAAATACAGAGAACGCCACAAAGATACTCCTCGAGAAGAGCTACTCCAAGACACATAATTGTCAGATTCACCAAAGTTGAAATGAAGGAAAAAATGTTAAGACTAAGAGCTGATCTCTTGGCAGAAACTCTACAAGCCAGAGGAGAGTGGGGGCCGATATGCAACATACTTAAAGAAAAGAATTTTCAACCCAGAATTTAATATCCAGCGAAACTCAGCTTCATAAGTGAAGGAGAAATAAAATACTTTACAGACAAGCAAATGCTGAGTGATTTTGTCACCACCAGGCCTGCCCTAAAAGAGCTCCT
>NW_026652282.1:95798772-95809174 GCF_009828535.3 Hylobates moloch | reverse complement strand
GTGTTTTCCAAAGCAGTTTGGAGGCAGAGGATCATGAATAAATACAGGTAAATGAAACAAAGAGAAGAAAACAGCAGGACCAAGCATAGGTAAATAGGGCACTCCAGTTTCATACTTGAGTTGTCACAAGGGTCCTGCCTACTTTGTGTGTAGCATTGTCATAGCTTGAGAAATGCTGTTCTCAATAGGGCACTATTTTAACAGGGAGAGAAGTTAGGTGTGGGTGTGTGGGTCAGGTGAGACACAGAGGAGACAGCACAACAAAACAATGAAAAGACAGAGGCAGTGCAGTAGTTACCGGTGCACAAGAGAAGAGAGGTATTGATGAAGGTCGACTGGAAGGTAAAGAGGGTGGTGATGCCCCACCTGGGCCTCCCTCGGCCATGCTGGCATGCCCAAGCTCGCCTGTATTATAGCTTGTACTTGCATTTGGAGTTCCTGAGCTCTTTTACCATGCCCAAGAAGAATGAGGATATGCGGGACATTGGAGAGTGAGGCGGGTGGGGAATTTTATTGAGCAATGAAAATGGCTTTCAACGGAGAGGGGAGGGCAGGGGAGGGGAGGTGGGGGGGGCAATGGTTCCCCCGTGGGGCTGGGTCTGGGGCCCTTTATGGACTCAGAATGGGGAAAGTGAGCTGATTAGTTTTGAGTATGCAAAAAAGGTTAAATAGAAGACACCACACAAAGGTGGGCATGACAGTGTAGAAAAACCAATAGGAATGGGTAGGTATATGTAAAATAGGTGAAAAGTGGCGACCAATCAGAGGAAAGCATGCCAAACAGGAAGACAAGTTCTCAGTTCAGTCTGACGATTTAATCTGTAGCTTGGCTTTCAGGCTATAAACTGTCTTTGACTTGGAGATGGTATTTTGTTAGGGACCCACCACTATGTGTGTAGGCATTTGTCTGCCTCTATCACTGTGGGCAGAATCCTTTATTGGGGTCAAGGGTATTACCCTTGCCCTTGGTTTTCTAAAGAGAGTTCTAATTGGTGAGTTTAAAGCAAGCAAGCACAAATTCTGTGGGGTCACAGAGAGATAGTGACTGAGACATAGTCACTCTGGCAGATCCGTGCAGTCTATATGGGATGTGGGATGAGTGGGGTGAGTGCTGTAGGTTGTTGTTCTATATGTCCCATAGGGAAGTGGTCACCAGTAGGCAGCTATATAGAACAGATATTTGGATTGATAACACTGGAACTGAGAGGAGGCGGAGAGCTGGAAATTGTCAAGGGCGACTAAGCCCGGCTTCTGGTATGATAAAGTCTAACTTATACTCAGAATGGATGCCAAGGCCATATAAAATTATAATATTTACTATAAGAGAATAATCAGAAGGAGGGGCTGAGAGGACTCCCTTGAATTGATGATATTTGAGCAGAGAACTGAATGAAGTGAGAGAGGGAGTCATGGGAGGGAAAAAAGTTTTAGGTAGAAGGCATAGCAAGTACAAAGATTGAGTGAAAAGAAGTAAATTATTGCATTATTGTTTCGGTTTTCTCTAGGGCCCATACGAATACCTTTGTAAATTTCAGTTTTCTTGTGAATATTCCTTGCAACCTTAATTCCCTGGAGGCCCCACAAGATGGTAGGCTGTAAAAGGTCATAGTAAGAGCAATATTTAATTGTTTTGAAAATTTCCTTCCTCCCTGTGCCTGCCAGATACAGATTAATTCTGCATCTAATCCTTACTATTTTCCAAATAACAAGAATCTACAATGGAATACACTATTTTTCTCCCAAAGGGCCTTAGGAATCTTAAATTGACTGGTCAAAGTTCTGCTTTGTTCTGCTCCATTGTATAAAGACACATTGTCTTGACTGCCAGTGACAGTCACATTTAATTAATAAAGATTATTAAGATTGACAAAGTGACAGTCTTGCTCCCTGTGAGTTCCTTTCATACTAATTGGTTTAGCTCTTAAAGATCACAGTCTATCCCTCCCCGCAAAAAGACCACTTCACTTGATGTCATTTTTCTTTTCAACTTCTTTTACAATGTTTTTTTTTTTTTTTCCCTCCTCTCCATTGATTCTGATGGAAGGATCACCAGCTCTATTTTCTATGAGATACACTATTACGTTGTTAAAGTAGCTTATTTGGTCATTCTGTGTCAAAACATCTCCCACAGATTATGATTCTGCAAGGTTCTGCTCTTGGTTACTTGCAATTATGGCTGAATAAAATCCTGGGCAATTACTTCTGGATTTAATTATCATAAGCATGCACGTAACACACTTGGTGCAGTCAGGTGTAATACCCAAAGAATTCATATCTAAGATTTAGAGTTCTATAAGGGAAACTTGGTTGTAGTAATTAATTCGGATGATCTCTTTAAGCTCCCATAGAATTTTATTTTAAAACAATTGACAACTAGGCCGGGCGTGGTGGCTCATTCCTGTAATCCCAGCACTTTGGGTAGGCTGAGGTGGGTGGATCACCTGAGTTCAGGAATTTGAGACCAGCCTGGCCAACATGACAAAACTCCGTCTCTACTAAAAATACAAAAATTAGCCGGGCATGGTGGTACATGCCTGTAATCCTAGCTACTCGGGAGGCTGAAGCAGGAGAATCGCTTGAACCTGAGAGGTGGAGGTTGCGGTGAGCTGAGATCATGCCACTGTAATCCAGCCTGGAGGACAGAGTGAGACTCTGTCTCAAAAAAAAAAAAAAAAAAAAAAAAAAAGAATTGACACCTAGAATAATGCATATGGGTTTTAATTTGTGAAGTCCATCATACATTCAGCAGTAAAGAACGAGTCACATTTATAATGCTTTTATTATACATTTCTAGTCAATCAAATAGCAGTTTATGAAGACAAACTTCTTCCTAAATGAGTTCCAACACTAATTTAGGAATGAATGTTCCGTAATTTGTTACATCTGTTATGTCTGACCCAGTGGATGTGTGGGTCTCTACTGGAATATAATTGGGTATATAGCTGGGAAATGAACAGTTAAATTAAGCTGCATTGTTTTGAACTAAATTTCAATTAATCATGTCTTTTATTGTGTATAGGGCAAAGTTCCACTCTTTCCAATTGTGAAATCACAATACACATTAGATATTAAAACTAACATTATTATGAATCAGTCTACATGTTGATTGGATATAATTTTATTCTGTAAGAGTATAGAGACTGAGGCCCTCAAAGTATTTGTGACACTGAGAGATGCAGTTATACTTAGCATTTCAAATTTTAGAACAGAATCTTAATATGACTGATGAGATGACTTCCATATAATAGGGATAATAGAGATAAAGAACTTCTCTGTACAGCTCCAAAAGTGTACTGGAATTCTACTTACTCTTACTTTGTTGATACCTGGTTCCTAGAGTTATCTCTGCTTTGATACAAGTTCTTTTTTGTTTCTGCCTCTGTGTTCCTATGGCACTTTTTTCATCTTTAGTATAGGGTGTAAGATATTACACTGTTCCATCTATTATGGTTTCTTTGTATCCACTGTGCTCTGAGAGCAATTGTGTTCTCTTCAGCTTTATTTCCCCTTGCTTAGTGCAGTGCTTAGTACCAAGTAGGTACTTAGTACATGTTTATGGAATGAATAAATGAAAAAATGGATGCATAAAAACAATATATGTCACTGCAGTTATTTTTTTCATTGTAAATTACTTTGCAGCGATGATATTTTCTGGTAATTAAAATATTGAGTACCCTGGAAAACCTGAGGAATTCTTAGTCCTTGTGCATGAAAGACACCTAAACAAATTATAAAATCTATACTAATTTTCTCAGTCATAAATCATTAAACTGACCTTGAGGACATGCCTACTGATATGATTAGAATTGCTATTTCATGCTAATTTATTATTGAGCCACACGATTATTAACCCCAACAGAAAAAAGCAGAATATGATATTGCGTACTAATGTGATACCTTTGAAAATGGTATAAATTGTAATACCACCCTCTTTCTGAGGTTCTGAAACTAGAAATCACATTCCCCTGTGAGATTTTTGATTTATATAAAATTGTTAACTTGTCTTGGTAACTTGGATTAATAAAATCATAACTTAAAAAATACCTACAGTGCCTTCTGTTTAGAGAATTGCATCTGAAATTGGAAATTATATTTTAACTACCGATGGGAAAAGGAGTGGCTGTTTATTAACCATTCAGAACAGTGCAAATATTCTTCTTGCCAAAGAATATAAAACTACAATCTCAAAGTGATAGAGCAAGGCTTTAGGACTTGGTGTAGAGCAAGACCAAGTCCTTTAGGACTAGTCAGAGACCGGTTATCTAGTTGGGATGAGTCTGTAGGTCACTGCTCCAGTCTGCTGCTTGAAGAGAACACCCAAAGCCTTTGCATTATTGACACTATGCAATGCTCACACGTTATCTGCCTATTGTGGACAAATCGTAATGACTCAGTTCACTTGGAAATCAATTACCCATAACAACCCTGTCATATTTAAGAACAGTGTGAGAGAGTTAAAATTCACCAGTAATTTAGTTTAGGAATTCTGGATTAATAGAACTAAAACTTTTGAACAACCTGTTACCATGTTAATATTAGTAATATAAAGTAGATACATGAAAGGTGTCTAGACCATAATTTTGAAAATAGAGTGAGTTATATTAAGCTTACTTTTAAATGTAAATATTCCTTTAAAAGTTGAAAAACAATTATTTCATAACGATTTTGCCTCATAAACAATAGACACTCCCTGCCTTTCCCCAACAGTCCTCTAAGACGGATGCAGGTGTAGGCTAAGCTTTTTTATTTTTGAGACGGAGTTTCGCTCTTGTTGCCCAGGTTGGAGTGCAGTGGTGCGATCTCGGCTCACTGCAACCTCTGCCTCCTGGATTCAAGAGATTCTCCTGCCTCAGCCTCCTGAGTAGCTGAGATTACAGGCATGTGCCACCACGCCCGGCTGATTTTGAATTTTTAGTAGAGACGGGGTTTCTCCATGTTGGTCAGGCTGGTCTCGAACCTCCCGACCTCAGGTGATCCGCCTGCCTCGGCCTCCCAAAGTGCTGGGAATATAGGCGTTTGCCACTGCGCCTGGCCACCTTTTTTCCAGATCTGAGGCCGGGAGAAAGAGAAACTACATCTGTTCATCTTACTTCTTTTAGTTTCATTTTGTTTTTGCAATGAAATGGACTGTTATTGCAACCTTTGTTTTATAAGAGTATGCATTTTGCAAAATGTTAATATTTGTGCTAAAGGGAGAGATAGGGAGAGAAGAGAGATGAAGGAAGGAAAAGATCTGTGATTAATTAAATTTGGGTTTCTCTGAGTTAAAAAGTTAAACACGGGTCTCCTCCATGTAATGATTTGAAACTTCTAATGCCACAGAACATATTGATTATACTAATGATTATTGAGAACATCTGTGATTTCAAAGATCCAATGCCTCAAAGAATATTACAATCTTAAAAAATAGATTTTAGGAAATGCTAGAGTAGACAGTAAGCTCCTTTGAGAATAAAAAAAAAAAATTCTAATTCACTTCTGTATTCCTATTGCCAAGCATAGTGCGTCAATTCATTCTGGTCCATTGTTAAGTACATAACATAGCTCATAAGTTTAGAGGGATAGACCTGTACCCCTCTGTGTATCCAATGGCTACAAGCCAAATTGAAGGTGTAGAAAATAGTCACTCTTATAAAAGCAGTGCAACAAGAAAAATATAAATATAAACCGTACTGAACATAAGCCTATAAAAGATCACGGGGTATTCCAATAGAATAGTAAGAAATTTAGATTTTTTTCTTTCAAACATCTATTTGCATTGCTAATATTTTCTAATCAAATTCGATCTTGCAGCTGAATGGCTAAAGTTCATTTTTGTATCATGAGTATAGATGTTTACTGGAAAAACGGGAACATTGTTATTTCTTGAAATAGACACTGATCAGATTAAAAAAATAGATGCAAACTAAGACACGTGTTACTGACAACCTACACAGCCTTCTGAGCTAAATCTCATTAAGGGAGCAGAATGTGTCACTCAAGCCTCCATTAAGGAGACAAAAATGGAGCAAATGCTAAGATGAGCTTTAGTTAATTAATTGTAACATGTCACAAGTCATGTTGGCAAAATAGAAGGAGGTGTGAACACAGGGTTCAAGTAAAGAAGTGTCAAAGAGAATTATACATTCATATGTCTATAACAGAGTTCTTAAGCATGCAAAGCTAGACACCAAATCCCTGGAACCATCAGGACCACACCGATGTACACTTCATGCAGGATTTAAGAACAAAAACTCTGGAGTTAGGCAGATGTTTTAGACAGCCTCTGACACATACCAATTGTGTGACGTTGGAAAATGTATTCAACTGTCTAAGCCTCAAGTTTCCTCAACCTATGAAGAAGAAACTACTAACTGTATAGAGCTATATAAAGAATAAATAAGAAAATGTGTATTAAATGCTATGTGCAGGGCCTGGCTCTAGTATGGTTGAAAAATTATAATAGCACCATTACCTCTACTGTGGCTACTACTATCAGATTGTCTGTCTAGCTGTCTCTTTCTCAACTTTTAACTATAGCTCATGACATCACTCCACTTTTTTTACCTGGTAGCCTAGGTTACATTATTTATTAGCCTCTGTGACCCTAATCATCTCTACCATTTGGATCAAAGTAAAGATATCTTTGGGTACAAGTTCTAACCTCCAAGTCCTTTTTTTTTTTTTTTCTTTTGGCAATGTTTTATTCCTGGAATACCCTTTGCCCCAGCCCACTAAGTGAACTCCCTGGGATGAGAGATTTTGATGTCTCTGCTTCATGTGCTTAAAACCTCTGTTAAGATTTGTTTAAATGGGCTTTTAAATATGCTGCTTCATTTTCATGTCATTTATTTATTATTTATATATCACTCGCTTCCAGAAAAGATTAGAAGGGGCTAAGTAATGTTCCAGTGAGCTTGATTCTAGAAATCTAATCTCTGTATTAAAAGTAATTCATTATCTGAACAACAAAAGGAGTTCCTTGGGTGAGGTGTGGAGAGATGTTTACAGGGAAGCAATTCAAAGTAAATGAGGAACCATACAGTTGCTACTTTTAAAGCACAAAGATTTAAAAGTTGAACTTGCCAAATGTTAGAAACATAAAATTAGAGACCAAGGAAGGACCTTGGGCATCAGCTCACAAGAAAGTCTCATTTTAACTATGAGGAAACGAAAGCCCCAAAAGTTAAGTGACCCCTGTTACACAGCTAGTTAGTGGCATCATTTTTCTATTTTAAACAGTAATAATTAAGCAAAAGTTAATTGATTATATTCTCTCAGTTACCTATGATTATAGGAAGAATGGTGCCCTTCGTGTAGCATTATCTACTATATGTTGTCAGCACTTCTTATTGATGCAAAGTACCTAGAAAGAAAACATTTCTTGAATGCTAGACTCATACACCCAAAGCAACAGATAATTCTGAGCCCCTAACGCCACCACTATAAGGGAGAGGGGCAAAAAACCAACAGCCAATGTCATACACTTATTTCTTCAACAGTTCTTGGGACTCCATTTCTTTCAGGAAAAACTCATATGGTTATCTGATTTTCAGAAAAGAGTCTTTGGCCTCCTTTATTTTTTTCTAATTTGTCCTAAGTGTGAACTTATTCTTGCCCCATTTTTAGAATGCATTTACTCCTGATCAGCAGATGAAATATATGCTTGGCTTCCATTAAAGAGACATATATGCTTGGCTACTAATACTTTAACGTAGAATCATAGAATTTTAGAAATAGAAGTATTGATACTGTCATTCTACTATCTATGCCTTATTCCTATACTTTTGCTTTCATATTAATGAGGAGAGATATCTGTCTTAAACTGTAAACTCAAACTGGAGGAACCTGTTCTTTCACTTATTCACTCAAACAAATATTTATTAATCAACTATTGTGTACCACCTCTTGAATACTTAGAACTGGGTCAAGGTGAACACACACACACACACATATGTATATACATATATATACATATACATATATGTATGTATGTATATATGGCCCCATATATGGCAGTGGTCGCATAAGATTATAATACTGTATTTTTCGTACCATTTGTATGTTTAGATAATACACAAACACTTACCATTGTATTAGTTATCTAAAGTATTCAGTACAGTCACATGCTGTACAGGTTTGTAGCCTAGGAGCAACAGACTATAACATGTAGCCTAGGTGTGTAGTAGGCTATACCATCTAGGTTTGTGTAAGTACACTCTATGATGTTCACACAATGAAATGACCTTATGATGCATTTCTGAGAATGTATCCCCATCATTAAGAAATGCATGACTACACACACACACACACACACACACACACACACACACACACACACAGAGTATGCTTTGCAAATAGCAGAGACTTATATGTTTGATAAATGAATGAATGATATGATGGATGTGATCTCAAAAACATCTTGGAAAGACAATCTGTGTACTCAAACCCTGCTTCCTAATTCAACCAACGGATAACTCATCACAGAGTTTGATGTACTGTGTAATTGGTTAACTTTGATGACACTGATGTTGATGGTCATAATGGTGAGTTTCATTGTCTACGATTTAAAAACAAGAGAACTGCTTTTCTCTGTGTCTATTGAACCTCTCCATCAAATGAATTCTAGGAGAGGTACCCTCCCTGAGTTAAAAATAACAGAATTGACTCAATAATTTTCTTCAAAGTAGGCTTTTATAACATCAGGTTTAATCAGTTGGATAAAGCTTTAGAATTAGCAAGACTTATATTATCTCAATACACATTTTCTGAGTTTGCTAATGTTTCTCTCAGTTGTTGGGGTTGGAGTCGTGGGGCCAAGGAGTTTCAAAACTTAAGTACTCTATTATTTTTTTAAATTAGTAAATTCTAACCTGGGAGGCAAAGTGCAATATTGTTTTGTCATGTATGGAGCCTAACTCTATATGCAAAGCCACATTCTTCCCTCAAATAAATATATGCTTAATTTCCTCGAAAAAAACAGTTTTGCTTGAGTGACTATACAGTGCAGAGCACTGATTACTTCCTACTTGATACACACTTCTTTCTTTGGTTCACAGATTTTGAATATAATCGTATCTCTTGGGCACTACTCCTTTTCTGTAAGCTTACTGACTCATAGGGAATAATTAGTTAAACTTCTAGCTAATTTACAATATCTACTTAAACTTGGAGTCTCATGAAATCTACCATTTACCTTGTTGTGGAAATCAGTATTAGTACACAGGAAAAACAAAATTCTCTATGATTCCCAGTATCTCCAAATTGGTATTTTTCTCACATAATATTTAGCAGTGCCCTTTGGAGCTTTTGTTAACTAAAGGAATGGACGTGACAAACAAGGACAGTTGTTCATAGCTTTCCTAGCCCTAAGATTTCACTTTGACTTCTTTCCTAGTTCTGCAGCCTCTTCTATTGTTCTTCAGCTGGACTTTACAGTATTTCAGGGAGCCCTTTCAGCCCCTTGGCTAATCTGCCCTTGACAAATCTTTTTTCTTCTAAGTCAGCAGTGAGAGGTCCAGAGATACAGATTGACTTATTTGGCACTGCTTAGCAGGAATAGAGGCTGCATTTTTTTCCCCCTTAGTCTGATTATATCAGTATATGAAGCACATTTTCCTGTAATAAATCTCAGCATCTTCACCAAGGTTAACATCGGGAAGCCACTGTGGCCTTGATAGAGGGGGGCTGAGTTAAATGAGCTGTTGATGTGCCTGTCATTCAAGTATTTTTTTTTTTAACAAAGTTCCACATGATATGGCCCCACTGTTACTTAAAAACTACAACTTTTAACAGTCTTTGCCTTTCACATTCTACTCTAGATAGATCACTTCAAGGCCTTTGTGCTTACTGTTCTCTTACCCTGGAATGATCTTTCCCCAGACCTGCCCATGACTTGCTTCCTTATTTTATTCACATCTCTGCTTACATGTCACCTCCTCAGATAGTCCTTCTCTGAAAACTCTGTGTAAAATGACCTTCAACTCTCAGAGTGTTTTGTCATAGTCTGTTTTGTGTTGCTATAAAGAAATACCTGAGGATGGGTAATTTATAAAGAAAAGAAGTTTATTTGGCTCACAGTTCTGCTAGGTGTAAAGGAAGCATGGCACCAACATCTTCTGACGAGGAACTCAGGCTGCCCCCACTCATGGTGAAAGGGGAGCCTAAGTGTGTAGATCACATGATGAGAGGAAGGAAAGAAAGTAGGGAAGAAGTGGCCGGGTGCAGTGGCTCACGCCTGTAATCCCAGCACTTTGGGAGGCTGAGATAGGCAGATCACTTGAGTCCAGGAGTTCAAAACTAGTCTGGCTAACATGGGGAAACCTCATCTCTACTAAAAATACAAAAATTAGCAGGTCGAGGTGGTGCACACCTGTAATCTCAGCTACTGGGGAGGCTAAGGCATGAGAATCGCTTGAACCTG
>NW_026652282.1:95791529-95798762 GCF_009828535.3 Hylobates moloch | reverse complement strand
AAAAAAAAGAGGGAAGAAGTGCCAGGCTCTTTTTAACAATCAGATCTTGTCAGAACAAATAGAGTGAGAACTCACTCAGTGCCTTCCTCCCCTTCAGTGAGGGCATTAATCTGTTCATGAAGGATCTGCTCCCAGCCCAAACACCTCCCGTTAGGCTCGACTTCGAACATTGGGGATCCAGTTTCAACATAAGGTTTGAAGGAGTCAAACATCCAAACTTTAGCATCTTCTTTTTCCATCTCTTGCTTTCCTTTCTTGTTAGAACGTATCTGTTACTTGAAAGTATGCTACATATTCATGTTTATTACTATTACTATTTATAATACCACCAGAATGAAAGTTTCATTTGCATTAGAGTAGGAATAGTGCCTAAATTGCTTTCATTGTTTTTCCATTTTACTACCTCAGTGCCTGGCACATAGTAGGTACTCAAAAATATTTTTTGAATGAATGAATAGGATAGTAATTGAAGGCATGCTATGTGTTTGGCATTGTTCCAAGTTCTGAGGATTTATCAGTGGATAATACTTATCCTTGCTTTTGTGAAACTTACATCCAATGAGAATTATTGTAAATAACCTGGCAAAAGATGATGAAAACTTTACTAGATTTGCAATAGTAGGCATGACAAAAAAGGGTTGAATTGGAAAGATGATTAATAAGTAGGAAACAGTCTTTGCTGATTTTCAGCATTAGAATGGTAGTTCATCAGGGTAGGGATGAGGTTTTGATTAAGTCAAAGACCTTCTAACCTTCTTTTCTATGCTTTATTTTCTGAACTCTCTCTCCTTTTTCTCCAAGCACTCATTGTTGTCCTTTTTCCTTTTGGCTGATCAAATCTCCTCACTGGGGCAACCACCTCTAGTTTCCTAAGTGTCCAATGCTCCAAATTTCTATCTCTTTACTCCTGATATAAATCTGTAGTTCTTGGGGCTTTCAGATTCAGGCAGTCATATTAACATAAAACTTCTCTACATTTGGGAGGCAGCAAATAGGTTTTAGCATTTTTATTTGCTAAGCACTAAGGATGCTTAATTAAACAAGACAGACAAGGTCTCTACCTTTAAGAAGCTAATAGTGACTCATACTGCTGTCTTATTTATAAAAAAAAAATGAGGCAATGCCTACAAGCAATAAATACATTGCCTACATATAATTTTACCTTACAAAAGATGAAATTGTGGTTCATACCACACATATAGTGTGTCTTTGAATGTTTCGTGATTAGATGAGTTATAAACATAGGAATAACTGGAGGACCATTTGAACAAGACCTAAACATTTTAAATCAATCTATGAAATACAGACAGCTGTTCTATTCAGATGACAGGGCTATAGGGAACAGTTAGGGAATTGTATGAATATTATGGTTATAATTTTAGTATAATTTAAAAACTTATTATTAGAATCACTAGTAAAAACTAAAATGAGGTTTTAAAAACCTAAGCTGGAAGCACCAATTTTCTAATCTTCTCTTGGGATCGCATAAATTTCTGGTTGCATGTGTTGTTCATGTAAAGGTCGCAAAAGTTTTCAAAAGGGTCAGAAAATCTAGCAACGTTAATATAGGCATATAAATCGAGGAAATTAAAGAGAAAATTGTAGTTTTAAAAGTAATTAAAATAATAAAAATATCCAGAATGAAGTCTCATCAGAGGGTTTTTATTTAACCCTATATAATGTGGCTTACTTTCCAACCTCACTGTGTAATAACATAATGATATAGGAGTCAAGAAGAAATTATTTAGGCAGATAGTAAGGGTATTGGGGTCCTCAGTAAGGCTTTTGTTTTTAATGAAAAGCAGCCCCAAATTATTTTCCTTTCTAAGAAAGAGCAGCCTGTAAAATTGAGCTGCAGACATAGATACTGGCAGTTGTGCCAATCATGTTCAAGATGGTGGCTTTATCTTCCCTTCTCTTTGTCAGCCACCTGTACAGTTAAAAGCAGACAAAATGGTGTCAATCAACTGGAAAGTTCATTTGCATAATAAGATTAGGGTGGGGCGACCAGCCTTCCCCATGGACTATGTAGACATCATACCTGATTGAAACAATCTGTGAGTCCTGTGTAACTCAGATACCACCTTCTCTAGCCTGCCTATAAAATCTGCTGTGGTCCGCCACCTCCCTCCTTTTTTTCCGACCTCTCTCTCTCTCCTGTCTCTCTCTGTCTCTTGCAAGGAGCTGCTCTCCTCTTTTTTCTTCTGTCTATTAAACTTTCCACTCCTTAACACACCCACATGTGTCCATGTTCTGAATTTTTTCTCAGCGTGTGACAATGAACCCCAGGGTATATACCCCAGACAGCATAGCCATTTCAACAGCATGACAGATAGGAAATAAAAATATTTTAACCCCCAAAACATTTTTTTGCCGTATCTTGAAATAGCCCTACAAAGTTGTTTCTTGTGGGGGGAAAAAATCTACATTTTGTAGAGAATCCCCTTTCCCTCTTCCAGGCCTTTTTCCTGATCCAGGAAAGAACTAAGAGTGTGACACTTTTTAGGTCTGATAAGAAACATTTGCAATCTATTCTCTCCGAAGCCTGCTACCTGGAGCTTCATCTGAATAATAAGAACCTTGGTCTCCATAATCTTTTATGTTAACCCAGACATTTTCTTTCTATTGATTCCAGGTCTTTAGATAAACTCTTTCAACCAATTGCCAACCAGAAAAATGTTTGAATGCCTATAATCTGGAAGCCCCCCACCCTGTTCCATTTTCAGTAAATTGTTCCGCCTTTCCAGATCAAACCAATGTACATCTTACAGGTATCTCAAATGTATAAAACCTTGTTGTGACCCAGTCACCTTGGGCACATGTTCTCAGGGTCTCCTGAGGGCTGTGTCATGAGCCATGGTCACTCATATTTGGCTCAGAATAAATTCCTTCGACTATTTTACAGACTTTGACTCTTTTCATTGATAGTGAGAGACAGGACTAGCTCAATTTCCTAGGCCGACTAAGAATCCCTAAGCCTTGCTGGGAATGTGACCGCATCCACCTTTTAACAGGGGGCTTGAAACTTAGCTCACACCTAACCAGTCAGAGAGCTCCGTAAAATGCTAATTAGGCAAAAACAGGAGGTAAAGAAATAGCCAATCATCTATTGCCTGAGAGCACAGTGGGAGGGACAAGGATCGGGATATAAACCCAGGCATTGGAGCCAATAATGGCAACCCCCTTTGGGTCCCCTCCCCATGTATGGGAGCTCTGTTTTCACTCTATTTCACTCTATTAAATCTTGCGACTGCACCCTTCTGGTCCACTCAGCTCTGGTTACGGCTCGAGCTGAGCTTTAGCTCGCCATCCACTGCTGTTTGCCGCTGTCGCACACCTGCCGCTGACTCCCATCCCTCCAGATCCTGCAGGGTGTCCGCTGTGCTCCTGATCCAGCGAGGTGCCCATTGCCGCTCCTGATCAGGCTAAAGGCTTGCCATTGTTCCTGCACGGCTAAGTGCCCGGGTTCGTCCTAATCCAGCTGAACACTAGTCACTGGGTTCCACGGTTCTCTTCTGTGACCCACGGTTTCTAATAGAGCTATAACACTCACTGCATGGCCTGAGATTCCATTTCTTGGAATCCCTGAGGCCAAGAACCCCAAGTCAGAGAACACGAGGCTTGCCACCATCTTAGAAGTGGCTCGCCACCATCTTGGGAGCTCTGTGAGCAAGGACCCCCAGCAACAATAGCATTCAGCCAAAAATTATCAAGCATGTAATGAAGCAGGAAAATAGGACTCAGAATGAGGAAAAAAAATGGACAGACCCACAAATAAAACAAATAATAGAACTAGGACACTAAAACAGTTATTATAACTTCGAGGACACTAAAAAACAGTTATTATAATAATTTTTTATAAGTTCAAAAAGACAAGTAGAATCATGGAAGATATTAGAATACCCAAATAAAACTTTTAAAGAAGAAAACTACAATATTTGAGACAAAAATACACTGGGTAGGATTCGCAGCAGACTCAAAGCTAGAAAAGAAAATGTTAGTGAACTTAAAGACATAGCAATAGAAAGTATCCAAAATAAAACATAGAAGAGGAAAAGCTTAAAAAATGAAAAAGCATCAGTGAATGCTGAGAAAATATACAAATAATATTAGTCTCCAAAGAAAAGAAGGGGAAGCAAAATTATCTGAAGTAATGAAAGCCAAAAATTTTCCAAAATTGATGAAAATTTTAAATGTTGAATCAAAATTTAATTTAAAATTTAATTTTAAATCAAAGTTGATGAAAATTAAATCTAAGATACCCACAGAGTCCCCTAGTGAATCTACCAGTCTCCTCTTATTTGCTTTTCTCCATAGCCTCCATTGTTTCTGACAATGTCTTCAGGCCTGAAGTTCCCGACACTCTATTGCAAACGAAGTCAGTTCTTTTGAAAAGAGCTTTGGAAGTAGCTCTGTATTAAGACTTGACTTTCCCCAAGGGCAAAATCTCTGAGCTATGGCTCTAGACTTGGAAACAGGAAAAGAGGTGTTCTTTTTTTTTTCCATGTGACATGCCTCGTTTAAGAGCTAAGTGCCCTGGGGGTAGGGGATGGTTAGTAGTGTCAGGTCTTTTTGGATTGCTTCTCTTGGTATGAAACCTAGGCCTTAAGAGCTGGGTAGAGGTGATCTGGTATACCAGAGGTAGAGTCTTTATCCTCTGACAGGGGACTGAGTAGAAGAAGGGAGCCCTACCTTTTGCCAACACTCACCCAAAACATACATTCTGCAACAGGTAACTGGGGATAGAATGAGAAATGCTGATGTCCTACCTCTCCTGGGAAGATACTGTAGCCCTCCGACTGGTTGCCGGGGACACAGCAAACCCTATGTACTTGACTGCAGCAGCCTGGAGTGGAATTTCTATCATGCTGTCTGGTTGCAGTTCAGATACCACAGTCTCCTGCTGTCATTGCCAAATTTTAGTAAATTTTCTCAAATACATTTCTTAATTCACAGTATGTCCTTTGATATTCCTTTTTAAGAGGAGTATAAAAGACCAGTCCCAAACATCACAAAAACTATCCCTACAAAGAACTATAAATGTAATTGTGTAAGTTTGTAAAGTAATTCATGCCACAGTGCATTGTTGTAAGCAATAGAGCAATCAGCCAGCAAGTAGTGGAGTTTAACAGCTGGGTGTGATCAGGGAAAGAGATGATCAAAGAGACACCTACAAAAATTACTGTCATCACAGAAAGAGTGACTGTGGACATAACCAAGGCTATATCCTCTTAGGAACAACAACAGAGGTTTCACACTTCTTGAGGGATTGGATAGAGGGAGGACAGAAGGGGAGAGGGATAGATTTCACTAATATAGCCAGTCCATAAATAAATAAACAAGTAAACAATAAAAAGCCCTAGAGTGGGTGGAGCAGTACTCAGAGATTTTACAGTATATTATCTGAAATGTTAAATTTCCAACCAAAAATTATGAGACATGCAAAGAAACAGTAAAGCCTGATCTACACAGAGAAAAAAAGCAGACAATAGAAACTGCCTATGAGAGCAACCAAATATCAGATTTAATAGACACTTCAAAGTAGTAATTATTAATGTGTTCAAAGAGCTAGGAGAAACCATTATTAAGGAGGGAAAGTAGGATGACAATGTCTCATCAAACAGAAAATATCAGTAAAGAGAAGTTATTAAAAAGAACCAAATGAAAATTCTTAAGTTGAAAAGTACAATAACTAAAATAAAAATTTCATTAGAGGGACTCAAGAGTAGATTTGAACTGGCAGAAGAAAGAATTAATGAACTTGAAGACAGATTGATAGAGATTATTTAATCCAAAGAACAGAGAGAAAAAATACAATAAAGAATAAAGAATAGAGCTTCAGAGAAATGTGGGACACCATTAAGCAAACCAGCCAATAGTTCAAGACAGAAAAGAGCAGAAAAAATATTTAAAGAATCCACGGGAATAAATGAAGACAATGAAAAAATGGTAAATTACAACTCAATGTAATGAAAACTATAAATACAACTTGTTTTGTCTTTCTTCTCTCAGATTTAGTAGAAAACATAAAAATGTTATGTCACCATAAGTATAATAATGCATTGTTGCATTCGTAATGGATATCATGTAATATGTATGATAATACCACAAAAAGAGGGAAAGGGGTTATATAGGAGTAATACTTCTGTATTTCACTGGAATTAAGTTAGTTTTGTTAGCACTAAGGGAATATATCTGAGTCACGTGGCACCAAAGTATGCTACCAGCAGCAAATCTGTATGTATGTGCGGGTCTGCAGCAACCTCAATTCTTACTTCCTCAGAAGAAAGAATTTGACTGAGGAGCATAAGGTAGACGGAGAGACCAAAGCAAATTTTAGAGCAGGAGTGAAAGTTTACTAAAAAGTTTTAGGGCAGGAATCAAAGGAGGTAAAGTATACTTCGAAAAGGGCCAAGTGGGCAACTTGAGAGAGTCAAGTGCACAGTTTGATCTGTGACTTGGGATTTTATATGTTGGAGTTCTTCCAGGATCTGCATCTCTTCTCCCCTGATTCTTCCACTGGAGTGAGCTGTCCACAAGTGCAGTGGCCCGTCAGCACTTGGGGGGGGGGGGCGCCATCACAGTGTGCTTACTGGAGTTGTACATATGCTCACTTGAGGTGTTCTTCCCACATCAGTTGAATGTTCCTAGAAGGTCATACAGCAGTGAAACACCACCATTTTGCCTCTTAGTGCACATGAGTGAGCCCATTCACCCAACTCCTGAGATCTTATCAGGAAGCTGCTAATCATTAGTTTCAAGTTTTTTCTATGTATTGGGAGACTGCCTTTCCCTGGTGCTGGCTGCAACCAATTATTTTAGAGAGACAGTTGACAACTGCCTGACCATCACCTGATGGTCATCTGACATTCCTGGTGAGGGGGGGTGAGGGGGACTCTCCTGCCCTGCTCTTGTCTGCCTGACTACTATAATAGTATCAGTTAACTTATCAGAAGTAGGCCGGGCGCGGTGGCTCACGCTTGTAATCCCAGCACTTTGGGAGGCCGAGGCGGGCGGATCACGAGGTCAGGAGATCAAGACCACTGTGAAACCCCCTCTCCACTAAAAATACAAAAAATTAGCCGGGCGTGGTGGCGGGCGCCTGTAGTCCCAGTACTCGGAGAGGCTGAGGCAGGGGAGAATGGCGTGAACCTGGGAGGCGGAGCTTGCAGTGAGCCGAGATTGTGCCACTGCACTGCAGCCTGGGCGACAGAGCAAGACTCTGTCTCAGAA
>NW_026652282.1:95747309-95791457 GCF_009828535.3 Hylobates moloch | reverse complement strand
CCAAGTCAATCCTAAGCCAAAAGAACAAAGCTGGAGGCATCACGCTACCTGACTTCAAACTATACTATAAGGCTACAGTAACCAAAACAGCATGGTACTGGTACCACAACAGAGACATAGATCAATGGAACAGAACAGAGCCCTCAGAAATAATGCCGCATATCTACGACTATCTGATCTTTGACAAACCTGACAAAAAGAAGCAATGGGGAAAGGATTCCCTATTTAATAAATGGTGCTGGGAAAACTGGCTAGCCATATGTAGAAAGCTGAAACTGGATCCCTTCCTTATATCTTATACAAAAATTAATTCAAGATGGATTAAAGACTTACATGTTAGACCTAAAATCATAAAAACCCTAGAAGAAAACTTAGGCATTACCATTCACGATATAGGCTTTGGCAAGGACTTCATGTCTAAAACACCAAAAGCAATGGCAACAAAAGCCAAAATTGACAAATGGGATCTCATTAAACTAAAGAGCTTCTGCACAGCAAAAGAAACTACCATCAGAGTGAACAGGCAACCTACAGAATGGGAGAAAATTTTTGCAACTTACTCATCTGACAACGGGCTGATATCCAGAATCTACAATGAACTCCAACAAATTTACAAGAAAAAAACAAACAACCCCATCAAAACGTGGGCAAAAGACATGAACTGACACTTCTCAAAAGAAGACATTTATGCAGCCAAAAAACACATGCAAAAATGCTCATCATCGCTGGCCATCAGAGAAATGCAAATCAAAACCACAGTGAGATACCATCTTGCACCGGTTAGAATGGCCATCATTCACAAGTCAAGAAACAACAGGTGCTGGAGAGGAAGTGGAGAAATAGGAACACTTTTACACTGTTGGTGGGACTGTAAAGTAGTTCAACCATTGTGGATGTCAGTGTGGCGATTCCTCAGGGATCTAGAACTAGAAATACCATTTGACCCAGCCATCCCATTACTGGGTATATTCCCAAAGGACTATAAATCATGCTGCTATAAAGACACATGCACACGTATGTTTGTTGCGGCACTATTCACAATAGCAAAGACTTGGAACCAACCCAAATGTCCAACAACGATAGACTGGATTAAGAAAATGTGGCACATATACACCATGGAATACTATGCAGCCATAAAAAATGATGAGTTCATGTCCTTTGTGGGGACATGGATGAAACTGGAAAACATCATTCTCAGTAAACTATTGCAAGAACAAAAAACCAAACACTGCATGTTCTCACTCATAGGTGGAAATTGAACAATGAGAACTTATGGACACAGGAAGGGGAAGATCACACTTCTGGGACTGTTGTGGGGTGGGGGGAGTGGGGAGGGACAGCATTAGGAGATATACCTAATGTTAAATGACGAGTTAATGGGTGCAGCACACCAACATGGCACATGGATACATATGTAACAAACCTGCACATTGTGCACATGTACCCTAAAACCTAATGTATAATAAAATAAAATAAAAAAAGAAAACATACTTCAGGATATCATCCAGGAGAACTTCCCCAACCTAACAATAAAGGGCATCTTTCAAAATCAGGAACTGCAGAGAACCCCAGTAAGATACTGCACATGAAGATCAACCACAAGACACATAATCATCAGATACTCCAAAGTCGAAATGAAAGAAAAAATGTTAAGGGCAGCCATAGAGAAAGGCCAGGTCCCCTACAAAGGAAAACCCATCAGACTAACAGTGGACCTCTTAGCAGAAACCCTACAAACCAGAAGAGATTTGGGGCTAATAGTCAACATCCTTAAAATGATTTCTAAACTAGAATTTCATACCCAGCCAAAGTAAGTTTCATAAGGGAAGGGGAAATAAAATCCTTTACAGACAAGCAAATGCTGAAGGAAGTTGACACCACCAGGCCTTCCTTGAAAGAGTTCCTTCAGGAAGTACTAAATATGGAAAGGAAAAACGATTACCAGACCTTGTAAAAACACACTGAAGTACAAAGACCAATGATAATATAAAGCAGTTACATCAAGAAGTCTGCAAAACAACCAGCTAGCATCATGATGACAGGATCAAATTCACACATAACAATTTTAACCTTAAATGTAAATGGGCTTGGCTGGGTGTGGTGGCTCATTCCTGTAATCCCAGGACTTTGGGACGGAGGTGGGCAGATCACTTAAAGTCAGGAGTTTGAGACTAGCCTGGCTAATAAGGCGAAACCCTGTCTCTACTAAAAGCACAAAAACTAGCCAAGTGTGGTAGTGGGTGCCTGTAATTCCAGCTACTTGGGAGGCTGAGGCAGGAGAATTGCTTTAACCTGCAGGCAGAAGTTGTAGTCAGCCGACATGGTGCCACTGCACTCCAGCATGGGTGACAGAGTGAGACTCCATCTCATAAAATAAAATAAAATAAAATAAAGAAAAAAAACATGTAAATGGGCTAAATGCCCTAATTAAAAGACACAGAATGTCAGATTGGATAGAGTCAAAACCCATTGGTTTGCTGTATTCGAGAGACACATCTCACATGCAGACCCACATAATAAAGTGATGGAAGAAAATTTATCAAGTAAATGGAAAGCATAAAAAAGCAGGGCTTGCAGTCCTAGTGTTTGACAAAACAGACTTCAAACCAACAAAGATCAAAAAAGAGGAAGAAAAGCATTACATAATGGTAAACGTATCAATTCAACAAGAAGAGCTATCTATCCTAAATATATGTTTACCCAATCCAGGAGCATCTAGATTCACAAAACAAGTTCTTAGAGACCTTCAAAGAGACTTAGACTCCCACAAAAGAATAGTGTGAGACTTTAGCACTCCACTGTCAATATTAGACACATTATCAAAAGAGAAAATTATCAAGGATGTTCAGGACATAAACTCAAACTGTGGATCAAGTGGAACTGATAGATATCTACAGACTTCCTCCCAAAAACAAAACTATACATTCTTCTCGGTGCCACATGACACTTACTCTAAAATTGATCACATAACTGTAAATAAAACACTACTCAGCAAATGCAAAAGAACCGAAATCATAACAAACAGTATCTCAGACCACAGCACAATCAAATTAGAACTCAAGATTAAGAAGCTCACTGAAAACCATAAAACTACATGGAAATTGAACAACTTGCTCCTGAATGACTCCTGGGTAAATAATGAAATTAAAGCCAAAATCAAGAAGTTCTTTGAGAACAATGAGAACAAAGGGACAGTGTACCAGAATCTCTGGGACACAGCTAAAGCAGTGTTAAGTGGGAAATTTATAGCACTACATGTCCACATTGAAAAGCTAGAAACATCTCAAATTGACAACCTAACATCACAACTAAAGGAACTAGAGAACCAACAGTGAACAAACCCAAAAGCTAGCAGAAGACAAGAAATAACCAAGATCAGAGTAGAACTGGAGAGAGAAACATGAAAGACCCTTCAAAAAAATCAATGCATCCAGAGGCTTTTTTTTTTTAATTAAGAGAATAGATAGATCACTGGCTAGATTAAAAAAGAAGAAAAGAGAAGAATCAAACAGACACAATAAAAAATAATAAAGGCGATATCACCACTGTTCTCACAGAAATACAAACAACCATCAGAGAATACTACAAACACCTCTACACATATAAACTAGAAAATCTAGAAGAAATGGATAAATTCCTGGACACATTCACCCTCCCGAGATTGAACCATGAAGAAGTTGAATCCCTGAATAGACCAATAACAAGTTCTTAAAAAATGGGGGAAAAAAAAAAATCCCCGAAAAAAAAAAAAAAAAAAAAAAAAAAGTCCAGGACCATATGGATTTACAGCTGAATTCTACCAGAGGTACAAAGTGGAGCTGGTAGCATTTCTTCTGAAACTATTCCAAACAATTTAAAAAAAGTAGGGATTTTAACTGATTTTATGAAGGTACAATTACCCTGACACCTAAACCTATCAGAGATACAACAGAAAAAGAAAACTTCAGGCCAACATCCTTGATGAACAGCAATGCAAAAATCTTCAATAAGATACTGGCAAACCAAATCCAGCAGCACACCAAAAAGCTTATCCAGCGAAATTAAGTTGGCTTTGTCCCCAGCATGCAAGGCTTGTTCAACATATGCAAATCAATAAACATAATTAATCATATAAACAGAACTAAAGACAAAAACCACATGATTATCTTAATAGATTCAAAAAAGTCTTTGATAAAATACAATATCCCTTCATGTTAAAAAATCTTAATAATCTAGGTATTGATGGAACCTACTTCAGAATGAAAAGAGCCATTTATGACAAACCCATAGCTAATATTATATCAAATGGGCACAAGGTAGAAGCATTTTCCTTGGAAATCAACACAAAACAAGGATGCCCTCTCTCACCACTCCTAATCAACACATTATTGGAAGTTCTTCCCAAAATAATCAGGCAAGAGAAAGAAATACAAGGTAATCATTTAGGAAGAGAGGAAGTCAAACTGTCTCTGTTTGCAGATGAGATAATACTATATCTAGAAAACCAATCATCTTAGCCCAAAAGCTTCTTAAGCTGACAATCCTCTGCACAGCAAAAGGAAGCATCATCAGAGTGAACAGGCAACCTACAGAATTGGAGGAAATTTTTGCAATCTATACATCTCTCAAAGGTTTAATATCTAGCATCTCCAAGGAACTTAAACAAATTTACAAGAAAAAACAAACAACCCCATTAAAAAGTGGCCAAAAGACATGAATAGACACTTCTCAAATGAAAACATTTATACAGCAAACAAACATATGAAAACAAAGCTCAACATCACTTATCATTAGAGAAATGCAAATCATAACCACAATGAGATACCATCTCATGCCAGTCAGAATGGCAATTATTAAAAAGACAAGAAACAACAGATGCTGTAGGGGCTATGGAGAAATACGAATGCTTTTACACTTTTGGTGGGAATGTAAATTAGTTCAAGCATCCTGGAAGACTGTGGCAATTCCTGAAAGACCTAGAGACAGAAATAACATTTGACTCAGCAATTCCAATAATGAGTATATACTCAAAGAAATAGAAATCATTCTATTATAAAGATACATGCACATGCATGTTCATTGTAGTACTATTCAAAATAGCAAAGACATGGAATCAACCCAAATGCCCATCAATGATAAACCGGATCAAGAAAATGTGTTACATATACACCATGGAATACTATGCAGCCATAAAAAGGAATGAGATCATGTCCTTTGAAGGGACATGGATGGAGCTGGAAGCCTTTATCGTCAGCAAACTAACGCAGTAACAGAAAGCCAAACACTGCATAGAAAATAATGATTCTATGAGTAGCCACCAGGCTTCTTGCTCTTAGCTATTTCTTTGTCATTTCAGTAAACATTTTTTAGATTAGAAAAAAAAACCCTTTAAACTACATAGTCACGTAGAACATAGCACTTTTCCTCTGACTAATTCAGGATGCTAGAAAGGAAACAGTTTCTGCCTGAATAACCGAAAATAACACCACTTTATTTCTTAGGATTCATAAGGTTAACTCATTAGCTGTCTAAACCCCTGAAATCAGTCACCTAGAATAGTTTGTGGAGCAAAAGAGATGCTTTTGCTATAAGATTTGCTTCTGGTGATTATTAATAGCCTGAAATTCTTTTTGTTTCCAGTTTAAATAAAAGATTAACAATGATAAATATGATAAATATGGTAATTTAAAAAATCCCATGAAACTGACTCTGAAAAGAACATTTTTAATATTTCTTAATGGATTTGTAAAAGTCTCAATGACCCTGAACATACTTAGCCTTAACCCATTTGCAAATAACCTGGACATATCTCTTCTACGTGCATTAGCTTACAGTTTGATTTTTATTCATTATTCTTCTTTAATGAGATTAGACAAGTTGGCTTTGGCTTTTATAAGCTGGAAAATCTGAATAGGGAATATGACTAAAGACGAAAATAAGAAAAAATAAAGATGAAAAATATCTATATCAAGACTTTGGAAATTGTTTCCACCCTATATCTACTGATAGAATATTCTAGTTTTCAATGATACATTACTTAAGCTATTTCAGGCAGAACTTTCAATTCCTTAGCTCAGTGGCCTCCTGTTTTCTATTTCTTATGATAAATTATCCCAGGATTTCAAAAAAAAAATTTTGTAACTCATATTAATAAAAGTAATAGCTGACATATCTGGGATCATTAGGAAAATTTAGTGATTTACTGAATAACATACAGGATACTAGTAATGAGGCTGGTTTGCTCACAAAACCCTGTGACAGGCTTTAGGGTTTGTTCTAATATTAATATCGTTTATTTCCCTAAATAATTTATCTCATTTAATCTCATCACAAACCCCATTAGGCAAGTATTATTGTTTTGATCTTTAAACATGAGGAAAGAGAAATTAATGTCATATGATCTGTCCAGGTGGTAATGCTATTAATAGTCCACTAAGGCTCTCGCTTGGGCACGTACAATGCCAAATCCACTTAACCTCCTTTTAGTCTATTGCTAACTAGACAGTTGGAGAGATGTCATATTCTAGACTATCTGGATTTTCATAATGCACATAGATCATTTTTTTGTGACACTCTTTCCAACTGGGGATGGAGTATATTTAAAGATAAAAATAAATATGAGAGTATGATGTGGGATGGAACTAGGATGTACAAAGATGGGTATGGATTCATGTACAGGTGCCAGCCTGAGAAAGATTTCTGTAGATGATACTGAAGTGGTCTTATGTTGCTTTTGTCCTATGCAACATACTTAGTAACAATGTGCTATAGTAAGTTGAGAATATATTGATGTGATAATTTTTGCTCTCTTGAAACCATAAATTAAACTATTTCTTTGTTCAGAACATGGACCCATACTTTTCTGCCTACCTCACTTCTCAGTTTCCATTTTTTAGATATAGCTTAAATATTACTTCCTCTAGGAAGTCTTTTCAGAATTTCCTACCCCTAAACTATGTCAGAGTCCCATGTTACACAGTTATAACAAACTATTTTCCTTCACGGTACTTAATAACAATTTTACTAATATTAACATTGTTATAATAATTTTCATACTACCAATATAAACTGCATGGTTTTATATATTTTCCATGTCTGTTCATGTCCTTCGCCCATTTTTGATCGGGTTGTTTGTTTTTTTCTTGTAAATTTGTTGGAGTTCATTGTAGATTCTGGATATCAGCCCTTTGTCAGATGAGTAGGTTGCGAAAATTTTCTCCTATTTTGTAGGTTGCCTGTTCACTCTGATCGTAGTTTCTTTTGCTGTGTAGAAGCTCTTTAGTTGAATTAGATCTCATTTGTCAATTTTGGCTTTTGTTGCCATTGCTTTTGGTGTTTTAGACATGAAGTCCTTGCCCATGCCTGTGTCCTGAATAGTATTGCCTAGGTTTTCCTCTAGGGTTTTTATGGTTTTAGGTCTAACATGTAAGTCTTTAATCCATCTTGAATGAATTTTTGTATAAGGTGTAAGGAAGGCATCCAGTTTCAGCTTTCTACATATGGCTAGCCAGTTTTCCCAGCACCATTTATTAAATGGGGAATCTTTTCCCAATTGCTTGTTTTTGTCAGGTTTGTCAAAGATCAGATAGTTGTAGATACGTTGCATTATTTCTGAGGGCTCTGTTCTGTTCCATTGATCTATGTCTCTGTTTTGGTACCATTACCATGCTGTTTTGGTTACTGTAGCCTTGTAGTATAGTTTGAAGTCAGGTAGCGTGATGCCTCCAGCTTTGTTCTTTTGTCTTAGGATTGACTTGGGGATGTGGGCTCTTTTTTGGTTTCATATGAACTTTAAAGTAGTTTTTTCCAATTCTGTGAAGAAAGTCATTCCTTTGTAGGGACATGGATGAAACTGGAAACCATCATTCTCAGTAAACTATCGCAAGGACAAAAAACCAAACATCGCATGTTCTCACTCATAGGTGGGAACTGAACAATGAGAACACATGGACACAGGAAGGGGAACATCACAATCCGGGAACTGTTGTGGGGTAGGGGGAGGGAGGAGGGACAGCATTAGGAGATACACCTAATGCTAAATGATGAGTTAATTGGTGCAGCACACCAACATTGCACGTGGATACATATGTAACAAACCTGCACTTTGTGCACATGTACCCTGAAACTTAAAGTATAATAATAATAATAAAAAGAAATATAAAAATTGATTCCAGAGAGAAAAAAAAAAAAAACGTGTCAGAGCATGGTGTTTAAAGGCTCAGGCTCTGGTGTGAGGTAGACCTATGTTTGAATTCTAATTCCATCAATTACTATCTTTTTTGTATTTGGGCAAATTAATTAACCTTTTTAGGCCTCAGTTTTGTCATCAGTAATATAGGAATAATAATAGTTCCTAATTTGTAAGGATTAAATGAAATAAATGCTAGCAAACAATTAAAAAAAAGAGATTTAGTATATTGAAAAAGATTAAATATCTCAATAATTTTTATACTGGCTGCATCTTGTGACAATATTTTAAACTTACTTGGTTAAATAAAATATACAATTAATGTTTGTTAAAAAAAAACAGCCTACATACTTTAGATAGCTGACACCTGTCCTATGGTATTCATAGACAACAAAAACTTATTTGCTGTTTTTTTAACTTACATAAACACTATAAAATATCATACCGTATACAACCTTATGCAACTTTCTGTAACTTGTTACCCATCAAACTTATATATGTTGCTCTCTGTAGAGGCAGGCTATTCATCTTAACTGCTGCATCATGTTTCACTGTAAGACTATATTAACATTTACTTCTCCATTTCCCCACTGTTATATATTTTGGTTGTTTTATGATTTTTACTATTACAAAAAGTGCAGCAACAAGCATCTCTCTATTAATGTCTCCTGCTGCTCACTAGTGACAGTTTTGCCTGGAATCTATGCCTTGTAGTAAAATTACTGTGTCTAGTGTGTGACTATATAATATTCAATCTATTTTGTTACTGCTACGTTCCTCTGTGAAGGAGTTGTACAAACTTATAGTCCTACCTGCAGTTTACCAAAACTTCTGTTTCTCCACATTTTCCCCAATACTTTGTCAGACTTTTTAATTTTTGCAAATCTGATAATTATAATTTTATGTTACATCATTGTTTTAAGTGTCATTTTCCTGACAGGTGGAATATCTTTAATGCTAATTGATCTTCTCTGCTTCCTATTTTATAGCCTGCCTAGGCATATCATGCATCTATTTTTTGTTGTTGCTGCTACTGTTGTTTGTTCTGCTATTGGGTTGTCTCTTATTCTTGCGTTGTGTAGTAGTTCTTCATACCCCTTGTATTTTTGTTTTTTTTTTTTTTTGAGACGGAGTCTTGCTCTGTCGCCCAGGCTGGTGTGCAGTGGCGCGATCTCGGCTCACTGCAACCTCCGCCTCCCGGGTTCGCGCCATTCTCCTGCCTCAGCCTCTCCGAGTAGCTGGGACTACAGGCGCCCCCCACCACGCCCGGCTAATTTTTTGTATTTTTGGTAGAGACGGGGTTTCACCGTGGTCTCGATCTCCTGACCTCGTGATCCGCCCGCCTCAGCCTCCCAAAGTGCTGGGATTACAAGCGTGAGCCACCGCGCCCGGCCACCCCTTGTATTTTTAAACATTCGAGCTCACTATGATTATGTTGGGTCAGCAGAGTCACAACCTATTTCCACAGCCAGCAAAGCCCCACAGTGCCCAAAGTCCACACGTTTGCATCACTCCTTTTGAATAAAAATCAACACAGGACTTGATAAAAAAAAAAAAAAAAAAGAAATATCCAACCATTTCCCACCTTAGGCTCCAGATAATTTTGAGTGATTTTCACCATTTTTTCTTGGTGTCATGGGAAAAACCTAACTTTTAGAGACAGATGGTACTGGCATCAAGTGTCACATTTTGCCACATTTTTTACTTAGCAAGTGTCAGGATTTGCAGATGCTGTTGCCTCATCTCTCTAAGCATTCATTTTCTTAGCATGGATGAAACTGGGGGTCATTATGTTAAATGAAATAAGCCAGAAAGATAAATTTCATCTGTTCTCATTTATATGTAAGAGGCAAAAATTAAAACAATTAAACTCACGGAAAAGGACAGTAGAATGACAGTTATCAGAGACTAGAAAGGGTAGTGGGGAGGGCCAGGGGAAGTGGGGATGGTTAATGTGTGCAGAAATATATTTAGATAGAATGAATAAGTTGTAGTATTTGATAGCACAACATGGTGACTATAGTGAATAATATTTATTTTGTATTTTAAAATAACTAAATGAGTGGAATTGGAATGTCCCTAACGCAAATAAATGATAAATTCTTGAGGTGATGGATTCCCCAATTACCCTGATTACTACATATCATATGCCTGTGTCAGAACATAACATATACTCCATAAATATATATACATACAATGTATTTGTAAAAATTAAAAATAAAATTGGTACAGGAATGTCTATATTATAGGTTAATTTTGAATATTCAATCCAACAACATGTGTAAAATACACAGCAGAGGTTTTGTAACATAGTAGACACCCAAAAAGACTACCCTAACTCATTGCATCTCAAGGACCGTGAACTCAGATAAGGTTCTTGTTTTCAAAATGTTTAAACTCATTCAAGATAAGCATATGCACGTTGTCAAAAATGATTGTGTTTGGCATTCCTTATATTAGAAATAACTAATCAAGAGTTGTGATTGTTGTCTTAGGATTTTGAGGTAGAGCTAAGAAATACTTTAATCCATTCTGAGAAGTGTTTTATAAATAAGAAATTGTGAAATGACTACGAATTCTTAGGTAAGGCTCTCTGATTAAGCCTTCCCTTTCTTAGGAATATCTTTTTTTGATCCATATTCAAAACACCATCCTCACTTCCTTCTTCACTTTACTAATAAGGTTCTTTAAACAACCAGTATGTCCTGGAGTTTTATAATTTTTTTTCCTTCTGTCCCTAGATTGTAGGTCTGTCCCTCCATGTTACTGGCATCATTCTCTTAAAAATCATCTCAATTCTCAAGTTTAATCATGGCTTTCATGTTCTCATCCTGTCAGTGTGCCACAGGATGTGTAAAAACTTGGATAAGCATGGTGCATCTTCCAGATTCATCAATTTTGCACAGACTCAAGAAACTTATTTTATATCAAAACAAATAATTATGCAGTCAAACACAAAATTTGTATGAAATTTGTCTTAGTCCATTTTAGTTTGCTTATAACAGAATACCAGAAACTGGGCAATTTTTAAAGAAAATAAACGTATTTCTTACAGTTCTGAAAACTGGTATGTCCAAGGTCAAGAAGCCAGATCTGGTGAGGGCCTTTTTCTGGTGGGGACTCTGCAGAGTTCCAAGGCGGTGCAAGGCATCAAATGGCGAGGAGGCTGAGCGTGCTAGTTCAGGCTTGTCTTCCTCTTCTTATAAAGCTACCAGTTCCACTCTCGTGATAGACCATTAATTTATTAATCCATGAGGGCAGAGCCCTTATGACATAATCACCTCTCAAAGTCTCAATCTCTCAATACTGCCACATTGGGGAGTAACATTCCACATGAGTTTTGGACAGAAAAAACAATCAAATGATTGCAAAAATATATAGTGCAACAGGAGACTTCCAAGAACTGTCATAATTATAGATTGCTGCTCTAAATCACGATCACTAATGCTCTCATGTTGACTTCTATTTTTTACTCTACTCTTCTGCTCCTCCTCCTATCTCTGAGTGCTTCTCCTCAGATTCCCTTTCTAGCTCAATTTACTTCTTATATTTGGTGTTTCCCAAGACTTGAATCCTTGTTCATCTGCTGCTCTTCAAGGCTGGTAGAACAACATAATCCGGTATGTTTAGTGGCAGACAAAGCAGGACATCAACATTGACTATAGCTGTTCCATATTTATTGTTGAGTGACTAGTCATAAGCCTGAGTAAATGGAATTGAAGACTGCACATCTGGTGACTCAATATATGAAGAATTGTTAATTATATGATACAGTGGTCTACATGCACCTCTGAAAAATATAGCATGTAACAGGAAGCAAACAGCTCCTTGACATTCTAAGAGGAACTTGGTTAACAAACCCAGGGAGACGTGACTTTGGATGGAAAATAAGGATGTCAGGCTTCAAACATCTTGTATAAGTGGTGGGGTGAATTCCCCAAGAATTGAAGAGTTATATAAGAAGGAAATATTTACATGTACTGCTGCTTTATTTCAATTTTTCCTTCTGCTACCTAATACACTGAAATGATGAAGGACATTTTAAAGTCTTTTGGCAAATCCATTCTCTACTAAGTCCATAATCAGGCTAATATTAAAGCATACCATCAGAGAAAAAAGCAGCATCTCCTAGAGCCAACAAAAATGCTGAACTGAAGTCTCTTACTTGGAATACCCCTTAATAAGTAATGATTATCACTTGAGCATCCACCACCACATTTGAAAAGTGAGTCTACAAAAACCTTCATCTCAACAAGAGCACCAAGAATTCATCAGATTGGCAGCACTAGTTTGTAATTGCAATATTTACAAAGTACTCATGTTTTCTATAGCGCCAACACCTTACTTTTATCTTTTAGTACCTGATAGGATTTAGTTTACCAGAGTGGCTTAATGAACGCATGGAAGTTGACTAAGGACACCTTAGGTTATCAACTCTTCATGTTCTTTTCCATCTCACTCTTGCCCCATGCCTCCCAAATGAGAAAAATATCTTCCTAAATTTTAAGAGAAAATTACTCCAACTTTCCTCTACCTGCTTTTATCTTCCTGGAACATACCCTGAGGAACCTGCTGACAACTCTTTCCTTTTAATAGCCTTTCCTAAAATTACATATGCTGTAGATGCTGCTTCCTGGTTTGTGTGAATTGCTTCTGTCCCAAAATGCATTTGTATCTTGTCTTTGCAGCACGAAGTGACTATATCTCTGTGAATGCTACATACATTACCATATTGTAATTTAACACCAAAGGCATTAATTGCACCAACTTTTTATTTGTTGTGATCTTGAAAAACACATGGTCTTCACATTTTTTGATAAGGGTCATTAAAAAATATTTATGGACTGTGCATGTCAATCCCTGATATATTGAAATGAGTAAACATTCATATTATGCTGTTGGCTACATAACAGAGCAATAGCTGGAACTACTTTGCCCTGGACTCTTAAAACAGGAAAGGTTTTATATACTTCATTGTCCAAAGAGTTATCTAGATACCAAGTGATGTGAAGTGCTCTGACAGTTTCTTGATTTTATTCAAATACATTTCTAAAAACATTCCCCTTAAGATGGCTTTCTATTTTACATTTTATAGATGTACTTGAATTTGTAAGCACAGAATTAGTGCAACTTTTTGCAGATCAATCATAGCTTTTTAATGTCTGAATTGGTTTGTGGATCTTTTGCAAAGTGCATTTTCTGTGCACTGCAGATCTTGCTGTCAAAATCATGCTATGGACAGCATTTATATTTGTCCAACTCAGGAATGCTGTTACTTTAAGAAGCCATGCTCATCTCCTTTGAAAAGATACCAATAAGTTATACTGATAGAAAGAGTAAAAAAGAAGAAGCCTACTACTAACTGCACAGTTCAGTATATTTCCTATGCTGTCCACTAGTTCTGTTTTCATGTATGTTTGGTTTCTCTAGTGAATAAATACAATCATGTAAATTAAGTTTGCTCTTTTTCCATTTTGCATGAACATGAATTATTAATTTAGCATGCAATAATGGACCACACTTGGTAGATTACTGAAAGATTTCAATTTGAATTTCAATCTTACCTCTGGCCCTAAAAAGCTCATGATCTTGGGTAAGTCTTTTCTATTCTTTAGGCTTTGTTTTCCTCAATTCAGTGTTTAGTGCAATTTATTAAGAAGTATGGGATATGAATCCATCCACCCTGGATAGAAATCCTGGCTTTGCCTCTTACCACATGAGCGGCCTTAGGTAAGTTACTTACATGTGCCACAATGGTGATAATAATCCTACCTTAAAGGGTTGTTGGTAGGATTAGGTAAGTTTATTAAGGCAAATTTAAACATGGCTTGGCACAGGCAAAGTACTCACCAAATATTAGATGTGCTCATCTGGAAAATTAGGCTATTTGACCAGATAAGATTTTTAGAGTCATCCACTTCTACAATTCTGTGTCTTTGATTGTGTATAAGCTCCTTAAGAACAAGCCTTCTGTGAAATAGCATATTTAGCACAGAATTTTTCATATAGTACATTCTCAAAAATATTTGATGAATTAAATAAAATTAATAGTAAAACCTATATTAAAGGAAAAAGACAACTCTTTATCTACTATTGCCAGAAAATTTTCACCCATGGGTCTTTCATAAAAATACGGAATTAAAAAATGCTTTAAAAACATCACTGCCATTTAAGACAAACCAGTTTAATTTGTTGACCAATTTTCAGATTCCAATTTCAAGGTGAAAATTGATATTCTATCATAAGTAGAAATTAGATTGCGTGAGAAGCAGGGTACTTTAAAATGTAATGAAAAGCACATTTCTTAACCTATTTAGACAGTTTAAGATTGAATACAAAGTACATTTAGAAAACGGTATGCAATGCCAGTAGATGGTAAGCCTGACATTTGAAACTCGCTTTATCATTCATTGCCTTCTCCTGTGAATATGCAGTTCCTTTGTGTTCTCTTAAAAATTTAAACTGTTTTGTTCTTGTAACTGACCCGCTGAAGCTGGGTGCTATGCAAAAGGATTGTAAAAAGCAATAGAAGTTAAGAATGGTTGAAAAAGTCAGTTGAATACAAAGCCATCCTTTTTTTGTACTCTCATCATAACTAGGATATATGTCTTATAGTAATTACCACCTTATAATTTTGGTGTAACAGATTAGCAGGCTGGAGCTACCAACGTGGTTGACTGAATTCCTAACTTAAAAAAAAAAAAAAAAGCAGAGTTGGATGTTGGGACACAAGCACATGGGCATCCTGGTTATCTGGTTAGGAATAGGCTTCTGATGGTTTATTTCTGATGCTTCCTCAATAAAATCTTATGAAATAATTAATGTTCTTGAATTATAAGAAGTTTTGCCTTTAGACCTTTATCTAGCTACTTTCACAGTTCCATTACTCACAGACTGCTGTGGGAAACAGAAAAATAAAATGAATCCGGGATATAAAAATTGCAGTTTTTAGAGAAAGAGGGTAGGTCCATATGAGACATTGAAGTTAAGGCAGTATGCATCTGTCTAGCACAGTAGCTCTTAGGAAATTGGGTAATTCAGTTATCTTCCTCCCTCTTTCTCATTTCCTACATGTTTATCTCTTTGAATAGCAAAGAAACTATAATTTATTCTGGACAAATATCTTGGTCTTGTATTTACTTGTGTCTTCTTCAAGACCTTAAAAATGGTACTCTACAAGGAGGTCATTGATTATGGATTGATTTTTTTTTTTTGAGATGGAGTCTCACTCTGTTGCCCAGGCTGGAGTGCAGTGGCGCCATCTTGGCTCACTGCAACCCCCACCTCCCAGGTTCAAGCTATTCTCCTGCCTCAGCCCCTGAACTAGCTGGGACTACAGGCACGTGCCACCATGCCCAACTAATTTTTGAATTTTTAGTAGAGACGCGGTTTCACCACGTTGGCCCGGCTGGTCTCGCACTCCTGACCTCAGGTGATCCACCCGCCTTGGCCTCCCAAAATCCTGGGATTACAGTCATTAGCACTGCACCCGGCTGATGATTGATTGATTTTAAGTGGGGACTATTAAAGTACAGATTTTTTTTTTTTAATGTGAGCATTCAGGATGTGTGCCTTCAGTGACAAAAGAGGCTGTTTAGTTCAATGTCCTCATTTTAAAAATCTGGAACCTGAAAACTAGAGAAGAAAATGAATTTTCCCAAGATCATGTGAATGTTTCATCAAAATGCTGGGACTGACATTCAGATCCCCCATCCAGCATCCTACTGCTCTTTCAACTACAAGGATTTTTTTCCCTTAGAGAAAAGGCCAAGTGGTCCTCTATGTAAAACAAGAAATCTTTCTGAAAGAAAACTTAGTGGAAAAGTTGAAGGAAAGGGTACCTTTGATTATTTTAAGGAGCATGATAAATTTCACAACTAATCTCTTCATGGGAAGTAGTTAAAGGTGCTGTGGACTGAGCATTGTGAAATTTGGTGGGGCCACATTAATGTATTTCTTACCTTCGGGCCACCCTCCTTTCCTTAAGTTATAGCCTTGTCCTTGTAAAGCAGTTCAAAGAAAATAGAACAGTAATAGAACTTTCTAGAGAGTAGCAGTGACATTCTTCTACAGTGTAGAAGATACATTTGAAGGGAAAAGTGAGTGCAGTGCTGTGGTCTTGAACATTCTGTAATTGATCTTCAGTGCACTGACTGTATGATGCATTTACCTAGCTCTTATGTGTTGTCATCAGAAATCAAATCTTCAGTAAGCTTCCCTTCATGTTGCTTTATAATTAGGAGATGCTTCAAAATGAATGCTTCAAAATCAATTCATCTTGAACGAATGAATGAATGACTGGATGAAGGCTTACCTTTGACACCCTTGGACATGTACTATTAAGGCTCTTTTCTACATATATCACTGTTAACCTAAACTAATCAAAAGGGTCAGAATCCACTTTAAAGAGAGTTTATTCAAGTGCAAAGTTTAAAGATAGCCCCTTAGAAAGCACACATTCCAAAGAATGGAAGTCAGTGTCCTGGACTGTAGAAGTTTGCGAACATTTATATAGACAAAGTTGAGGGAAGCTTAACAGAATTTCAATATCTTCCTATCTAAGGCTTAGTGCGTAGCTAGAATATCTGACTAGTTGAGGTGGTCCTTTTCTTTCTAGAAAGTTATAGTTAGCATTCCACACTGAAGATGTAATCATTGTAGGGCCTTTTGCATCACCTACTCTGAGTTAGGTATAGGACAATTAAGGAGGGAGTTAATCTATAACAAAAATCAGGGATTGGAAGGGGAGAAGGTTTGGTCTGTGGTCTTTCCTAATCATTTACAGAACAAGAACAATGAAGACGAGAATTAATCTATAATGTATAAAACAAAAGTTGCAAACATGTTATGTGACTCAGCCTCCAGGGCTTAATGCCTCCCATGGCATAATAAATTCAAAGGGTCCTGAAATTTCATTTTCTTTACATCACCATTCATCTATTTCATTCCTCATCACTTCCCTTACTTAGAAATTAGCTAGTAACAAATGATGGATTGGAATCGTATAGAAGAGCATGGACCTGGTCTCTTGTTCATCGTTGAATCTCCAGCACATAGCACAGTGCTCTGTACATATTAAATGTTCAATAAATATCTGATGAATTTTGAATGGAAGCTTATCAAATAGTAGAGCCCATCTTTTCCTCCCAGAAAATATTACTATTGATTAGAGTACTTTGTATAACAACAACAACAACAAATTAATCTCTCATTTGTGGAATTTGAGAACAATAGGTAAGATAGCTGATGTTGAGGACTTTTCACGGTCCCTCAAATATACATCAAGAGGATTGCTGTCTAATGCACCTATTTGTACAGCCATTCTTTCCTAGAACATTTGTTTGGAAAGGCTACCATTATAAGAACTTAATATCAATGTGAATTTAATATTAAGATGGGAATCTAGAGTTTTTTTATTTTTGTTTTTTCTCTATACAATTATTTATTTTTTGTATTATTTCTCTAAGATTTGGTATATAATTCCAATTTATTTGGTTTTGCCCACATTTATGATTTAAATTGTTCATCATTTCCCCAGAAAACTCACATTAAACTTAATATTGAGGAAGAGTTCAAAGAACTGGGATAATACATGTGGTATCAAGGACTGGTTAAACATAGCCTATTTGCAGAGTTAGCAAACATTAAAAAATGCCTTTACTTCAAAGACTTGGACAGACACTTTACCAAAAGAGGTATTCAGATGGAAAATAAACTCATGGAAATATGTTTTCTATCATTAGTCAAATGGGCAATGCAAATAAAAATCACAATGAGATAGAACTATACACTTATCAGAATATCTAAAATTAAAAAGGTGACCACAGTAAGTACTGATGAAGATACAGAGCAATTAGAAGTGTCATACATTGCTGGTGGGAATACAAAATTATACAGCCACTTTAGAAAATAATTTGGCAGTTTCTTATAAAGTTAAATATAAACTTGCCATACAAAACAGCAATTCCACAGCTAAGAATTTGTCCAAGAAAAATGACAAATTTTTCTACAAAAGTCTTACGCATGAATGTTCATACACACATTAATCATAATAGCCCCAAACTGGAAGAAACCCAAATACCCATCAAGTAGTGATTAAATAAAGAAATTGTGACATATGTACTCATTGCAATACTAGATACTATTTCACTATAAAAAGAATGAACTGCTGATATATTCAGCAACGCAGATGAAATCTTAAACACATTATGCTAAGTCAAGTAAAGTGGACACAAAACACTGCATAGTGTATGATACCCATTAGAAGAAATTCTAGAAAAGGCAAAACTATAGTGACAGAAAGCAGATCATTGGTTACTAGGGTCTATGTATGGGAGGAAGGGGTTGATTGAAAAGAAGGCAGAAGAAACATTTTGTGGTGATGGAATGTTCTACATCTTGACTGCAGCGATGGCTATATGAGTATATACTTGTTATTACTCATTGTATTATGTGCTTAAAATTGGTGAATTTTATTGTATGTAAATTATACCTCATTAAAATGGGTTTAAAAAATGCTTTGGCCCAAAAGATTTTCCTTAGCAGCTAGCCATAATGCTTGAAAAGACTCATCATTAGTCTTTTCCTTGGTGAATTTCTTGAAGGCATCTGCTGAAATGTAAATCATAGCTGCATGATGTCATATACCAAGTTGTTAATCTTCATTAACTACTTGTTTTGAATTTGTTTTTTCATCTAACTTTCAGCCCCCTGCAGTGATATATGGGAATGATACATAAGATGTGCAATCTATTGAGAAGGGAGAGACATGAGAGGCCAAGAGCAGAGGAGATGGTAACATGATGGTGTTGGTGTATGATAATGAATGAATATTATGCTCAGTAACAGAGTCAGTATTGGGCACAAGATAATGAAGGAGAGAAGAAATTAAAAAAGAATGAAAAGAGAAATTAGTCATTAGGCTCTTAATAGCCAATGCTTTCCAAGTAGTAGGTTATTTAATCCTCAGAATAACTGTAGAACAATACAGTTATCACCAGTCACAAGTTTACAGAGGAGGAAAATGAAATACAGAGAGGTGAAAAAAGTTGTTTAAGATCATAGCCAGTAAGTGGCCGAGCTGGGATCTGAAAGTATATATTCCTCCTAAAATGTGTTGAAGGAATATATTTTCTAAAGTTCTCAGCTTGACAATGAAGATAATCAACAGTTGCCAGAAAAGATTCAATTTCTGTTCTCCTGCACATGTAATTCCTTATTTTTTACCGAAGTGACTCATAGGTTTGAGACTGAAAAGTGGAAAATTCAACTTACTGTAGGATTTTCTAGAACTAAGATATATCAAACCAGGGAGCTGGCGTCCAATGGTAAACCTAAAAAATTATTGAGACTAAGAAGACTTAGTAATTCTGTGCCAATGCATGACACAGAAACCCTACAATCTATGTAATTAGCTCTGGAATGGAATCTAGATCATAGAAATTTTCTACAATAAACATTGAAAGGCCAAGAAAACCATTTTCCTCCCAATACATGGCCTGCCTTAAATAGTCATTTGTTATTCTTACTTACCAAGTTAGGAAAAAAGATTATCTTTTTCATGAATAACATAAATGGTCTTTAGTTTCTTTGATATTCAGAGTTTACTGTCACCATTTCTAGGTGAAATTATATTAATTAACTTTATATACTGATATTTTCACTCTCACATTTTCTCTCTGATTAGATATATGCAATTTCTTTCTTTTTTTAAATTTATTTATTTATTTTTTATTATTATACTTTAGGTTTTAGGGTACATGTGCACAATGTGCAGGTTTGTTACGTATGTATCCATGTGTCACGTTGTTTTGCTGCACCCATTAACTCGCCATTTAGCATTAGGTATATCTCCTAATACTGTCCCTCCCCCCTCCCCCCACCCCACAACAGTCCCCGGAGTGTGATGTTCCCCTTCCTGTGTCCTTGAGTTCTCATTGTTCAATTCCCACCTATGAGTGAGAACATGCGGTGTTTGGTTTTTTGTCCTTGCGATAGTTTACTGAGAATGATGTTTTCCAGTTTCATCCATGTCCCTACAAAGGATATGAACTCATCATTTCATTAAGAAATTCACAAGCCAGCAGAATTACATGAGATAAGCATTTGTATCTCCCCAAAATGAGATTATTGCTCTTAAAAATTTGTCACTTTAAAATTATATTGTGAAACTAACACCCAACAATTGAAATTAAGGAAGAGTTCTCATGGTACTTCTGATGAGAAGATACTAACTTCACTATTGATATAACCATATTTCAATGTTTCAAAATACAGCCCAGTTCATTTTCTGAGTGTGTGACAAAGTTTTCAAAGAGGACCTCAGGTTTAGCTTTAGATTCTTTTCCAGAATCTCCAGCCGTATTGACAAGTTTCTATCATTCTTTGTTTCCTGGCTACTAACTCAGCACCATCTAAACAGAAAACTAGCTTTATAATCAGGCACTTTGGGGATGCTGAGTTGTGCAATTCATGAGAAATAAACGTGGAAAAACATCTGAAATTCACAAAGTAACTGCAAGATTTATTTAGCCCACGTCAGGTAATACTGAAAACTCAAGACAAAATATGAAGTACGAAGTGCCTGAAGAAGACTTCCTAGCGACTGCCAAAGGGCATGTAGATTAAAACAGGCTCAAATCTTGAATCAAAATGAAGGAAGTGTTCCAATGTGACCCACTGGACCAAAAGAAAAAAATCAATAAGGCGTATTTTAGGTCTAACTCAAAACTTGGGTGGTCGTAAGAGTGGTCTGTATGGGAAGCTATAAGGTAAAAATAAATATATAGACTACATATTAGCCAAAGTCCTAATCCACAGATGCAATATGGCTACATAGTGTTGGGCAAATTGTTAATTTCTCTGAGCCTTAGTTTTCCAATCTGTTAAGTGATAATGATCAGATATAGGATTCTTATTCTTAAAATTTGCTAATGTCCCCACAATTCTTCTCCTTGAAACAAGACAAAGCAACAAGGAGAATGAAAGAAAAACTTCTAAACCATATTTTCATGAAACTGGGAAATAGAAGAAAAAAATTGTGAAGTCTAAAGTACATGTAAATTCTGCAAAAAGCAGCCGAAACCAGCAGGGTTATATTGGGAGCCCATAAGAAGCCAAAACAGGAGTTGCAGGGTAGAAAGAAGTTTAAGGGGGTTTTCACGGTGACAGATCTGAAAACTTATCAGTAAAAATACATTTTAAAAGAAAGAGGGAATGACAAGAAATACACTAATAATAAAAGACATTAATTTGTCATATTCGAATACAGGGTGAGTAGACAAAATAAGGATATAAGAGACTCAAACGACGTAATTAATGAAGTAGATGTGATAGACATGTACTTAACTCAGGGGTTCTACAATATAGAATGACTCTTTTTTTTTTTGAGACATAGTCTCGCTCTGTAGCCCAGGCTGCAGTGCAGTGGCACAATCTCGGCTCACTGCAACCTCCATCTCCCAAGTTCAACCGATTCTCCTGCCTCAGCCTCCTGAATAGCTGGGACTACAGGCACGTGCCACCATGCCTGGCTAATTTTTTGTATTTTTAGTAGAGACGGGGTTTCATCGTGTTAGCCAGGATGTTCTCGGTCTCCTGACCTCATGATCCGCCCACCTCACCCTCCCAAAGTGCTGGGAATTACTGGCATGAGCCACCATGCCTGGCTAATTTTTGTATTTTTAGTAGAGACGGTTTCACCATGTTGGCCAGGCTGGTCTCCAACTCCTGACCTCATGTGATACTCCTTGCTTGGTCTCCCAAAGTGCTGGAATTATAGGTGTAAGCCACTGTGCCCGGTCTCATATTTTTAATCTCCCCCAAATGGGCAATTCACATGGACCCCCTATTTGCTCACTAAGATATCATAAATACATTCTTAAAGGATATAAATCATACAGATATTCTCTTATGACACCATAAAGTTAGAAATTAAAAACAAAGTCAGAAAATAAAAGACCTTTTCATCTATAAATTAAAACACACACACCTCCTTCTCTCATAGAATTATTTTTTCACAGAAGTACAAACAAAAAGTATCGCATTTTGAAAAAAGAGTGAAACAAACACTATATTTAAGAATCTATGCAATACAGCTCAAATAATGATTGGAGAAAAATTAAGTGCTTTAAATATTATATAACAATAAAGGAGAGAGAATGAAAAGATGGTTCTAAAAATTAAAATTTTATCAACAAAATAAAGTCAAAGGAAAAAGAAAAATGATAACAGAAAAGGTAATTAATAAATGCTAAAACAGGAAAAACAATAGAATTAACCCATAAAAAAACAAAACCTGGTTCTTCGAAAAAAATCAATGACCAATTACCACCAGACAAGCTTGCCTTAATAAGAAAAAAGGAAAAAACAAAAAGGCAGAAATAAGGAATTAGAAGGTGGTAACAATAATAGAAAAAGAGGAAATTAAACAAAATCATGAATAGATTTCTTTCCATAAATACACGCAAATACAATTGAAAACTTGGATGAAATGGATGAATTTTCCTCCCAAAATAAAATGTACCGAAAGTAATCTCAGAATAGTTTCATTTAAAACAAACAAACAGCAACAAAAAATAAAAAACAGAGAAGGTTCTAAAAGAAATCCTCCCTAATAAAAGTACCAGACCTAGAGGGTTTCACAGGAGAATTCAACCAGATACCTGTAACTTATCCAGAATGTAACAAACTAAGTTACATTTCTACTTTTTAATGAATTTACTATGAAATTGATTCCAGAACAGGACCCAAATTGAACATTAAAACTACAGACCAAATATTCATGTAAAATCCTAAATAAACTGTTAGCAAACAGAATCTAGGAGCACATTTAAAAAATACTATATTGTGACCGAGTTTGGTTTCTTCCAGGAATGGAAATAACATTTTATATTAATAAATATGTTAATATATTTAATCATATCAATAAGTTTAAACAGAGAAAAGATTATGTAGTCATTTCCATAAAAGATGAAAAAGCACTTAACAAAATTCAATACAATTCTTTTTTTTTTTTTGGGTGGGGACGGAGTTTCACTCTTGTCACCCAGGCTGGAGTGCAGTGGCATGTTCTCAGCTCACTGCAACCTTTGCCTCCTGGGTTCAAGCAATTCTTCTGCCTCAGCCTCCCAAGAAGCTGGGATTACAGGCACCCACCACAACCAGCTAATTTTTGTATTTTTAGTAGAGATGGGGTTTCACCATGTTGGCCAGGCTGGTCATGAACTCCTGACCTCAGGCGATCCACTTGCCTCTGCCTCCCAAAGTGCTGGGATTACGGGTGTGAGCCACTGCGCTCAGCTGATACAATTCTTTTTTTTTTTTTTTAATTTTTTTTTTTGCACACAAAACAATAAAGATTTTCTAAAAGTACATACAAACAAAAAGATGCCTATCAAACATATTAGGAAGGGTGCACATGGGAAGACGGGGAATAGAAATGGGGGGTGGGAATAAAGAAAATAAATGAGAGAGGGACTTTGTATGGATCAATGATAATAATTCAATCCTCTATTTGAGAAAGAAGAAGGAGAAACAATTCTTGATTAAAAAATAAAGCTCTATAAAATAGGAATTGATGGTTAGTTCCTTACCATTATTTTATATAATCAGAGTTGAAAAGGCAAGATTCATTTTTAATGAGAACACACTGAAGGAATTCTCACCAAAATACAAGGCCAGGATGTCCACTAATACAATCACTATTGAACATTATACAGAAGTCATTACCCAATGCAGCTAAATCCAACTGGTAAAGATAATCAGAAGTATAAAACACAGAAATAAAAAGGTGAAATTATCACCATTATAAAATTGTCTGTTTATATAGTTAAAAAACCAAAGATAACCTATTGAATAACTACTATAAACAGTAATAGAAATAAAATTAAAGTAAATAAATCAAAAGCCTTCACTTAGAATACATAAACAGAAGAATGGACTAGTTTACAATTTCAAAGAAGATACATTACCTATGAAAATGAGAGAGACTAAAAGTTTTTGAAGAAAATTCACTGTAAAACATCCCCAATGGATATAAAAGCAGACATGAACAAAATTGAAAGAAATGTCATAGAAGTAAAAGAATTCAACGTTTTAATTTTCATAAGTCATTATTACAATCGTAATAAAAATAGTAAGTTATTTTCTTCCACCTTGGAATTAGAGAGGTGATTCTAAAGTTCAAATGAAAAATGAAACCAAGAATAGAGAGAAGAACTCTGAAAAAGAAAGGCAGTTTGGAGAACAATCCTTTTCAAATATAAAATCTTATTTTAAAGCCTTAATAACTTGAATGGCATTACACAGGTTCACGAATAGATATATACATCAATGGAAAAGAAATAGAAATTCTAGATTTACATTTATATATTTATGGAAATTCAGCATATGATACAGGCAGCATCTTAAATTAGTGGTAATAAGATTGAAGTTTTCAGTACATGATGAGGAATGATTGTGTAGTCATTGGAAAATGAAAGTTGAATCCATGCTGCATTAGTCAAGATTATCCAGAAAAACAGAACAATTAGTATATATATAAATATGTAGAGAGAGAGAGACAGAGAAAGAGACAGAGAGAGACAGAGAGAGAGAGAGAGAGAGAGATATGCAATTATGGAAGCTAAGACCCAAGATTTGCAATTGACAAGCTGGAAACCCAGTAACACCTATGGTATAGTTCCAATCCAAAAATTGGCAGACTAGATATCCAAGAAGATTCAATGTTTCAGTTTGAGTCTGGGGGCAGGAAAAAAGACCAAAGTCCTGGCTCAAGGTTGTCAGGCAGGTAGAGTCTCTCCTAGCCATTTTGTTCCATTCAGACCTTTGGTGGACTGGATGTGGGCTATGTATATTAGGGAGAGCAATCTTAACCTCCTCCAAAAGCTGAGGAAAAAAAAAAGGGATAGCAATCTACTTTCCTCAGTCTACCAATTTAAACATTAAAATCATCCCCAGACACGCTCATAGACACACCCAGAATAAGAGTTAATCAAATATCTGCGTGCTCTGGGGCCCAGTCAGGTTGACATGTGAAAGCAATCATCATGCACACACCTCATATGGTATGCCAGGATAAACTAACAATGGATCAAAATTATACCAACACACATACACACATGCATGCATGTACATACATAATAAAATGTATGTGCATGCATTATATTTAAGATAGTATATGATATATACATATATCATATATATTATGATATACATGTAAACATGTGAATGTATCTTATGTCTTCTAAGAGATTTATATGATACTATATATGAAGTTGTAAAACATTTTAAAAATATTTAAATATATTTTAAAATTATTTTCTTGAATTATAAAATATTAGAAGAAAACATAGTGAAATTATTTTGTAACCTTGGTTTAGCGAAGGTGTTTTCATTCTGTGACTCAAAATGCATGCACATACAATAAAAAACAGAAGAAAACCACACAAATATCTGCATGGCGTAAGACACAATACAGAAAAACATGAAGAACTGGTGAAAATGTGTAATTCAGATAAGACTGAAAGAAATTCTAGAGTTAGAATTCTACTTTTCTGGATATATCTAAAGCACCTTTAAATTAATAAAACAATACCAGCAACCCAGTTTTCAAAAAAACAGACAAAAGTTATGGTGATTACTTTTATTTGTCAACTTGGCTAGGCCATGGTACCCAGCTATTTGGTCAAACATCCAGTCTAGATGTCTCTCTGAAGGTACTTTTTAGAAGATATTAACATTTAAATCAGTAAACTTTGAGTAAGCAGATTACCCTCCATAAGATGGAGGGTAATCTTAAGGCCCTCATCCAATCAGTTGAAGGCCTTAATAGAAGAAAAGTCTGAGGACCCCTGAGGAAGAGAAACTCTGACTCCAGAATAACTTCTGACTTGAGGTGCAACATCAGCTCTTAGTAAGTCTCCCCTCCATTGGCCTGCTCTGAAGATTTCAGACTTACCAGACCCCACAAATCAAGTAAAACAATTCATTAAAATAAATTTCTATCTACACACACACACACACACACACACACACCCCCTATTGGTTCTGTTTCTCTGGAGGACCTTGACTAATACGAAGGGCACACACACAGCAAGAACTCCACAAATGACTCTTAAACATAAGAAAATATGTCAAACCACACTCAGTAAGAGAAATGCAAAATAAAACTACCTAAGGTAGTTTTACCTCCCAGTTTGGCCATAAAATAAAAATAAATTACAACAGGCATTCTCATGAATTATTGATGGATCACTAAATGGTAGAATCCCTATGCGGGAAAATTTTGTAATGTCTATCAAAGTTACAAATATATCTAGCTTTTGAGCAATTATCTCACTTCTGGGAATTTACCTGGCTACTTCACTTGCACACATACAAAATGAAGTATATTCAAGATTATTCCTTGAAACATTTTTACAATAGTAAAAGACTGAAAACAACACAAGTACCATCAATGAATACTATTAAGCTTTGAGATACTAAGGAAGCTCTCTATTTAGCAGAAAAATCTCCTGGATATTTTTTTCAAGTAAAAACAAAGCAAAAAAGCAAGGACAAAACAATATAGATACTTTTCTCCCTTTTGTATAAGAAAGAAGGAAATATAAAATATAATGTACATATATATTTGGATTAATTTGTATAAACAAATTAATCTTTGAAAAAAGATTCAAAAGAAACTTAGAAGGGGTTATTTGCATGGGAGTGGTTAGATTAAGATAGATTACATATATACATATAAAATGGAAGAGGATGAGTATAAGACTTTCCGATGTGTGCCTTTCCACATCATTTTGATTTTTAAAGAATATATATTAATAATATAAAAATTAAAAATAAATACCTGAAAGCAATTGTTATTTTTAATGGCTGTAGATCATTACATTGTGTGTATGTGCATTTATTTATTTATTTATTTAGAGACAGAGTTTTGCTTTTGTTGCCCAGGCAGGAGTGCAACGGTGCGATCTCGGCTCACTGCAACCTCCGCCTCCCGGGTTCAAGTGATTCTCCTGCCTCTGCCTCTCTAGTAGCTGGGATTACAGGCACCCGCCACCACGCCCAGCTAATTTTTTGTATTTTTAGTAGAGAAGGGGTTTCACTATGTTGGCCAGGCTAGTCTTGCACTCCTGACCTCAGGCAATTCACCTGCCTCAGCCAGACAAAGTGCTGGGATTACAGGTGTGAGCCACCGCGCCTGGCTCGCTATAATTTATTTTAAGCAACCCATTATTGATTGCCCTTTAAACATTTTCTGATTTTCATTGAGACAAATATTTTGATCAATAATCCTGTCTACAAATCCATGTGCACATGTCTGATATTTTCTCATGTGTAGAGTTACTTGATTAAACAGGATTACCATATCTATAAATTGTCTTCCAGAACCCTTGTAGCAATAGCATTTTCTTCGAGTCCACAGAAAAGCAGACCCAAGCTCACAAGAGTCTTTTCCCAGTGGAGTTGCAGAAGACCCACATAATTCCTCCAGCAATGAGTGAGTTGGAATAACATGCATGATGTGTTGTCTACCAAGAAAGTTGATTACAGACTCAGTGCCCAAGGTTTTAACTGGGGGTTGGTTACAAAAGCACACTCTGCTTAGCACGTACAAAAATTCTTGACTTCCAGAATGAGAGTAGGTGTTTAGCATAAACCACATTGTTAGTACAAACAGTTGAGGCACAATGAGCCACTCTTCTCACTTAGGGAAGGCCTTCTATCAGCGTAGGGGGATTGTTCACAAGCCAAATTTCCAGACATCAGCTAAGAACCAATCTTGTAAGCAGGCCTTTCTGACAATAAGCAGTTTCAGGTCTGCTGTGTTATCATTTCTTTGCACAGTCTATCCCTTTGGCCCCTGGCCAAGTCCATCTTTATAGCAAAATTACTATCAATAAGCCTCTACGTAGCAGGATGAATTCAATCTGCCCTGTTGGCCCCAGTTATTTCTTCCAGGTGTTCTAAATTTAGCTAGTTAAAACAAATCCCATTAACCATAAAGATTTATGTTAGAAAGCCAAGTGGCTTCATCCTTAAGTTTCTATATGAACCTTTTGTTACTTTGCCTGAGTCATCCATTCAGGCATAGCACAAATCTTGGCGTGAGGGTCCTAAATCTGTAAAGGTCCAAGCATCTGAGTTTTGTTCATTGAGTCTCTACTTCCAGCTTAGCAAAGCTCTGAATTTGAAACACCCCCCAGCCGACAGTAAGAGGTTGAAGTTTTGAGTCAGATTCAGGAAATTAAGATCTGAGAACCCAGGATTCCAAAAAGCCAGTGGTTTTCTTCAGCAACAGCAGAGCCTAGACACCGGAGGGCCAGACAGCTGTGTTCCAAGTGCAAGAAACAAAGTAAGTCCTTCCTAAGACCACTTTATCTTATCAGTCTTTTTTTTTTTTTTTTTTTCTGAGATGGAGTCTCACTCTGTCACCCAGGCTGGAGTGTAGCGGTACGATCTCAGCTCAGTGCAACCTCTGCCTCCCGGGTTCAAGCGATTGTTCTGCCTCAGCCTCCCGAGTAGCTGGGACTACAGGCGCCTGCCACCAAGCCTGACTAATTTTGTATTCTTAGTAGAGACAGGATTTTACCATATTGGCCAGGCTTGTCTCGAAGTCCTGACCTCGTGATCTGCCCACCTCGGCCTCCCAAAGTGCTGGGATTACAGGCGTGCACCACCGTGCCCTGCTATTATCAGTCTTATAGGCCAATTGACTCCCTTTAAAATATGCACAACAGGCCGGAAAATCATCAGCCACAGGGGTCAGACCTCCTGTTTAATAAGAGCACATTAGCAAACCAAAAAGTACTTTTTAAGGCTCCAAATGTGTATCTTCATGTGAGGATTATCTGTCTTATCTTTTCTCTCTTTTTGCGAATGCTCCAATATACAAAAAATCATAGTACAAATCATCAGTTATGGAGAACTGTTTTCTTTTCAATACTCAAAGAATTTAAATTCCATTGCACCTGCCAGCAGTAGAAAGCAAGGACGTTGTATCCCACTAAAGTTTTGTATGTACAGCTTTCCCTTTGCATTCATGAAATTACAATCATATAAGATGTTACATCAGTTTTTCTCATGCATCCAGAATCATAGCCACAAAATACCAAGCCATTCTTAAAAATCATTACCCGCCTTTTATCTCATTGCATGTTTATTCAAACAGCTAGCAGTAAAATTTAGCAATTAAAAGATGAAGGTTATGGGGAAGGAGAGAAGGGATGCAGCAGCTGTGGTAGCAGCTAGGCTGGAGTGGTTTCTTTTTTGATCGTTTTTTGTTTCGTTTTGTTTTTCTCCCGATTTCTGCAATGCATTGCTCCAGCCTGTGAACTAACTTAACCTTTTTTCATAGCACTTGGAGAAAAGGGCAATGAAGATCTTTAACATTCTTGGTCTACTCAATGCCCACCTATAGGAGTTTTCAGATCATTTCTCCTGCCACGTGGAGAAGAAAACTACAAACTAATGTTTATTAACTTTTCTCCCCAAAAAAAGCCCATTTTGGAGAATATTTGGGTCTTTTAAACTCCCACCTGGAAGAAATAACAAAAACCAAAGGCATCACCCCATCTGTGTTTTTGTTACCACTTTATCTAGGAAGGCCAAAAGCAGGTAGGAGATCTAGGGGAGCCAGTTCGCTTGAGGTTGGATCTATCATTTTGGAATTTCACAGGTAACTTTTGCCTCTCAGCAAAGACAGCAGCTTAGCTGCTATTTCATACCTTGCATGACTCCATAGCCACCCAGGAAGAAACGTTTTGTCATCACCCTCCCACACTTTTTTTCAAATAGCTCTGTAGTTATATTTCAATAAGTTAGGGTTTGTTCTAGTGAATCCCGCCACAGTCACTGCTGTGTCCGGGGTCCCCAAGACCACTTCCCTGTTCCCTGAATCACAAGAAGGACTCATGGAACTCAGCATATTGTTTTCCTCACAACTAAAAATTTTGAAAGTGATGTGTTATAGTTACACAGCCAGATCATAAGGAAAACAGGCAGAAGAGGAGGCTGGAAGAAGAAGGGTGCAGGTTTCCTTATTCTCTCTCCCACGAACACTCACAGAGAGCACTTCCACCAGCAATGGACATGTAGTAATTTGTGTGGGATGTTTCTGCCCAAGGAAAAATTGACTACAGACTTGTTGCCCAGATTTTTACTGGAGTCTCATCATTTAGGTAGTTTCTGCCTAGCATGTGCTAAAATTCCAGACCATCAAAAGGAACCCTTAGCTTTTGCACTAACAGTCTAGGCATAGTGAGCCATGCTTCTCATTTGAAGATTTTAAAAAAGAAAAAAATCAGTGTAAGAAACTGTTTACCAGTCAAGTCTCAGACACCAGCCAAAAGAAAAACTTGTAATAACTCTTTTCTCTTCATTCCTTCTTTCTTTTCCTTTTTCTCCCTCTCCCTCCCTCCCTCCCTTCTTTTTTGGAGGGGAGAGTAACAGCTTTATTGAGATAAAATACACGTACCATTACAATTCACCCAATCAGAGTGAATAGTACAATGGTTTTTAGCATATTCAGAGTAGTGCAACTGAAGTGGGAAAAGTTCCCTTGTCCCTCTCCTGGGGCATGCAATGGGGGTGTGGCTCGATTCTTTGGTGCCCAGCTGCTGAAAACCCCTAGAGGGTGCAGGCAGGTGGGCAGGTTGTGGGGAGCATGAGCTCTGACACCACGGCAGTGTCTAGGGGTGAGTGTTAACAGCTGCTGAAGCCCCAGTGAGTGTGTGTTACAGGTTGCTCTTTTAGTTTTGCCGCCTGTAGGTGGCTTGTGTTAATCAGCTCTATTAGACTCTCTGTCTTATCACAAGGACAGGGTGCTTTCTGTATCCCGGGGTTTCTTGCCTTGGTGTACCAGAGGAATTGGATCACACATGGGCTTGGAGAATGAGTGCAAGGTTTTATTGAGTGTAAGTAGCTCTCAGCAGGAGCCAGAAGGGAGATGGAGTGGGAGGTGGTTTTTTCCTTGGAGTGGGGCTGCTCAGCAGCCGGGCTCTCCTCTGAGCACTCTGGCCAAACTGCACATTGTTCCGGCATCTGCTGGTGCCTGTTGGTGTGCTCTGACATCAGTGCATTCCTCTCGACATCCAGCCACTTGTGTGTGTGCTCGCTAGGGTCTCGGGGTTTTTATAGGCGCCGGAAGGGGGCATGGCAGACCAGGGTGATCCTGCGAAATGCAACATTTGGCCACAAAAACAGAAATGCCTGTCCTCACCGAGGTCCGTGGACACAGGATTGAGGGTGGAGCCTTCACCAGGGACCCATCCTTCTCCACCCAGCACTTCCCTGCCCCGCTCCAGTATCACAACCATCACCAAAATCAATTTTAGAACATTTTCATAGCCTCCAAAAGAAAACCTGTCCTCCTTAAGTAGTCACTCCTCACTGCCTCCTCCACCCAATCCCTGGCACCAGTAATCCAATTTCTATCTCTATAGATTTGCTTATTGCAGACATTTCTTACAAATGTACTCATAAAATATTTGGCCTTTTATCTTTGGCTTCTTTCACATAGTGTAATGTTTTAAAGGTTCATCCACATTATAGCACAAATCTGTACTTCATTTCTTTTTATGGCTGAATAATATTTTATTGTATGGATATACCATATTTGGTTATCCACTCATTAGTTGATGAACATGTGGGTTCTTTCCAGGTTTTGTTTATTATGAATACTGCTACTATGAGCATTCTGGTAAACATATTTGTTTGAACATCTGTTTTGATTTCTTTTGGATATATATCAAAAAGTAAAATAGCTCAACAGAATATGTTAAAATATTAATAGAATATGTTAATTCTGTGTTTAAGTTTTTCAATAACCACCAAACTATCTTCCATAGCACCTTCACTAGTATATATGTTCCCACCAGCAGTATATGAAGGTTCCAATTTCCTAATATCCTTGTCAACACTTGCTATTTTCCTTTTATTTTTTTTTAAATCATGACTGTCCTACTGGATGTGTTATCTCATTGTGGTTTTGATTTACATTTTACTAATGACTAATGGTGTTGAACATCTTTTCATGTGCTTATTGGCCATTTGTATATTTTCTTCAGATAAATATCTATTCTGATTTCTTGCCGTTTTAAAAATTGGCTTATTTGTCTTCACAATATTGAGGCATGAGTTTCTCTTATATTCTAGATACAAGTCCCTTAACAGATATGTAATTTACAAATACTTGCTTCCATTTTGTGGTGGACTTTTCACATTCTCGATAGTATGCTTTGAAGCACGAAAGTTTTTGATGAAGTTCAATTTATCTTTTTCTTTTGTCATTTGAAATTTTGTTGTCATATCTAGATGTCACTTGTGCTTTGCCTAACTCGAGGTCACAAACATTTATGCCTATGTTTTCTTCTAAAAGTTTTTTAGAAAATTATTTTTAGCTACTACATTTAGATCAGTGATCCATTTTGAGTAAATTTTTGTGTGTTGTGTGGTAGAGAGGTTTAATTTCATTCTTTCACAGATGAATATCCAATTGTCCCAGCATCAATTGTTGAAAAGACTATTGTTTTCCCATTGAATTTTCTTGGCACCTTTGTCAAACATCAATTGTGCATAAATGCAAGGCTGTATTTCTTATGCTCAATTTTATTCCATTGATTTATATGTCTAATCTGATGCCAGCACTACGTTTTCTTTATTACTGTAGTTTTATGGCAAATTTTGAAATTCAGAAGCAAGAATTCTTCAACTTTATTCTTTCTTTCCATCATTGGCTTGGCTTTTCTTGATCCTTTAAATATCCATATGAATCTTAGGATCAGTTTGTCAAGTTAGGCAAAAATCCAGCTAGGATTTTATGGAGATTCTGTTGAATCTGTGGATTGATTGGGAAGTATTTCCATCTGAACCATATTAAGTATTTTGATCAATGAACATGGAATGTGTTTCTATTCAAAAAATTTTTGCCAATATTTTGCAGTTTTTCATGGAGTACACATGGACACAAAGAAGGAAACAACAGACACTGGGGCCTACTTGAAACTGGAGGGTAGGAGGAGGGCGAGGAGTGAAAAATTGCCTATTAGGTGCTATGATTACTATCCAAGTGATGAAAAAAATCTATACACCGAACCCCATGACATGCAATTTACCTATGTAACAAAGCTGTGGGTGTGCCCCTGAACCTAAAAGTGAAAAAACAGTTTTGTAGTTTTAGATAATAAGTTTTGTACTTTTTTGATAAATTTATTCTTAAATATGTCATATGTTTGATGCTATTTTTTCTTCTCTTAACATCAAATTACTCATTGCAAGTATATAAAAAGTTCAATTAATTTTTTCGGCCATGTATAGTGGCTCATGCCTGTAATCCTAGCATTCTGGGAGGCCCAGGCAGGTGTATCACCTGAGGTCAGGAGTTTGAGACAAGACTGGCCAACATGATGAAACCTCATCTCTACAAAAAACACAAAAATTAGGTGACTGACAAGATAGCTGAAAAGGAACAGCTCTTGTCTGCAGCTCCAGTGAAATCAACACAGAAGGTGGGTGATTTCTGCTTTTCCAACTGAGGTACCCGGCTCATCTCACTAGGACTGGTTAGACAGTGAGTGCTGCCCATGGAGGGCAAGCTGAACCAGGGTGGTGTGTCGCCTCACCCAGGAAGTGCAAGGGGTCAGGGAACTCCCTCACCTAACCAAGAAAAGCCACGAGGGACCGTTTTGTGGGGAACAGTGCATTCCAGCCCAGATGGTACTCCCTTCCCATGGTCTTCGCAACCCACAGACCAGGAGATTCCCTCACGTGTCTACACCACCAGAGCCCTGGGTTTCAAACACAAAGCTTGACAGCCATTTGGTAAGACACCAAGCAAGGTGCAGGAGTTTTTTTTCATACCCCAGTGGCACTTGGAACATCAGTGAGACAGAACTGTTCACTCCCCTGGAAAGGGGGCTGAAGCCAGGGAGCCAAGTAGTCTAGCTCAGTGGATCCCATCCCCACAGAACCCAGCAAGCTAAGATCCACTGGCTTGAAATTCTCACTGCCAGCAAAGCAGTCTCAAGCCAACCTGGGGCGCTTGAGCTTGGTGGGGGGAGCACCATCTGCCATTACTGAGGCTTGAGTAGGCAGCTTTCCCCTCATAGTGTAAACAAAGCCCTTGGGAAGTTCAGACTGGGTGGAGCCCACTGCAGATCCGCAAAGCCACTGTAGCCACACTGCCTCTCTAGATTCCTCCTCCCTGGGCAGGGCATCTCTGAAGGAAAGGCAGCAGCACCAGTCAGGGGCTTATAGATAAAACTCCCATCTCTCTGGGATGAGCACCTGGGGTAAGGGGCGGCTGTGGGCACAGCTTCAGCAGACTTAAATGTTCCTGCCTGCCAGCTCTGAAGAGAGCAGTGGATCTCCCAGCATAGCATTTGAGCTCTGCTATGGGACATATTACCTCCTCAAGTGGGTCCCTGAGCCCCGTGCCTCCTGACTGGGAGACACCTCCCAGCAGGCATCGAGAGACACCTCATACAGGAGAGCTCTGGCTGGAATCTGGCAGGTGTCCCCCTTGGACAAAGCTTCCAGAGGAAGGAACAGGCAGCAATCTTTGCTGTTCTGCAGCCTCTGCTGGTGATACCCAGGCAAATCGGGTCTGGAGTGGACCTCCAGCAAACTCTAGTAGACATGCAACAGAGGGGCCTGACGGTTAGAAGGAAAACTAACAGACAGAAAGGAATAGCATCAAAATCAGCAAAAAAGATGTCCATTCAAAACCCCATCCGAAGGTCACCAACATGAAAGACCAAAGGTAGATAAGGCTGAAAATTCCAAAACCCAGAGTGCCTCTTTCCTCCAAGGGATCACAACTCCTTGCCAGAAAGGGAACAAAACTGGATGGAGAATGAGCTTGATGAATTGACAGAAGTAGGCTTCAGAAGGTGGGTAATAACAAACTCCTCTGAGCTAAAGGAGCATGTTTTAACCCAATGCAAGGAAGCAAAGTACCTTGAAAAAGGGTTAGTTGAATTGCTAACAAGAATAATCAGTTTAGAGAAGGACATAAGTGACCTGATGGAGCTGAAAAACACAGCATGAGAACTTCGTGAAGCATACACAAGTATCATTAGCCAAATAGATGAAGCAGAAGAAAGGATATCAGAGACTGAAGATCAACTTAATGAAATAAAGTATGAAGACATGATTAGAGAAAAAAGAATGAAAAGAAATGAACAAAGCCTCCAAGAAATATGGGACTATGTGAAAATACCAAATCTACATTTGATTGGTGTACCTGAAAGTGATGGGGAGAATAGAACCAAGTTTGAAAGCAGTCTTCAGGATATTATCCAAGAGAACTTCCCCAACATAGCAAGACAGGCCAACATTCAAATTCAGGAAATACAGAGAACACCACAAAGATACTCCTCAAAAAGAGCAACCCTAAGACACACAATCGTCAGATTCACCAAGTTTGAAATGAAGGGAAAAATGTTAAGGGCAGCTAGAGAGAAAGGTTGGGTTACCCACAAAGGGAAGCCCATCAGACTAACAGCAGATCTCTCTGCAGAAACGCTACAAGGCAGAAGAGAGTGGGCGCCAATATGCAACATTCTTAAAGAAAAGAATTTTCAACCCAGAATTTCATATCCAGCCAAACTAAACTCATAAGTGAAGGACAAATAAAAATCCTTTATAGACAAGCAAATGCTGAGAGATTTTGTCACTATAAGGCCTGCCTTACATGAGCTCCTGAAGGAACCACTAAATATGGAAAGGAAAAACTGGTAACGGGCACTGCAAAAACATACCAAATTGTAAAGACCATTGACAATATGAAGAAACTCCATCAACACTATGAAGAAACTGCGTCAACTAATGGGCAAAATAACCCGCTAGCGTCACAAAGATAGGAGAAAATTCATACATAACAATATTAACCTTAAATGTAAATGGGCTAAATGCCCCAACTTAAAGACACACACTGGCAAATTGTATAGAGTCAAGACCCATCGGTGTGCTGTATTCAGGAGACCTATCTCACGTGCAAAAACACACATAGGCTCAAAATAAAGGAATGGAGGAAAATTTACCAAGTAAATGGAAAGCAAAAAAAAAAAAAAAAAAAAGAAAGCAGGGGTTGCAATCTTAGTCTCTGATAAAACAGACTTTAAACCAACAAAGATAAAAAGAGACAAAGAAGGGCATTACATAATGGTAAAGGGATCAATGCAACAAAAAGAGCTAACTGTCCTAAATATATATGCCCCCAATACAGGAGTACCCAGATTCATAAAGCAAGTTCTTAGAGATCTAAAAGGAGACACTCCCACACAATAATAGTGGGAGACTTTAACACCCCGCTGACAATATTAGACAGATCAACGACACAGAAAATTAACAAGGATATTCACTAGTTGAACTCAGCTCTGGATCAAGCAGACCTGTTAGACATCTACAGAACTCTCCACCCCAAATCAACAGAATATATATTCTTCTTAGCAGCACATCGCACTTATTCTAAAATTAACCACATAATTGGAAGTAAAACACTCCTAAGCAAATACAAAAGAACAGAAATCATAACAAACAGTCTCTGAGACCAAAGCGCAATCAAACTAGAACTCAGGATTAGGAAACTCACTCAAAACTGCACAACTACATGGAAACTGAACAGCCTGCTCCTGAATGACTACTTGGTAAATAAGGAAATTAAGGCTGAAATAAACAAGTTCTTTGAAACCAATGAGAACAAAGACACAACTTACCAGAATCTCTGGGACACAGCTAAAGCTGTGTTTAGAGGGGAATTTATAGCACTAAATGCACACAGGAGAAAGTGGAAAAGATCTAAAATCAACACCCTAACACCACAATTAAAAGAACCAGAGAAGCAAGAGCAAACAAATTCAAACGCTAGCAGAAGACAAGAAATAACCAAGATCAGAGTAGAACTGAAGGAGATGAAAAAAACTGATGAATCCAGGATCTGGTTTTTTGAAAAGATCAACAAAATAGATATACTGTTAGCCAGACTAATAAAGTAAATACTATAAAAAATGATAAAGGGGATATCACCACTGATCCCATAGAAATACAAACTCCTTTCAGAGAATACTATAAACACCTCTACTCAAAATAGAAAATCTAGAAGAAATGGATGAATTCCTAGACCCCGCATACACCCTCCCAAGACTAAACCAGGAAGAAGTCGAATCCCTGAATAGACCAATAACAAGTTCTGAAATTGAGGCAGTAATTAATAGCCTACCAACCAAAAAAAGTCCAGGAGGAGACGGATTCACAGCCGAGTTCTACCAGAGGTATCAAGGGGAGCTGGTACCATTTCTTCTGAAATTATTCCAAACAATAGAAAAAGAGGGACTCCTCCTGAACTCATTTAATGAGGCCAGCATCATTCTGACACCAAAACCTAGCAGAGACACAACAAAAAATAAAATTTCAGGCCAATATCCCTGATGAACATTGATGTGAAAATCCTCAATAAAATACTGGCAAACCGAATCCAGCAGCATATCAGAAAGCTTATCCACCATGATCAAGTCGGCTTCATCTCTAGGATGCAAGACTGGTTAAACATATGCAAATCAATAAACGTAATCCATCACATAAACAGTACCAATGACAAAAACCATGTGATTATCTCAATAGATGCAGTAAAGGCCTTCAATAAAATTAAACACCCCTTCATGCTAAAACCTCTCAATATACTAGGTATTGATGGACTGTATCTCAAAATAATAAGAGCTATTTATGACAAACCCACAGACAATATCATACCAAATGGGCAAAAGCTGGAAGCATTCCCTTTGTAAACCAGCACAAGACAAGGATACCCTTTCTCACCACTCCTATTCAACATAGTATTGGAATTTCTTGCCAGGGCACTCAGGCAAGAGAAAGAAATAAAGGGTATTCAAATAAGAAGAGAGGAAGTCAAATTGTGTCTGTTTGCAGATGAGATGATTGTATATTTAGAAAACCCCATTGTCTCAGCCCAGAGTCTCCTTAAGCTGATAAGCAACTTTGGCAGTCTCAGGATATAAAATCAATGTGCAAACGTCACAAGCATTTCCATGCACCAATAATAGTCAAACAGAGAGCTAAATCATGAGTGAACTCCCATTCACAATTGCTACAAAGAGAATAAAATACCTGGGAATACAACTTACAAGAGATGTGAAGGACCTCTTCAAGAAGAACTACAAACCACTGCTGAAGGAAATAAGAGAGGACACAAACAAATGGAAAACGATTCCATGCTCATGGATAGAAAGAATCAATATCATGAAAATGGCCAATCTGCCCAAAGTCATTTATAGATTCAATGCTATCCCTATCAAGCTACCATTGACTTTCTTCACAGAAATTAGAGAAAACTACTTTATATGTTATATGGAACCAAAAAAGAGCTCATATACCCAAGACAATCCAAGCAAAAAGAACAAAGTTGGAAGCATCATGCTACCTGACTTCACACTATACTACAAGGTTATAGTAACCAAAACAGCATGGTATTGGTACCAAAAATAGATATATAGACCAGTGGAACAGAACAGAGGTCTCAGAAATAATGCCACACATTTACAACCATTTGATCTTTGACAAACCTGACAAAAACAAGCAATGGAGAAAGCATTCCCTATTTAATCATTGGTGTTGGGAAAACTGGCTAGCCATATGCAGAAAACTGAATCTGGACCCCTTCCTTTCACCTTAAAAAAAATTAACTTGAGATGGATTAAAGACTTAAACATAAGACCTAAAACCATAAAAACGCTAGAAGAAAACCTAGGCAATACCATTCAGGACATAGGCATGGGCAAGGACTTCATGTCTGAAACACCAAAAGCAATGGCAACAAAAGCTAAAATTGACAAATGGGATCTAATTAAACTAAAGAGTTTCTGCACAGCAAAAGAAACTATCATTAGAATGAACAGGCAACCTACAGAATGGGAGAACATTTTGCAATCTATCCATCTGACATGTATCCAGAATCTACAAAGAATTTAAACAAATTTACAAGAAAAAAAACAAACAACCCCATCAAAAAGTGTGTGAAGGATATGAACAGACATTTCTCCGAAGAAGACATTTGTGTGGCCAACGAACATATGAAAAAAAGCTCATCATCACTGGTCATTAGAGAAATGCAAATCAAAACAACAATGAGATACCATCTCATGCCAGTTAGAATGGCGATCATTAAAAAGTCAGGAAGCAACAGATGCTCCAGAGGATGTGGAGAAATAGAAACACTTTTACAGTGTTGGTGGGCACACATACACCATGGAATAGTATGCAGCCATAAAAACTGAGTTTATGTTCTTTGCAGGGACATGGATGAAGCTAGAAACCATCATTCTCAGCAAACTAACACAGGAACAGAAAACCAATCACCGTATGTTCTCACTTATAAGTGAGAGTTGAACAATGAGAACACTTGGACAAAGGGAGGGAAACATCGCACACCAGGGCCTGTCAAGGGGTTGGGGGCTAGGGGAGGGATAGCATTAGGAGAAATACGGGTTGATGGATGCAGTAAGCCACCATGGCACGTGTATACCTATGTAACAAACCTGCACGTTCTGCACATGTATCCCTGAACTTAAAGTATAATAAAAATTAAAAAATAATAATCAATCCAAAAAAATACAAAAATTAGTTGAGTGTGGTGCCAGGCACCTGTAATCCCAGCTACTCAGGAGGCTGAGGCAGGAGAATCACTTGAACCCAGGAGGCAGAGGTTGCAGTGAGCAGAGATTGTGTCATTGTACACCAGCCTGGGCAACAGAGAGAGACTCTGTCTCAGTAATAATAATACCATTGATTTTTGTATGTTGGCTTTTACCTTCTGACCTCGCTGTACTTATTTATTTATTTATAAGAGATAAGGTCTCTGTCAGCTAGGCTGGAGTGCAGTTGTACGATCATAGCTCACTGTCACCTTCAACTCCTGGTCTCAAGGGATTCTCCCACCTCAGCCTCCTGAGTAACTGGGACTACAGGTATGAACCAGTATACCCAGGTAATTTTCTTTTATTTTTTTATAGAATCAGGGTGTCGCTATGTTGCCCAGGCTGGTCTTGAACTCCTGGGCTCAAGCGATCCTCCTGCCTTGGCCTCCCAAGTTGCTGGGATTATAGCCATGAGCCACTGTGCCTGGCCCTTGTTTATTAGTACTGATAGTTTTTTAGTGGATTCTGTAGGATTTTCTACATATAAGATGGCATCATCTGTAAATAGAGATAGTTTTACTTCTTTTCCAATCTGAATGCCTTTTATTTTTCTTGCCTAATTGCCAGGGCCTTATAAACTGTAAATCTTATCTAGACATCCGTAAATGTTTATTATTTTTTATAAAGTTGAGTCACTCTACTGGGTATTTAGATGAGCAGTAGAGATCATGGCAAGTCCATATCAACTACCAGTGATTTTCTTTGGCTTCTGGCCTGTCTTTAAGAAAAGATTCATTTTTAAAATTTATACAATGGCTATTTTCTTTTTATGTTTATATCAGGAAAGTAACCTTGGCTCCTATTCATATCTGTAAAAGCTTGACGGAATTGGTAGCATGATTGAGTATGGGCCAAATGTGGGGATGGAGAGTTCTAAGTATATACAATCCGTTCCTCCTCTATTTCCTACAGGTCATCACAGACCTATGAAGAGTAAGGATCCATCTGCCATAGATAAGGTGAATGAGAGATTCCAGAGGTTTTGGGATGGTGCTAGAAAATGCTCACATAAGGAAACATTTAATACATATTTATTATAGCCATATAAATGTACAGAAAACTATGAAATATGGGCTTTCCCCTCTTATTTTCCTATTTCCCAAAAAACATCTATATTTTTTAAAATAGGATCTTGAAAACACAAGCAGAATTCCTGCAGAATAAGTACATATTTTATATTTAAAAATGAATTATACAAAACAGAGGCTTTTAATATTATGTCAACCTACCCTGCTTATTTATGCACTATAACTCCAAAATGTGATTATAAGGCTAATTGGAATTAAATTGAAGTCAAATACAACTTTTCCTTGATTGATCTTAAGCAGATTAGAGGAAGACAGCCAGCTTTGTCCATTAAACTTGACATAATCTCAGTTAGCAAGAAGTTTTGTGGGTCTCATTCAGTCAGCAGTTCTTTTTATTTTACCTTCATGGCCTATAACAGGAATATATGTTGAATTTTGGGTTACTTAAGTGAAACATATTGGATAATACATTACATGACCTGAAGGTAATGTGATCCAAAACAAAATTGCAAGTGAAAGGTGAGAATTAAAATGAAGTATGAAAACTTGGTTCACTGAAGTGAACACTGTTTTTCACAGTAAGTGGAAAACTTAAGGATTGGAAAGTAAATAAAAATGGAAGGCAATGCCTGGGGCTGTAAGCTATTTTAAATGTTGCCTAACAACACTAGCAATCTCAGCCTCTAGGTGTATTAGATCTTAAGAAACAGATATAAAATGTTACCAAAATCGAGCAAGGAGCTGTGGCTTGCGCCTGTAATCCCATCTATTCCGGAGGCTGAGGCAGGAGGATCACTTGATCCTGGGCAACATAGTAACACCCCATCTCTAAAAAAAGTTTTAAAATTAGTCAGGCATGGTGGCACAGGCCTGCAGTCCTAACTACTTGAGAGGCTGAGGAGGCTGAGGTAGGAGGATCACTGGAGCCCAGAACTTTGAGGCTGCAGTGAGCCATGATCATACCACTGTACTCTAGTCTAGGTTACAGAGATGCTGTCTCTAATAATAGATATATATTAAATTATATATTATATATTTATAACATAATTATAATTAATACATCATATAATGATATAATTATATTATAATATTGTTATTTATAATCATATTATTTGTAATATAATTAATATTATATCGATCTCAAAATGTTGTAAGGCTATAGTGATATTTGTTGTCTTTTTACATTACTACTAGAGAAAATACCTGTAGAGGGTCCTGATAGTAAGAGGGTAATCTGTATCCATCAGTAGCTACAAGTAGTTGAAAATATTGTAAGAAAGCCACTGTTGAACATTTCAAAATGGGGTTTTACAGAAAAGTTTTGGTAGGAAAATTTTGCCATTAGACAAAGACCTTCACAACAATGCTGCTGTTTTGTAGAGGGGAAGGGGAGATAACTGGATTCCAAATAAGACTACTTACACTCAGAAAAACACAAAGACTGTTGCCTACTAACAACTAAATAGTGGACCTTGTTTGCCTTTGAGGAAATATGCCATAAGCACATGGAATGAAAGTATGAACCACATGACTGCTTTTTTAAACAAAAAAAAAAACTAGCATTTATTGAGCACTTTAAGTAGACAGACTGTAATTTATCCTGCATAAAATATTCTTTATTTCCTAATTTACTCGTTCTAGCAATCCTGTGAGGTGGGTACTGTTAATATCTCCTATTTTTCAGACTTCAGAGTTTAGGGTGATTAAGTAACTTGCCTAATATTGTGTAGCTAGTAAATGGTCCATATAGACAATGGTCTGTGACAACAGAGATTGGGCTCTTTATTTGGGTGGAGGGGAACAGCTTCTTGCTCTGTCGCTCAGGCTGGAAGGCTGGAGTGCAGTGGCACAACCTTGGCTCACTGCAACCTCCACCTTCTGGGCTCAAGTGATTCTCATGCCTCAGCCTCCTGAGTAGCTGGGATTACAGGTGTGCACCACCACACCTGGCTAATTTTTGTGTTTTTAGTAGAGATGGGGTTTCACCATGTTGGCCAGGCTGGTCTCGAACTCCTGACATCAAGTGATCTGCCCACCTCAGCCTTCCAAAATCCTGGGAGTACAGGTGTGAGCCACCACACCTGGACTGAGATAAAGCTCTTAACGATATTATATTCCAGTATTTGTTTCTGGTATTATGTGTTTTATTCTAGTGAGACATAATACTGACCATGGAGGGATTCAGAAAATTAAAATGAAAATCATCTTTGCATCACGCTTTGTAGAAATAGCTTTTTATGATCAATGGCTACAAATAAAAATGTTTTTACTCCCTTCTTAGAAGTACCAGTCTTTTCCAGTGTTTATATAGGCTTATCTATATTTCTTTAAACAATTTTATTGAAATATAATTAACATCAATTAACTTCATATATTTAAAAGACACAATTTGATTAGCTTTAAGACATGTATACACCTGTGAAATCATCACCACAATCAAGATAACATTTTAAACAACTCCTAAAATTTCCTCTTGCTTTTTAAAAAATCCATCCCTTCCTGCATTATCGCCTCCCTTTACCGCTGTCCTCAGGAAACCACTGAAGTTTTTTCTTTCAGTGTAGATTAGTTAGCATTTCCTCAAAGTTTATATAAATGAGATCACAATTACACACTTTTTTAAAGTAGGGGGAGAGGGCCTGGCTTCTTAGAAAAACATAATAATTTGAGATTTATCCAAGTTGTTTCTTGTGTCAATAGTTCATTCCATTTGTTTGCGAAGTTGTATTCGGTCATATGAACGTACCACCATCCATCATCTATTGATGAATATTTAGATTGTTTCCAGTTTGAGGCTATTTATAAATAAAAACAACTATGGACATTTGGATGCAAGTCTTTGTGTGTATATCTTAGATAAATGTTTTGGAGGAAATAGTTGGTGTATAATTAACTATTTAGGAAACTCCAAGACTCTTTTTAAAAGTGGTTGTACTATTTTATATTAACACCAGTAGTGTAAGAGATTTCAGTTGCTCCTCATCCTTACCAACAGTTTGTACAGTGTTTTCAATGTAGCCATTCTGGTGGGTGGGTTTTTGTTTGTTTATTTTGGGATCATTTTGTAGTTTTAACTTAAATTTCTCTGGTAACTAATGATGTTGAACTTTTTTTTTTTTTTTTTTTTGAGACAGCTCGCTCTGTCACTCAGGCTGGAGTGCAGTGGTCAGATCTCAGCTCACTGCAACCTCTGTCTCCCAGGTTCAAGCGATTCTCCTGCCTCAGCCTGTTGAGTAGCTGG
>NW_026652282.1:95720511-95737309 GCF_009828535.3 Hylobates moloch | reverse complement strand
GATACCCTTTCTTCCAGTTGATCGCATCTGCTACTGAGGCTTCTGCAATCTTCGCGTAGTTCTCGAAACTTGGCTTTCAGCTCCATCAGCTCCTTTAAGCCCTTCTCTCCATTGGTTATTCTAGTTATCCATCCTTCTAATTTTTTTTCAAAGTTTTTAACTTCTTTGCTATTGTTTTGAATTTCCTCTCGTAGCTCAGAGTAGTTTGATCGTCTGAAGCCTTCTTCTCTCAACTCATCAAAGTCATCCTCCATCCAGCTTTGTTCCGTTGCTGGTGAGGAACTGCGTTCCTTTGGAGGAGGAGAGGTGCTCTGTTGTTTAGAGTTTCCAGTTTTTCTGCTCTGTTTTTTCCCCATCTTTTTGGTTTTATCTACTTTTTGTCTTTGGTGATGGTGATGTACAGATGGGTTTTTGGTGTTGAAGTCCTTTCTGTTTGTTAGTTTTCCTTCTACCAGACAGGACCCTCAGCTGCAGGTCTGTTGGAGTTTACTAGAGGTCCACTCCAGACCCTGTTTGGCTGGGTGTCAGCAGCGGTGGCTGCAGAACAGCGGATTTTCGTGAGACCACAAATTCAGCTGTCTGAAAGTTTTGTCTCAGGGGAGTACCCGGTTGAATGAGGTGTCAGTCTGACCCTACTGGGGGGGTGCCTCCCAGTTAGGCTGCTCAGGGGTGAGGGACCCACTTTAGGAGGCAGTCTGTCTGTTCTCAGATCTCCAGCTGCGTGCTGGGAGAACCACTACTCTCTTCAAAGCTGTCAGTCAGACAGGGGCATTTAAGTCTGTGGAGGTTCTTTGCTGAGTTTTTGTTTGTCTGTGCCCTGCCCCCAGAGGTGGAGCCTACAGAGGCAGGCAGGCCTCCTTGAGCTATGGTGGGCTCCACCCAGTTCGAGCTTCCTGGCTGCTTTGTTTACCTAAGCAAGCCTGGGCAATGGCGGGCGCCCCTCCCCCAGCCTCGCTGCCGCCTTGCAGCTTGATCTCAGACTGCTGTGCTAGCAATCAGCGAGACTCCGTGGGCATAGGACCCTCCGAGCCAGGTGCGGGACACAATCTCCTAGTGTGCCGTTTTCCAGGCCCGTTGGAGAAGCGCAGTATTAGGATGGGACTGACCCGATATTCCAGGTGCCGTCTGTTTCCCCTTTCTTTGACTAGGAAAGGGAACTCCCTGACCCCTTGCACTTCCCGAGTGAGGCAATGCCTCGCCCTGCTTCGGCTCGCGCACAGTGCGCTTCACCGTCTGTCCTGCACCCACTGTTAGGCACTCCCTAGTGAGATGAAACCGGTACCTCAAGCAGAAATGCAGAAATCACCAGTCTTCTGGGAGACCGGACTGTTTTATTCGGCCACTTGGCTCACCTCCTCTCTTCATTATTGAGATCACTTTCCACAAACTTCAAACTTTATCTTTTGCACATAATTAAAATGCTTTTTTTCCTGTTAATCTGTTTATTGTCAGTTTATTTTAGCAGACTCAATGATCAAATCTTTAGAGGGAAAGTTTAAACTTTCCTACAATATCAAAATGACTACCTTCTAAAACATGTAAATTTTCTCATATTAAACCAATGTGTGTAAATTCACTTTTAATGTTTCTAATTTGAATTATTAAGTTAGCCAAACAGATAAGAATGTTGTTCAAGCTGAAGTTGCATCAATAAAAATTATCCAATCTGAAGAATAGAGGGAAAATAAAAATGGAAAAATAATTAACACAGCCTGAGTGGCCCATGAGCTACTATTAGGTACTTTCAGAAATCAAGTTTTTTCTCAAAAGTGTGAACTACTAACACATACCAGATCATGAATAAATTTCAAAAAGACTTATTTTGAGAGGAAAAAAGCAGATATGAAAGAGTGCGTATTACCTATTCTAGAACTTAGCTAGAATATAGCTATATGATTATATTTATTTGAAGTTCTAGAATAGGTAAAATGCATCTATCATGGAAAAAATAAAACATATACATGGATTAATTTTATATTGATAAAAGTTAAGCCGAGAAAGTCATAGTCACTTAAAAATACTGAATCATACTCAATAGCAACAAAAATAATCTATATTCACACACATAACAAATGTAAAATTGAATGAAGGAGGCCAGACACAAAATCTAATACTGAATGATTCAATTTATATAAATTTCACAAGTAAACAAACATAAACCATGATGCTTAACTATATACAACTTTATAATCAAAGTATAAAGAAAGGCAAGATCGTGACTTCTATAAAAGTCAACTTTGTGGCTATCTTTGGAGCTGGACATAGAAGGGTTTGTGACTGAGAAGATGTTCAGAGTTCTGGCAATATTTTATTTTTGATTTGAGTGCTGGTTACATGAGTGTTCACTTTATAATAATTAAGGAGAAAAACAGTGGTTCAGAAAGTGCATTTGCTAAATGTAAGCTGCATCAAAACATAGACTGTGTCTTTTCTTCAGTGCTTTATCTCTAGCACCTAGCACATAGTGAGTGTTCAATGAATATTTTGAGAGAATGAATAAATGAACTAAGCACACATTCTGTGTTTAGCTTTCAGCTAGTAGGCATTGCTATGGGGTATGCTTAAACTATAGATGATCTCATTTTAATGGGAGAAATAGGAATATCTGCAACATGCAGAGAATAACTAGTTAATTCACAAATTAACTTTTGATTTATTTTTCATTTTCCAAGGTCATGATCTAGTTGTCATACTTTATTCATCACCATCATAATATCATATTTAGCAAATTCCTATTCTCTAAGTAAGTGATAGTAGGGTTGGCACTCAACTTTTGCAAACAGCAGTTTCTTTTAAAGTATGCGCTTTTCTTATGAAAGAAATTACACCTCATTTGTGAAAATGCACTTAAAAAATCATTATCAATGGCTCTTAATAAAGCTAGTAAAGGCATAATCTGCTAGCTAAATAATCAAGTTATTTATTTGAATTATAAATAGATTCTAATTCATTATTTAACTAGTTATTATCTTCTGCTTAGCTGAATATCCAGATGTTTGCTTTTGTATGAGAAAATATATCAAAAGACAAATAAACAGGTTATTGCCAATAGAATAGTACCTATAAATTACATTACATTTGCTATTTCATTTTCTTCTTTTTTAAAATGTTGCTAAATAAAGCCTTCTCTATTATGGAGTTTTGAAAGTAAATAAACTCAACACCATCAAGCTCAACAATGCTAAATGTCAATGCAGGAAATAGAGTATAGATAATTATCATTTCAGTTCATAAACATAAAATGTTCACCTAATAACATTTTAATGTCTTTTTAAAATAGCTTTCGCACATATGGGTTTGTTTTCCAAAAGAAGGAATTTGTTACAAGGAGCTGCTTACATTTATTGTAAATTGTGAAATTGAAAATTTCAAGAGGGTAGAAGCAGTTATTCAAAAAAAGTAAATACATTTTAGTACATACTGCCTCCCACAAGAATAAGGACTAAAAAGAAAGCAAACACCAAAAACAGCAAATGCATTAGTAGTGTTTGGTTCTAGAACTCAGAGCAATATTGTTTGTACTGGGTTCCATACACAGTAAAAAAAAAAAATCTTCAGAAGTGAATATGATATAATTAGATACGAAAACATATTTTACCAAAAAAATCACCATCAATTACCCTTATTTTATTAGGTAAATGAGGTACTGGGAAAAACCTTTATGTATTATTTCTCTAACCCTTATATTTACTTTTCACTGTTGCTCTAATCTTAAAGTAGAGTTCTTTCTACATCCTGTTCATGGGAGACAAGATGGCTAAAGGAAGAATGAGTTGCTGAGATTGGATATGAGAGTAGGCAAGTACAAGGTCAGCATTAGAAGAAACAGAAGAGCCAGGCACAGTGGCTCATTCCTATAATCCCAGCAGTTTGAGAGGCCAAAGTGAGTGAATTGCTTGAAGCCAGGAAAGACCAGCCTGGGCAACAAAGTGAGACCCCCGTCTCTATAAACCAAAACAAAGTTACCTGGGTGTGGTAGTGTGTGCCTGTAGTCCCAGCTACTTGGGAGACTGAAGCAGGAATACTGTTGATCACCCAGGAATTCAAGGCTGCAGTGAGCTATGATCATGCACGCCACTGCAACGAGACCCTCATCTCTTAAAAAAAAAAAAAGAAACAGAAGACACAGGTACAGCGCTTGTACAAGTTAGAGCTAGTGAACTATCTAATACTCATGATATTTCTAGTATGTGCTTAAGTGTTGAATTAACAATGAAATAGTTGTGGTAGAAGTCTGAAAGATTGGGTATCTAGTGGGTTGTTTACATGTTTGAGGGTGGCAGAGAGAACGCAGCTGAAACTGTGAAGCCTGATTACAGTCCCCTTTGCATAATGATATTAAACGCACTGACATTCTATTAAGCTGCAAGAATAAACACTATATTTTTCTTTCCTTCTGACTTCTTTGTCAAGGAAAATCATATTTTTCTTATATCAGGTTTATCAAGGCAAAATTTACATGGAATAAAATTCAAACTTTTTCGGTGTACAGTTCTGTGAACTGTGAAAAATGGGTAAAGTTAAATGACCATCACTACAATCAAGATATAGGATATTTCTAGCACTTCAAAAGATTTTCTTTTGCGTGTTTGTAGTCAGTTCCATCCAATATCCCAAGCTCTTAGAAAACACTGATCTGTTCTCCATCCCTATATTTTTGCTTTCTTTAGATCATTGTAAAAACGAATTATAACATGTAGCCTTTTTAATCTGGCTTGTTGCACTTAGTGTAATGCTTTTGAGATTGATCCATGGTTTTCTTATTGCAATAGGTTCTTCCTTTTTATTGCTGAATAGCATTCCATTTTATAAACATGCCACATGTTGCTCAGCCAGTCACCAATTAGTGTACATTTGTGGTTATTTCTACTTTTTTGATGTTTAATCAGAAACTGTTAAACTGTTTTCTAAAGCAGCTTTATTTTTTTGCTCTACATACTCACCAAGATGTCCCTCATTCTGATAGGTGTGAGTTTGTGGGTTTTAATTTGCATTTCCTTAATCACTAATGATGTTTATCATCTTTTCATGTGCTTATTTACCATTTGCAAATCTGCAGTGGTGAAATGTCAAGGAAAATATTCTTTAAGCTGAAAAGGGCAAGATGTATTTGGTGGATCTTAGAATTCTCCCTCTTTTCTGAGAACTACTCTCCCCGTAAGGATGGCTCCTGGCCGCCATGTTTATATTCTGAGACCTCACTACTTTCTTACCACAGATAACTGGACCTGATTCAGGAGAAATCAATCCAACGACTGGGCTGGATAAATCAGAAGTCTGAAGCAGCTGCATCATTTATCTATAGATATTAATTTGGAATGGTACTGAACATATTATCTTTGGTCTGTTATTAGGGTCCATGTATAAATGGAGCCAGTCTGAAAAGAGAGAGAGAGAAAATAAAAACAGATGAGAAATGCCTTCTGGTAGCTTTCCAGTTTGGGAAAGTCATAAAGTCTAGGTTCACTTTCTATTCTTAATTCTCTGTGAGATAATCCTATATCCTTTCCATAAATTTTCCCTTTTGATTAAATTCACTTAAATTAGTTTGGTTGTGTTCTTGTTCCTTGTTACCAAATGATCCCTGACTAAAATAACAAAGATGATTTTGAATGACTGAAAAGCAAAATGGAGAACCGTTAAAATTAACAGAGATTTCAGCTTTTATATGTACTGGATTGTTTAATTAGACAAAAATGAGTCAAAGTATTGAAGCCTGCCAGGCCAGTAGCTTCTTTCTGAGCCTTTCCCTGTGAAATTATATTGCCGTAATTTGTAACTCATGGGCTTGCTACACTAAACCACAGCTGGTTTGACCTGATACTGACATCTGAAACAAAGGCAGCAATCTAAAAACTGGACAGCAATCTATGAGGGAGGCTGGATCATAATATGAACTAATAAAGATTCTCTAAAATATTTGGTTGGCTGAACCAAGAAGATTCTCCATTGTTTGTAATGAGTCTAAATTTGGGAGTAGAGGGAAAGCAGGAGCCTCAGGAGCAGTGGAAGCAGAGGCAGAGAAGAGCTGAGTCACTATTATGTTGGAGCACTATTATAGAGCACAGTAGACATTCACTTGTGAGATGTTCACTGGACTTCAGTCACTAATGCCACTGCAGCAACTAGACAGTTTCTCTTCCTTACTTGCTCACGCACCTTTATAAAATACCACCAGTTATTAAGGAAACCTACATTTGTCTGTGTTATTTTAGTTTGGCTATCTCTTTGCATCCATAAAGAGCTGTAAGGGCCAAGGGAATGCATCCCCTTCACCCTCTGAAGGTTTGCTGAAAAATCAACTCACAAAAGATTCATAGGAGAAATGGCATACAGAATTACTAACATACACGTGGAAGAGAACGAGAGTTTTTTACCCTAACCCCTCAATGGGGTGCAGAATCTTATATACTTACCATCTTGAGGTTACAGAAAGAATAGAGGCCCGGGGCATGGCCCAAAACAGTTTATAGCGTCAAGACAGGCTATGAGAAGGAAAGAAGGGGAGGCCAGGTTAGCAAAGGTGGTCTTGTTATGTAGATGAAACTTCACAGGTAGCAGCCCTCAGAGAGAATAGGAGGTAAGTGTATCTTTCAAGCCTTTAAAAGTATCAGACTCTCATCTTTCCTAGATGTGGACAAGGGAAGGCCTCCGAGAAACCCTGGCTGCCTCAATGCAGATTCTATACAGATACAAATCTCCTCAACAAAAGATAGCTTTGCAGCTTTGCAGGGGTACTTTTTTTTGGTGCTCTCTGAGCAGCCATCTTAAAATATGTCAAAGAAGTATATCTTGGGGTAAAATATTTTGATTTCCCTCAATCTTAACTAACACTTTGTGAGATCAAGAAAATTAAATGCTATAGAGATAAATATAAAGTCCTGCCCTTAGGTTTAAATAATGAAATGTACATATTCTTTTACCAGTATATGTGGAAAAAATAGAATGTTAGAATTACTCTAAGCTCATTTAAACTAGCGGTGGGAAGTGGCATGCAAAAGAAAGAAAAAGCTGGCCGGGCACGGTGGCTCACGCCTGTAATCCCAGCACTTTGGGAGGCTGAGGTGGGCAGATTACTTGAGGTCAGGAGTTCGAGGCCAGCCTGTCCAACATGGTGACACCCCCATCTGTACTAAAAATGCAAAAATTAACCGGGTATGGTGGAGCGCGCCTGTAATCCAAGCTACTCGGGAAGCTGAGGCAGGAGAATCACTTCAACCTGGGAGGCGGAGGTTGCAGTGAGCCGAGATCGCGCCATTGCACTCCAGCCTGGGTGACAGAGCAAGACTCTCAAAAAAAAAGAAAGAAAGAAAAAAGAAAGAAAAAGCTATTATACCCATGGAGGTGATGAGCCTCCTTTAACTGGTCAGAATGGGTCAGAAACATTGTTTGTAGTTCTGAGTTACATATTTTTAACAAAACTCTTGGCTTAATAGAGCTGTATTTACTGAAGGATAAACAGAACCAAGAATGATAAAGAGATCATATCACTCAAGAAAGAACTGTAGAACTAAGAGAGATTAGCCTGAGAAAGAGAAATTTAGGAGAGTATATGGACTGGTGTGTTTATATATATAAATGCTATAAATGCAAATGAGGTATACAACATTTTGCATACATCCAGAGAAAAGAAGTCAGTTATAGATCCAAAGTATGTATAGATTTCACATCAGTAGAATGAATACTTAATAACAAGAACTGCTCAAAAATGGAGCTGTGATAACTTGTGACGTAAGAACAAGCTCAAGCCACAAATCCCAAGAGGCGCTGGATAAAAATCAATCTAGAATATTTGTAACCGAAATTTCCTTCTAGCCCTGAATTTCTGATTTAAGTAAATATTACTCTTGGAAGCATTTTTCTCTCCTCCTAGATACTTATCTCCTTGAGGGCAATAACTTGGCCTTTACTGTGTTTTTAAAAGTACCCAGATTCTGAATGTAATTCTTGCAAAACTATTCATTGTTTTAAAATGACCTTTCGTTTGTACGCCCTCTCTTTCTACTCTGCCAAACAAATATATAAAATGCCAGTGAACAGCAAATAGTGATATCTGTTCTTTTCAAAAAATAGATTACTTCTGTCCTATATTCCTTGAGGACTTCTTATCATTCTGGCTTCTTCTCCAAAGAAATTCACCGAGAGCCTGTTTCCCAATCAATGGAATGTTGTTTTCATAATATATCATCAGACATTCCTCTGGCAGGAGCAGGAGGTTGGGAACTGCCCTTTTCAAAAAGTTTAATGGAAAATAATACAATGATCAAACTTATGTTAAACAGGCTCAGATGCAAAGCTGGGTCCTTGCCTATGAGTGAAAAACATATTTCTCTTTAATACCTCCATACATAGAGGTGAACGAGAGGGTAGGAAACCCAATCCTGAAATAAACACAGGACTGGGAATCAAGAGACTGAATTTAATCTCAGCCAAGATTTTAAACTAAAGGTGTAATCTCAGGCAAATCAGCTCTCTGTGCCTGTTTCGTCATTTCTCACCTAATGGCCCTCTGTCGCCTGATCTCACACACTGGCAGATTGCTCGCTGCCATGAGCCGTTAAATATAAAAAGAGAAGGTTTCCCTGTAAAAAGAGAGAAACCCTGGTGCCACTAATAGGCACCCACCCACTCTTTTTTTTTTAAATCAGTATTCTGTTTCTCTGTTCTTGTTCACTATAAGACACCATGCTGTATTCCACTGTACACAAACTGGGCGAATAATTAAACTCAATTAAAAGATAAAGGAACAGTGGCAACCAAACTACTTAATCATGGAGGTCTAAATCCTTGCTCTAACCATGTGCTCTTCAGCAATAAAATATATTCCTCAGTAAGGATAATCATTATTAAATCCTCTGGCTCACTTTCCTGGAGTCCTAGGGATTCTCATTGGCTCATTATAAGACCTTCTTAATTTCATTCGGATCTTGGGTCCTGGATCAATCACCTATTAGCCGTGTAAGCTTTGATAAGTTGTTTTGTTTCTCTGGTACTCAGTTTTCTTCTCTGTAAGATGAGGGGATGAGCCTCCTTTAACTGATCAGAATGGGTCAGAAACATTGTTGGTAGTTCTGATTTATATATTTTAACAAAACTCTTGGCTTAATAGAGCTGTATTTATTGAAGGATAAACTGAACCAAAAATGATAAAGAAATCATATCACTTGAGAAAGAACTGTGGACTGAGAGAGATTAACCTGAGACAGAGAAGTTTAAGAGGGTATATGGACTGGTGTCTTTATATATATGAGTGCTTGTATATAAAGACCAGTGTCTTTATATATATGAGTGCTTGTATATAAAGACCAGTGTCTTTATATATATGAGTGCTTGTATATAAAGACTGGTGTCTTTATATATATGAGTGCTTGTATATAAAGACCGGTGTCTTTATATATACGAGTTCTTATATGTATATAAGACTTTCACAGGTATGGAAAGTACCTAGCACAGGCCAGGGTCTTTGATAGGCCCTTCTCAAGTGCTACTTCCATTTCTCTAGTCTTATTTTCAGGCCCTTAGATCTTTTATTTCTCTTGATTCCTCTAGGGCCTTGTCTTCCATCTCAAGTTCCTCTTAAATACATTTTAAGCCTTACCATGAGCCTCCTCTAGACCACTTTCACCTGCAGTCCTAGACTATCCAGGGTTTTAATACATAATCACATTTTTAAAAGGAGTCTTGTGGATTTCTATTTCCCTCTTAACATCCTTGGCAGTATTTTAACAATTGAAACAAACATTCCAGAACTCCTCTACAAAGATCGAACATCAGTTTCTTGGGGAAGAGGAGTATGTTCTCCCAAGGGATAATGCTACCTATCCTTCCTACATTACAAAGCAGCTGTGATGATTTTATTTTTATAAAAATGTTAATAAACGTGACACTGTGAATAGCTTCCAGTGATAAAGAAGTTTTATTACTGAAATTGAAGAATCTGCTCTTCAATCAGCTGGGAAACTTTATTTTTCTGACAATCAGTATGAAACCTCACAGCAATTAAAGTTACCTTTCTAGCTTGCTACATCCATGTCCCTTCCATTGTGCCTCTGAATCTGGTGGTATTCACTGTCAGCAGCTCGTGATGACTGAAGCCATCATTGTAGCATGAAACCCTTCCTCAGCTTTGCAGGAACTTAATGGCATGTTCCTCATCACACAGAGAGAATTCTGATTTTGATAAGATAAACCAAGAGTGAAAATATATTTAACCAAGAAGAAAACAGTAGTTATTTCTTTGTCCTTTTTGTTTTCCTGCATATGTTGAGACAGGAATACAGTAAGGGGACAGTGAACGTTTGGTTCCTATTCTGATGAAGTATTCAAATATAAATAATTCCCATGTCAACGATAAACATCTTTATTGCTAAAGAGACCTGTCATGGAAAGTGCCAGGGGATCTCTTCGCACACTTTAAATATTAGGGCTGTATATGGCGACACTCTTACTCACTTAGTGATAGCAGGATGTGCAGTTTGAGCTCTATTTTTCTCTTTTATTTATTTATGTATTTATGTTGAGACAGGATCTGGCTTTATTGCGCAGGCTGGAACACAGTGGTATGACCTCAGCTCACTGCAACCTCTGCCTTCCAGTTTCAAGCAATTCTCGTGCCTCAGCCACCCAAATAGCTGGGATTACAGGTGTGAGCCACCGTGCCGGCCCGATCTCTATGTTTACTTGTGGCACTGGGTAGTTTTTTAGACATACACCTTCTCTATTCCCAGTTTTCTTACTGTCACAGTCCAGAATTTGGGGTGAAGGCAATGGTAGAGAACAAAGTGACAACAACTGAAATGGAAAGTGACTTTGATTCTATCAATTCATTCATTCTTTTCCTCACTCATAAAACCTACATTAAGCACTTACAATATGCCATGCTTTTGTAGGGGCAAAAGGCGTTTTCCCTCCCTGCTGAGGTTTGATGTTTGAGGCTGAGAAATAAGCTGACAGTAGATTGACAGGAGAAAAGGCATACATATTCATTAACATGTATGTCGACATGAGAGTTCTGCAAATATGAGACTCAAAGTACAGCCAGATGAGTGAGGTTTTTATACTATATAGAAAGGAATACAGGCTTGAAGTATAGCGAAAGGTTATGGGAGGGAGAAGGGAGGAAAGGCGTGGTGAGCAAAGGCTGTCATATTATCCAAATGAAACTTCACAGGAAACAGCCCTTTGAAAGAATAGATGGTAGCCTGTAGTAAAACTTTCTCTGTCAGAACTTTAAAAGTGTCAGACTTTTAATCTCATTTTCCTGTGAGTAAATGTTTCCTAGATCTGGAAAAGGCAAATGTATTAGGCTGTTCTTGTTTTGCTATAAAGAAATACCTGAGACTGGGTAATTTATAAAGAAAAGAGGTTTAATTGGCTTATGGTTCCTCAGGCTGTACAGAACGCGTGGTGCTGACATCTGCTCAGCTTCTGGGGAGGCCGCAGTGAGCCTTTACTCATGTATGAAGGTGAGGGGGGAGCTTGCATATCACATGGTGGGAGCAGGAGCAAGAGAGAGTGGGTAGAGGAGATGCCACACACTTTAAACAACCAGATCTCTCAAGAATTCACTACCATGAGGAAGCACCAAGTCATGAGGGATCTGCCGCAATGACCCCAACACCTCCCACCAGGCCCCACCTCCAACATTAGGTATTACATTTCAACATGAGATTTGGGATGGGGGACAAGTATCCAATCTGTATCAGCAAATAAGGGAATCTCAGAGAAAACCTGTTTGCATCCACTTTGATAATGTAGAAATTCTTCTACAGATGTAAATCTCCTCCAGAAAGGATAGCTTTTCAAAACTATTTCCTGTCTGCAGCCCCTCTCAGCAGCCATCTTTAAATATGCCAAAGAAGTATATTTTGGGGTGGCATACATTGGTTTCCTTCACGTTGTACTAGGTGTTAAGTCACAAAGATAACCTGATACCCCAAGAGATCACTTCTTAAGGAGGATATAGACATGTAATCAGTTAATGACACATTCTATTTAGTCTATACACAACTAGCAATATATCTAAATATATAGAAAGTACAATGAATGTTCAGAAGGAGCACACTTCACTTGGCCTGAGAGAGTCAGGTGGAGCTTGAAAGATTTTAGAGAATTTTCGGGTGAATAGTTGGGACGTGGCAGGGGTGTAGATCATTTTAGCAGAGATAAAACAAAACGTGTAGGACCAGGGAGGCTCATGGGAAGATGTGTTCATAAAACTGCATCTAGTTTGCTATTCCCATAGCATCATATAGTTTATGTTCTCACCGGATAAGCCAAATTACAAATATGTATATACTGTCAGCCATGCGGAGTGACTGTGGCATGGTTGTTAGTTTTATAAAATTAGGTTCATTCCACATGAAATCCAGCTGTGGATAAAGAGGAATTTTAATGAATTGCAGAGCTAAGAGAACTCAGGCCACCGAAGCTTACTTTCCAGAGGTGCACTGGCGTTGCTATATCTGTCAAAATGCAATCAGGTCGATAAAACTGTTCAAGATTTGTATTAAAGAATGGTCTGAAGGTTTCCCTAGTTTTATGAAAAATACAAAGATGAGTTGCATATAAATGACACTTAAGTTCTCTTTCAGTCCCGAGAATCTATACGATATGAAATGGAATTTCATACATTTAATCCAAAATAAAAAATCATGGTCAACCAATATAAAAATATTGTATTCATGGTGTGGAGCCAAGATGGCCGAATAGGAACAGCTCCGGTCTACAGCTCCCAGCCTGATCGACACAGAAGACGGGTGATTTCTGCATTTCTGTTTGAGGTACTGGTTTCATCTCACTAGGGAGTGCCAAACAGTGGGTGCAGGACAGTCGGTGAAGTGCACTGTGCGCGTTCCAAAGCAGGGCGAGGCATTGCCTCACTCGGGAAGCACAAGGGGTCGGGGAGTTCCCTTTCCTAGTCAAAGAAAGGGGTAACAGACGGCACCTGGAATATCGAGTCAGTCCCACCCTAATACTGCGCTTTTCCAACGGGCCTGGAAAACGGCACACTAGGAGATTGTGTCCCGCACCTGGCTCGGAGGGTCCTATGCCCACAGAGTCTCGCTGATTGCTTGCACAGCAGTCTGAGATCAAGCTGCAAGGCGGCAGCGAGGCTGGGGGAGGGGCGCCCGCCATTGCCCAGGCTTGCTTAGGTAAACAAAGCAGCCAGGAAGCTCCAACTGGGTGGAGCCCACCACAGCTCAAGGAGGCCTGCCTGCCTCTGTAGGCTCCACCTCTGGGGGCAGGGCACAGACAAACAAAAAGTCAGTAGGAACCTCCACAGACTTAAATGTCCCTGTCTGACTGCAGCTTTGAAGAGAGTAGTGGTTCTCCCAGCACACAGCTGGAGATCTGAGAAAGGACAGACTACCTCCTAAAGTGGGTTCCTGACCCCCGAGCAGCCTAACTGGGAGACACCCCCCAGTAGGGACAGACTGACACCTCACTTGGCCGGGTACCCCTCTGAGACAAAACTTCCCAGAGGAACTATCAGACAGCTGAATTTGTGGTCTCACAAAAATCCGCTGTTCTGCAGCCACCGCTGCTGACACCCAGCCAAACAGGGTCTGGAGTGGACCTCTAGTAAACTCCAACAGACCTGCAGCTGAGGGTCCTGTCTGGTAGAAGGAAAACTAACAAACAGAAAGGACATCCACACCAAAAACCCATCTGTACATCACCATCATCAAAGACCAAAAGGAGATAAAACCACAAAGATGGGGGAAAAAACAGAGCAGAAAAACTGGAAACTCTAAAAAGCAGAGCACCTCTCCTCCTGCAAAGGAACACAACTCCTCACCAGCAACGGAACAAAGCTGGATGGAAGATGACTTGATGAGTTGAGAGAAGAAGGCTTCAGACAATCAAACTACTCTGAGCTACGGGAGGAAATTCAAAACAATAGCAAAGAAGTTAAAAACGTTGAAAAAAAATTAGAATAATGGATAACTAGAATAACCAATGGAGAGAAGGGCTTAAAGGAGCTGATGGAGCTGAAAGCCAAGTTTCAAGAACTACGCGAAGATTACAGAAGCCTCAGTAGCAGATGCGATCAACTGGAAGAAAGGGTATCACTGATGGAAGATGAAATGAACGAAATGAAGCGAGAAGGGAAGTTTCGAGAAAAAAGAATAAAAAGAAATGAACAAAGCCTCCACGAAATTTGGGACTATGTGAAAAGACCAAACCTACGTCTGATTGGTGTACCTGAAAATGATGGGGAGAATGGAACCAAGTTGGAAAACACTCTGCAAGTTATTATCCAGGAGAACTTCCCCAATCTAGCAAGGCAGGCCAACATTCAGATTCAGGAAATACAGAGAACGGCACAAAGATACTCCTTGAGAAGAGCAACTCCAAGACACATGATTGTCAGATTCACCAAAGTTGAAATGAAGGAAAAAATGTTAAGGGCAGCCAGAGAGAAAGGTCGGGTTACCCACAAAGGGAAGCTCTTCAGACTAACAGCTGATCTCTCGGCAGAAACTCTACAAGCCAGAAGAGAGTGGGAGTGGGGGCCGATATTCAACATTCTTAAAGAAAAAAATTTTCCATCCAGAATTTCATATCCAGCCAAACTAAGCTTCATAAGTGAAGGAGAAATAAAATACTTTACAGACACGTAAACGATGAGTGATTTTGTCACCACCAGGCCTGCCCTAAAAGAGCTCCTGAAGGAATCACTAAACATGGAAAGAAACAACCGGTACCATCCACTGCAAAAACACGCAAAATTGTAAAGCCCATCGAGGCTAGGATGAAACTGCATCAACTAACGAGCAAAATAACCAACTCACATCATAATGACAGGATCAGATTCACATATAACAATATTAACGTTAAATGTAAATGGGCTAAATGCTCCAATTAAAAGACACAGACTGGCAAACTAGATAAGGAGTCAGGACCCATGAGTGTACTGTATTCAGGAAACCCATCTCACGTGCAGAGACACACATAGACTCAAAATAAAGGGATGGAGGAAGATCTATCAAGCAACTGGAAAACAAGAAAAAGGCAGGGGTTGCAATCCTAGTCTCTGATAAAATAGACTTTAAACCAACAAAGATCAAAAGAGACAAAGAAGGCCATTACATAATGGTAAAGGGATCAATTCAACCAGAAGAACTAACTATCCTAAATATATATGCACCCAACACAGCAGCACCCAGATTCATAAAGCAAGTCCTGAGTGATATACAAAGGGACTTAAACTCCCACACAATAATAATGGGAGATTTTCATACCCCACTTTCAAAATTAGACAGATCAACGAGACAGAAAGTTAACAAGGACATCCAGGAATTGAACTCAGCTCTGCACAAAGTGGACCTAATAGACATCTACAGAACTCTCCACCCCAAATCAACAGAATATACATTTTTTTCAGCACCACACCACACCTATTCCAAAATTGACCACATAGTTGGAAGTAAAGCTCTCCTCAGCAAATGTAAAAGAAGAGAAATTATAACAAACTGTCTCTCAGACCACAGTGCAATCAAACTAGAACTCAGGATTAAGAAACTCACTCAAAACCGCTCAACTACGTGGAAACTGAACAACCTGCTCCTGAATGACTATTGGGTACATAATGAAATGAAGGCAGAAATAAAGATGTTCTTTGAAACCAACGAGAACAAAGACACAACATACCATAATCTCTGGGACACGTTCAAAGCAGTGTGTAGAGGGAAATTTATAGCACTAAATGCCCACAAGAGAAAGCAGGAAAGATCCAAAATTGACACCCTAACATCACAATTAAAAGAAGTCTAGAAGCAAGAGCAAACACATTCAAAAGCTAGCAGAAGGCTAGAAATAACTGAAATCAGAGCAGAACTGAAGGAAATAGAGACACAAAAAACCCTTCAAAAAATTAATGAATCCAGGAGCTGGTTTTTTGAAAAGATCAACAAAATTGATAGACCACTAGCAAGATTAATAAAGAAGAAAAGAGAGAAGAATCAAATAGATGCAATAAAAAATGAAAAAGGGGATATCACCACCGATCCCACAGAAATACAGTCTACCATCAGAGAATACTACAAACACCTCTATGCAAATAAACTAGAAAATCTAGAAGAAATGGATAAATTCCCCGACAAATACACCCTCCCAAAACTAAACCAGGAAGAAATTGAATCTCTGAATAGACCAGTAACAGGTTCTGAAATTGTGGCAATAATCAATAGCTTACAACCAAAAAGAGTCCAGGAGCGGATGGATTCACAGCCGAATTCTACCAGAGGTACAAGGAGGAACTGGTACCATTCCTTCTGAAACTATTCCAACCGATAGAAAAAGAGGGAATCCTCCGTAACACATTTTATGAAGCCAGTATCGTCCTGATACCAAAGCCTGGCAGAGACATAACCAAAAAAGAGAATTTCAGACCAATATCCTTGATGAACATTGATGCAAAAATCCTCAATAAAATACTGGCAAACCGAATCCAGCAGCACATCAAAAAGCTTATCCACCATGATCAAGTGGGCTTCATCCCTGGGATGCAAGGCTGGTTCAACATACGCAAATCAATAAATGTAATCCAGCATATAAACAGAACCAAAGACAAAAACCACATGATTATCTCAATAGATGCAGAAACGGCCTTTGACAAAATTCAACAACCCTTCATGCTAAAAACTCTCAATAAATTAGGCATTGATGGGACGTATCTCATAACAATAAGAGCTATGTATGAGAAACCCACAGCCAATATCATACTGAATGGGCAAAAACTGGAAGCATTCCCTCTGAAAACTGGCACAAGACAGGGATGCCCTCTCTCACC
>NW_026652282.1:95595081-95720111 GCF_009828535.3 Hylobates moloch | reverse complement strand
ATAGACTGGATTAAGAAAATGTGGCACATATACACCATGGAATACTATGCAGCCATAAAATATGATGAGTTCATGTCTTTTGTAGGGACATGGATGAAACTGGAAAACATCATTCTCAGTAAACTATCGCAAGGACAAAAAACCAAACACTGCATGTTCTCACTCATAGGTGGGAATTGAACAATGAGATCTGATGGACACAGGAAGGGGAACATCACACTCCGGGGACTGTTGTGGGGTTGGGGGAGGGGGGAGGGAAAGCATTAGGAGATATACCTAATGCTAAATGATGAGTTAATGGGTGTTGGAAATCAACATGGCACATGGATACATATGTAACAAACCTGCACATTATGCACATGTACCCTAAAACCTAAAGTATAATAATAATAATAATAATAATAAATATGTATATATATTGTATTCCTGCTTGTAATCCCAGCACATTGGGAGGCTGAGACGAGTAGATCACGAGTTCAGGAGATCGAGACCATCCTGGTTTAGTAGAAACCCCGTCTCTACTAAAAATACACAAAAAAATTAGCTGGGCATAGTGGCGGGCACCTGTAGTCCTAGCTACTTGGGAGTTTGAGGCAGGAGAATGGTGTGAACCTGGGAGGTGGAACTTGCTGTGAGCAGAGATTGTGCCACTGCACTCCAGCCTGGGTGACTGAGCGAGACTCCATCTCAAAAAAAAAAAATTTTATTGCAAAACTTAAGTCATAATTGAAACGGAAACTGATATTTCCCTTTCTCCAGTGAAATGAGACTATGTTTTGGAAGTGAAGATAATGACTACTCTATCATGTATCACTGTTAAGCAAGTCAGGTATTTTGAAATGTTTTTCTTCTGGTGAGATATATGCGACTGATTTATTATCCCTACCATTTGTGGCCAATGACAAATGGTTATAGGAAAATATAAATTAAGTTTAATATATAGTAGGCTAGCCTGTTTATTTGTTTGCTTTCTTTTTATTTAACCTTCACAATAGGCTTAGGAAATTGGTGCTATTATTTGTTTGTTGTTATTAGTGTTGTATGTGTGTTTTATTTTAGGAAATGGAGGCAGAAAGAGGTTCGGTCACTTACCTAGTTATTTAAGTGGTGGGAAAGTGGAGAGATGGCTTCTGTATTTGTCCGTTTTCACATTGCTGTTAAAGACATACCTGAGACTGGGCAATTTACAAAAGAAAGAGGTTTAATTGGACTTACAGTTCCACGTAGCTGGGGAAGCCTCATAATCATGGTGGAAGGCAAGCAGGCCAAGTCCCATCTTACACAGATGGCAGCAGGCAAAGTGAGAATGAAGAAGATGCAAAAGCGGAAACCTCTGATAAAACCATCAGAGGTTTTATCTCTGTGGTAGTCTCTAAGTCTTGTGGTAGTCACCAAGACTTGTGAGACTTAGTCACTACCACAAAAACAGTATAGGGTAAACTGCCCTCTTGATTCAGTTATCTCCCAATGGGTCATTCCCACAACACGTGGAAATTTTGGGAGTACAATTCTAGGTGAGATTTGGGTGGGGACACCTAGCCAAACCATATCATTCCATCCCTGGCCCCTGCCAAATCTCATGTCACATTTCAAAAGCAATCATGCCTTCTAAACAGTTCCACAAAGTCTTAACTCATTTCAGCATTAACTCAAAAGTCCACAGTCCAACGTGTCATCTGAGACAAGGCAAGTGCATTCTGTCTATGAGCCTGTAAAATCAAAAGCAAGCTAGTTATTTCCTAGATACAATGGGGATAAAGACATTGAGTAAATACAATCATTCCAAATGGGAGAAATTGGCCAAAACAAAGGGGCTACAGGGTTCACCCAAGTCCAAAATCCGGTGGGGTAGTCAAATTTTAAAGCTTCAAAATGATCTCCTTTGACTCCATGTCTCACATCCAGGTCACGCTGGTGCTCTACTGTGTGGCTTTGCAGGGTACAGCCTCCCTCCTGGCTGCTTTGACGGGCTGGCATTGAGTGTCTTCAGCTTTTCTTGGTGCATGGTGCAATCTGTCAGTGGATCTACCTTTCTGGGGTGTGGAAGACGGTGGCCCTCTTCTCACAGCTCCACTAGGCGGTGCCCCAGGAGGGACTCTTTGTGGGGGCTCCAACCTCACATTTCCCTTCCACACTGCCGTAGCAGAGGTTCTCCATGAGGACCCAACTCCTGCAGCAAACTTTTGCCTGTGCATCCAGGCATTTCTATACATATTATGAAATCTAGGTGGAGGTTCCCAAACCTCAATTCTTGACTTCTGTTCACCCACAGATGTAACACCACGTGGCTGCTGCCAAGGCTTGGGGCTTCCACCCTCTGAAGCAACAGCCCAAGCAGTACCTTGGCCCCTTTTAATCACAGCTGGAGTGGCTGGGACGCAGGGCACCAAGTCCCTAGACTGCACAGAGCAGAGGGACCCTGGGCCTGGCCCAGGAAACCATTTTGTCCTAGGCCCCAGGCCTGTGATGGGAGGGGCTGCCATGAAGACCTCTGAGATGCCCTGGACACATTTTCCCCATTGTCTTGGGGATTAACATTTGGCTCCTCATTACTTATGCAAATTTCTGCAGCCAGCTTGAATTTCTCCTCAGAAAATGGGATCTTCCTTTCTATCACATTGTCAGACTGCAAATTTTCCAAGGTTTTATGCTTTGCTTCCCTTATTAAACTGAATGCCTTAACAGCATGCAAGTCACCTCTTGAATGCTTTGCTGCTTAGAAATTTCTTCCGCCAGATACCCTAAATCATCTTGAGTTCAAAGTTCTACAGATCTCTAGGGCAGGGGTAAAATGCTGCCAGTGTGTTTGCTGAAACATAACAAGAGTCACCTTTGCTCCAGTTCCCAACAACTTCCTCATCTCCATCTGAAACCACCTCAGCCTGGACCTTATTGTTCTTATCACTATCAGCATTTTTCTCAAAGCCATTCAACAAGTCTCTAGGGAGTCCCAAACTTTCCCACATTTTCCTGCCTTCTTCTGACCCCTCAAACTGTTCCAACCTCTGCCTGTTACCCAGTTCCAAAGTTGCTTCCACATTTTTGGGTATCTTTTCATCAATGCCTCTCTCTACTGATACCAATTTATTGTATTAGTCCGTTTTCACACTTCTGATAAAGACATACCTGAGACTGGGCAATTTACAAAAAAAAAAAAAAGAGGTTTAATTGGACTTAGAGTTCCACATGGCTGGGGAAGCCACACAATCATGGTGGAAGGCAAGGAAGAGCAAGTGCTGTCTTACACGGATGGCAGCAGGCAAAGAGAGAATAAGGGAGATGCAATAATGGAAATCCCTAATAAAACCATCAGATGTCGTGAGACTTTTTCACTACCATGAGAACAGTATGGGGGAAACTGCCCTCATGATTCATTTATCTCCCACTGGGTCCCTTTCACAACATGTGGGAATTATGGGAGTATAATTCAAGATGAGATTTGGGTGAGGACACAGAGCCAAACCATATCAGCTTCCCTCTACTCTCATAGGTTCTTTAGCTGGGCTCCAAATTAATTTGACATAAGACATATTAATAGGAGAAAAAACATATTTAATTATGTATATATATACAGGGGTTTTACAAAAATATGAGACCTAATGTAGGGCCAGATGATTGAAGCTTATATAGCCCCCTATGCAATGGAAAGGAATAGGGGATTGGGGATTATTGTGGTAGGGCTGAAGAGAAGTTATGGGTGGGTGAAGGGAGAAAATGTATGCTGGATAATGTTTGCCTTGTTATGCAGATAAAAAATCTTTCAGGTTAAAAAAATTGCCATGGGAGCAGCCCTCTTTCTGATACAGATACATTTACAAATGCAGATTTCTTTTATAAATATAAATTTCTTTTACAAAAGGGCAGTTTTTCAGAGCTACTCTTGTGTCTGCACTTTCTCAAAATAAACAGCTAGAAATGTACAAAATATATTTTGGGTGGCATACTTTAGTCTCCTGTTTTTGTTTTTTGTTTTTTGTTTTTTTTGTGAGACAGGTCTCACTCTGTCACCCAAGCTGGAGTGCAGTGACACGATCGCAGTTCACTACAGCCTTGACCTCCCAGGCTCAGGTGATTCTCTCACTTTAGCCTCCAAGTAGCTGGGACTACAGGAGCATGCCACCACATCCGGCTAGTTTTTTGTATTTTTAGTAGATATGGGGTTTCACCATGTTGTTCAGGCTGGCCTTGAACTCCTGGGCTCAGCAGATATACCCACCTTGGCCTCCCAAAATCCTGGGATTACAGGCATGAGTTATCATGCCAGACCCTACTGTCATCTTTTTAGGTGGTGTGTCCTGAGCCCCAACACCGACATATCATGCTATTAAGCTCTAATAAGACCAAAAGTTGGCCAGGATCAGGGTGTAGACAATAGCCTGGCGCTATAGAAGCTAGCATTTTCGGCTCTTCTTCCACTGCATTTTTATGTTAATGCTCCCCTTGAATCAAACTGGTTCAAAACCTGCCTTGTGTAGTCTTTATTCCCTTTATTGATCTGATCTGTTATGCCTCTGATCAAAAATGAATTTATTTAAGTTACACATGTTCTTTAAATGTGCCCAACCTCTTCCCAGAAGCATTAGGTCAATTCAGTAATGCCTTTCACCTTTGAAATTCTGGGAGCATTTATTGTCTGTACTGCTAAATTGGCACTCATTATGTGAACAGATATTCATCAGATTATTTGCACAGTTTTAAAACATTTTTATTGTTATATATATGATTTGCGTTACATCTGTGTGCCTTATAAGACACTCTGTTCTCTATGTCTAGTCCAGCGATTGACAGGAGTAAACATTCAGTATGTTCATGATTATGGCAATCAAAGAATATTTAATTGAGCCACAGGAGCATCCAACTTATGGCCTTAACTTTTTTAGAACCAGGAGCTAACTCATCTGAGAACACAATTTTTTTATTCTAGTATTTATTTCTTTGTATACAGAGTTCTAGAAAATGATATGCCATACACCATTAATGAGTAAATTATAATTAAGCACAAGAAAACAGCTTGAGGTATCAAAAATGCATCAAATTATTACCTTAAGAGAATGTACTGGCTCTTTCCAATTTGTCCGTATTTTTTTTTTTTTTATCCTTTTTGACAACATCACAAAGGGGCTGAGGAACAAATGTGGCAGATGCTGTATGTCTGTATTGTCTGTATTGAGACTGTGTATAGATAGTATATGAACCAGACTGCAACATTGCTTGCATGCTCATTTAGACTGCTGACATGATAGATGCTGATAACCACAGTAAAACCCGTTGGGACAACTGCCAAGCTGAAATAATCATCAGGATTTGGGCCATTTAGAGGTCATGAATGTTTACATTTTTCAGTAGCTTTATAGAATTTAGCTCTACTTTTAGAGCTACCATTCTAATTGTTTCCAACTTGAGACTTCTCTAGATTGCAAAACTTCATGTAAATACCCATCGAATCATATTAGTAAAGGGTTATATGCTAATATGTAGGAGTTGCTTTTCCTGAAATCTTTTATCGTAAGTGACTGTTGAACATCAATTAATTAAATCTAGGTCTATAGGAAAAGTTTCTCAAATATATGGTTTGACCAAAACTATTTTATTCTACTACTTCTCCTCTTGTTTTTTGTTAAATTGTTCTTAAAAGAAAAATCCAGGTGGGAACTTGACTTGCTGATAGCCAATCGATATATTATTTTCTCCTCAAAACGATCTTTACACAACAGGAGACAAAATGAAAAGAATGCCAAGTACAAGATTGGTTTCTCCAAGTTCCGTGATTCAATAAAGTTCTTACCCTTAAGTAGCGACAACAGTAATTCTTATAAAATAGAAGATTGCGATTTCTACTTTCACAGATAGCCCAGTCAGCTACAGAGTGACAAGGTTGATCAAACTTTGTGCTGGATGTAAGTTTCGGCTGTTTTGATCAAGACGTCTAGGCCCTTAACTTAAGAATCTCCCGTAGTGCTACTTGTTTGCTCCATCTCTGGCCCAGACCTCCACCCCATGTGCAAATATCTCCTGCCTCAAACTTCCTGTTATTGAAATATTTGATGTAGTTTAAGCTTCAATACCCCCCTTGTCATTTTGAGCCTCACTTTGCTCCCCCTTCTCCTTTTCCCAGCTATCTGTCCAGCAATTTCTGCTTATATGCTTTGCTCAGCTTGGTCTTTGAGTGTCTCCCTACTGCAATAGACCCTCTGCCTCTATTACAATAGTCCCCCTTAATGAAGTGTTTTCTTACTAACTTCCAGACTTCCATGTCTTTTTTTACAGTAGGGGGTGGGGGGCGCAGAACTTAGACAGCAGACAGTATCATATTCTACAGTTTCCCCACAAATACTTACAGGAACCAGGCTTCAATTTTCTCATGTCTAAAGTGGGAATAGTGAGTTCTTCCTTTTCCCACCAGAAAAACATACCCGTGTTTCTCAATTTATGATGGGAGTTTCATCCCAAAAAGCCCATTGTGAATCAAGGAGCTTACTGAATGCATATCACTTCTGTACCATTGTAAAGTCAAAATACAAAAGTTGGCCATGTTAGTCAGGGATGGTCTGTATTGAGGGTGACGCACGAGAAGACATATTTTGCTATGAGTTACTTTGAGTATGGTGCTGTGTGAGATCATTACAAGTTGTTGTTATTATTCCTATTAATATTGTAGGGGACGAAAGGCGTGATCCCTTTCTTCACCCACCATAAGTGGCACAGCTGACACACCTATAATAAAAGGCAGATTAACAAAAGAAAGCATACAAATTTGTTTAATTAAAGTTTTATGTGACACGAGAGACTTCAGAAATAACCACAAAACCCAGGGAAAACTGTTTTTATGCTGAAGTTTCTGATTTGATAATTTAATGAAGTATAGATAGCCATGCAGAAATGTGACTGGACAAGAGGGTATGCTCTAAGGGTATTAGACTGAGGGGGAGGCAGATTCAGCAAGACCTGTCTGTTCACATTCTTCTTGGTTTCTCTGTGTAGCATTTCTTCCTCCGAGACATGTGGCAGGACCTCTCTAGAATGAAAGTGTTCAAGAAAAAAAGAATAGAATCACTTTTCTAGGTTTTCTGGCTTGTTTTCGGGGACAGGGTGTTGCAGTTTCCATGCTCTGCCTTGGGAAGGAGGAATTCTGGTTATTATGACTTGCTTCAGGGGGCAAAAAAAAAAAAAAAAAGAAAAAAAGGAAGAAATGGAAGGGCGAGAGAAGGTCAGAGAGATATTTTGTTTCTGAGGCTGTTTCTGAGGCCTTCCAGTCTCCTTTAGTTCAAAGCACTCAGCATGCCAAAGCACGATACTTTGAGGTATTGTTTTCTGGACCCCAGCAATATCAATGACGTCTTTTAATCCAGTGTTTTTCCAAGTATGGTCTTTGAAAGGCTTTGGTTCGGTAGTAGCAGTATTACTTGAGAACTTGTTAGAAATGCAAATTCTTGGTTCCCACTTCAGACCCATCAAATCAGAAACTTTCAGTCTTAGGCCCAGCAATTTGTGTTTTAATAATCCCTCCAGGTAGTTCTGATGCATGTTCAAGTTTGAGAACTTAATAACTATCTAAAAGATATTAGTTTGAAAGAAAATGCTTTTTTTTTTTGCCAACAACTTGGAGAAAATTTGTATGCAACACCAGTTGTGGTTACCCACACCTAAAAATAATGCCTAAATGCCTTAAAGTCATTTTAAATAATGCGATTATAGACCTTTCTCGTAGATAATATAGATGGTTGACTCATTTCTTATTCTTATTTCTTTGATTCTTGAAGAGATATGAATGAACACAACAGGCACATTTTCTGAAGCAGAGCCCTAGAATTCCTCTCACATGCTACTGTCATCATGATAAAAAAGAAATCACTATTGATGGATGACTCCTGTACTCTGTGAGACATCAAGCCCTATTAGTCACTCATTTATGCAATCTAAATGCTGGATTTTGTTTTCAGTGCTGCAGGCCCATTACCAAAGAGGGCCCAGCTGTTACTTTTTTGCTTTTGGGACATTCTCTGCAAATTCAATGGGTTTTGCTTCAATTCAGAAAATGGAAAGCATTAGGTTTGTAACAATAATTATCTATCTCTCCAGGGCTCTTGTAGTATCAAGCCAGAGAGAAGAATAGTAGTAATTGGTTAGATTCATCAGAAGGGCAAATTTATTCTCACAACGTCTTTTTGCAGTGGGCAAGGGTCTACTGAACAGTTGGACCAATAGGCACAATGTTAGAATTATATGAATATCCAACATTTGGGTGGCAATGTTAAAAATACATTCAATAATTATCTATTCCATATTTGTGTTCATAAAAACTCAGATTAGGTAAGACAAGTGACCCACTAGTTTGAGCAGATAATATCTCATTCTTTTGACTCAATATTTTTCTTTAAAGTGGAGGCAGTGGGAAGACTTACACAATTAACAGTGGAGATTAATTCTATAGTTTTTTCTCCCCCTGCAGGAGGAAGATGCTTCTTTGGTACACTTAACTACTGTGAATTGATCTCTAAGCATTCCGACTTATATTTTTAGCAAATAAGATTTTTCACTCCCCTTTAACTTTTCCAAGTCAAGAGGATGGCAAGGCCCATTCCTGTCATCATGCTAAGTAACCTGGCATCAGGTTAAAAGAGGAAAGAATGTAGAGAAAATACCCACATAATAGGAGTGGATGGAGGATACTTATGGAGAGAAAAATACATAATTCAAAATACTGAAGGGGAGGATAAGAACTCAAGGCTTCTGGCTCATTTCATGTTTTCTCTGTGCTAAGATTGATCAGTTTTGGAGTATGAAACTGTTTTACTTCAAGGAAATCATATCTAATATTAAAAGGCAGTGGTCCCCTACTTTTTATGAGCTGTGGTAGGAATTGCTTTTCCTGAAAACTTTGAGATCACCAAGTGATTAAGCATGTATGACCAGGGTTAGGGGTGGGCAACACCTATGGCTGAGAATAAAATTGCTTCCATTGTGGGATGTGAATGCTGTTGTTAGCATGTTCCTCTCAGAAGTTGGTAAATTGGAGGAAGCGTTGAAAGCAATGTAAAGATATAGGAAAAAGTCTATTACACTATTTTTCTTAAGTAGATTTATTAGCAGTTTCAAGAAGAAGGCAGAGTCTGTGGTTAAAAGGCAGCAAACTTCTTTAAAGAATTTAAACCCCTCTAATGTTGGCCTCAGAACATAATACCCAAAATTATGGTACTTCGACATGCTGAGTACATTGAACTGAAGGAGACTGAAAGTTCCTTAGAAGCAAGAAGTTCCCCCTGAACTTCTGCCCTCCTTTCTTCTCCTCCCATTTCTCTCATGAAGCAGGTTCTAGCAACTAAAATTCTTCTTCATGGGAAGCTTTGAAGATGGTGGAGGAGGTGTTAGAGGTTCAAATATAGAGATTAAAATATGAAATAATTACTTATTAGTATTAACAACTGAATATCAAGTTCTAGGAAAATGACATTTTATAGCATTATGAAGAAGTGTATTCCCATTTGTTTGATCCTCTAGGTGGGAATGGAGAATTAATATTTGTTGAGAATGAAATAAACCTCCTGTGCACTGAACCCAGTTGCATTCTGAGTGAGAATCCCACCTCACACTCCTCATGAAAGAAGTCAAAAAGAGTAAAACCAAAATGAGGCATTTAAAAATTATTTTTCCATAATCTTTTTTTTTTTTCTTCTTCTTCTCTCTCTCTCTCTCTTTTTTTTTTTTTTTTTTTTTTTGAGACAGGATCTCACTCTGTATCCCAGGCTGGAGTGCAGTGGTGTGATCATAGCTCACTATAACCTCTAACTCCTGGGCTGAAGCAATTCTCCTTTCTCAGTCTCCTGAGTAGCTGAGACTACAGGCAGTCACCACCATGCTCAGCTAATTAATTTTTTTTTAAACAGGGTCTCACCATGGTGCCCAGATTGACCTAGGCTCAAGGGATCCTCCTGCCTCAGCCTCCCAAAGTACTGGGATTACAAGAGTGAGCTACCATGCCCAGCCAGTGTTATTTCTTTAGTTTACCTTATCAGTGTCACATGTCTTGGAGGTTTCAGCTTATTAATTTCGTCCAGGTTTTTTTTTTTTTTCTTAGCAGATGTCAAAATGAAGGATGCAGTAGGTCAAAGTTTAACAACTGCTGAAAGAAACTTATTTCATTGAAACTTAAGTTATTGAGGTAATATGAGTTCTGCTATTTGCAATAGTGTGCTCTGTCAGAAATTGGATTTGTGTTTCTGAAATGAAAATTGTGTCCCAGTTTCACTATACCTAAAGAGGAAAATGACTACCTGGGGTCAGGATATCAGATTGACTAGTGATAGGAATGAAAGAAAATATGTTTTAAGTGAAACGGTACATGTACTCTGACTTAAAGAATTTATAAATTTCACAGCTTCAAAATACTCTATCGTTTATAAATTTTGGTTACTTTGAACTAGAAAATATTTTTATTAAGTGGTCACTTCCTCCTGTCATCATATTCACTCTTCATGTGAGTATAGTTTGGCATTACTTACACAGTTTTTCATTATTTGTGTTTTATATTTGATTTCCAAGTTTATATTTTTAATTTTTTTCCTTCTACTTTTGTTTGGCTCATTTTGTTACTCTTTCACTAGTTTTTGAAGTTTAATGTTTAGCTAATTGTGTTTAGTCTTTATTTAAACAATAAAGTAGTAATACTAAATATTTCTCTCTTCAGCTGACTCTATATGCCATCTCTATTTTTATCATTTTGTAAATAATCATTTATGTTTTATTTTTAGTTTGATTTACTGCTTGTTTAACAAAATGTTTTTATGTGTTTAGGTCTGAGGGTACGTCTTCTTATTGTTGATTTTTAAATTTATTAAATTGTAGTTTAGGAGAATGAGCTAATACAATCTCTAATAGCTTGGAATAATTGACGTAATTTATTATTTTTATTTATTATTATTACCATTATTATTAGCAACTTTGTGAACAAAAGAATTTATTTAAATGTTTTATGGTTATTTGTATTCTTTATTTATAGGATTCAAAGTTTTATATTCAACTTACTGAGATTATTATAGAAATGATGCATATTTGAGAGGCTCAAATATTCTAAAAGAATATTTCAGACACCACCTCCTCCAGCAACAAAAATAGCCACAAACCAATATAAATTTAATGTTAGCTATTTTCATACATATTGACAACTTTACTGTACATTAAAAGGTTCTACAGAGAGCCCTTCATATCTGTCGGTTTCACATCCATGTATTCAACCAAGCATGGATCAAAAATATTCAGTAAAAAAAAAAAAAAAATCCACAAAGTTCCAAAAAGCAAGACTTGAATTTGCCATCTGATGAGTACTACGCTGAATCCACATGAATGAAGAGAAGTGTATTAGGTATTATATGTAGTCTAGAGATGATTTGAAGTATACAGGAAAATGTGGTTAGATTATATGCAAATAGTATGACATTTTATATCAGGGACTTGAGTATTCATAAATTTTGGTATCCCAGAGGGTTCCAGGAACCAATCCCTAACAGACACCAAGTGACAACTGTACTTGAATATAAAGTTTTCATAATCACAGAATGTGGCATTGTGGGAAAATCATTGGACATTTAATTTTGGCATTAAGTAACTATGTAACTTTAGAAAGAATCACTTTACCTCTTTGTGCCCTTTCAAAATTAGCATAATTATTACTTAGCCTACCTCATAGGGTTGCTGTGAGTATCAAATTAGTTACGACATGGGGATTGCTGTGAAGAGTCTTATTACCGTATAAATGTGAGGCATTAGTTCTACCTTGTGGGTAAATGGCGGCAGTAGCTGACTTGGGCCTGACTTAAAAATATACGGTAAGAGTTACCATAGCAAATGCCTGTCAGCTGGTCATTTCTCCCAGCCTACCTATGCTCAGTTTTGACTATGACACCCTCTCTGGAAGTTTTCTTTTGCTCTGAAATTCTCTACTTTATTAGGTTTTTCACTTCAGTGAACCTAACTTTGTTCTTTCTATACGTGTAATAAGCTTGGGGGCAACAGATTGTGGAGAAACAATTTTATCAACTGAAAACAAAGGGTCTAGGAAGCCTTCAGGGATTTGGAGCATTTTTAATAATCGCTTGACATTCAGACTGTGTCTACATGACAAAAACAAATGACTGGGAAATGAGTGAAGTAGAATACACAAGGCTGTTAGTTTCGTAGTATGAAAGTTATATGTGTCCTGCAGAAAGTTACGTCAAAAGACTTATTTGAAGCACTCATATTTGGGGGAGATTGCAAGCTTGATTGCTTCTCTTTAGTGGTCTCAATCAGGTATTAGTCTTTTTTTTTCTGTATCTTTATTCTATTTTTCTTTCTAGATCCCCAAAAATGCGGAGGGAAAAGTGATCAAGTTATATCTGATGTGAGTGGCTTTATGTATTAGGATACAATGTATATAGGGAAAAGATTAATAAATTTAGCATGGCAATACCTAAACAGTGCCTGCCTTTTTCTGGTTATATGAACTGGACAAGTCATTTAAAATCACTCAGCCTCAGTTTCTTTACCTGTAATGTAGATGTAATGACTATCTCTGTTCTCACAGAGTTACTATGGAAATACGCTTGGAATAATGAATGCATACAAACGTTGCTATAAAGAATTATATAAATATAAGGACTTAAAATTATTTTGGCATTCTGAATAAAAATGTATTCTCAATAGGAATGACTGGATTATTCTTGCTTTATTTTGAAGTAGCAAAAACTAATAAAAATTTAACTCAACATTCTGTCTCCGTACAGCACTTAGAATTGAGAAGAATTTGCTATTTGTTTTCTGTGATACTGAGACCTGAGAAAGTTGAAATGTACAACTTTAGTGCCAGAGGGCTGAGAACATGACAATCCAATACAAACTAAAACTAATAAAGAAAATTGTAGCCCGAGTATATGTTTCTGGTACTCTCTTCCTCCCATCTCATTGCTTACTACATTTTAGACAACTAACCACTAAAATAACCCTGAATTCTGGGGCCAGCAGAAGAGCTCTGATACAGCTGAGATTGTGAGTCTTCAGGAAGAATGTGTACATTTGGGACATTGTTCTTTTTAACTTCATGGACAGTTAGACCCAGCAATTTGGACATCAGCCAACTTCTCTTACACCTAAGGGTTTACAGGCATTCAATAAGCAGGCATAGATGCTCTCAGAGTTGAAAGGTGAACATGTAAGAGTCACTGAAATTCCAAATTATTGCAGCAGTTGGTGTGTGGGGGACTGCATTGAAAGGAACTTTTGTAAATCCAGCCTAAGTAAAGAATCTGAAAGAGAAGGAAAAAGAATCTGCAAAATATAAGAAATTCTAAAAATAAATTTGATGTGTAAGAAATATCGTACCTGTTAACTTGAATGCTAATGTACTAAATTGCCATAGCAAAAGAAGAAAGATCCTCAGTTTGTGTAAAAGGTACTTTTTATGAGACACTCTCCAAAAATAAAGTGACCAAAATAAAGAAATAAGAGATACTAGGCAAATGCAAACAATAAAAAAAATAAGAGTTGTAGTATTAATATCAGAGATAGAGGCTCAAATTCAGGCCTCTCAATCTGATTCTGATTTTTTATCAAAATATATTGTAAGTGTGTAAGTTAACAAATAATATAAGTCTATATTTCATTATTTTAAGTAGGAAAGATAATAATACACTGCTAGCTCCTATCTAAAATTCTAGTTTCCCCAGATATCATGAAAACCTGTTTAAATGCCTAAATTACAATCTACCAAGATGTCTGCATAACATAAAGCAGTTAAAACACCAAAAGCATAACACATAATAATTCAATACTAGATTAACTCAGGTGTGTTTTGGGGTAATATCCCATGATATCGAATAGCAGGTGATGTGGTTTGGCTGTGTCCCCATCCAAATCTCACCTTGAATTGTAACAATCCCCACGTGTCAAGGGCGGGGGCAGGTGGAGATTATTGAATCATGAGGGCAGTTTCCCCATACTGTTCTCGTAGTAGTGAGTAAGTCTCACGAGATCTGATGATTTTATAAATGGGAGTTCCCCTGCACAAGCTGTCTTGCCTGATGCCAGGTAAGACGTGGCTTTGTTCCTCATTCACCTTCTGCCACGATTGTGAGGCCTCCCCAGCCATGTGGAACTGTGAGTCAACTAAACTTCTTTCCTTTATAAATTACCCAGTCCCAGGTATGTTTTTATTAGCAGGGTGAGAACAGACAGGTTTTTCCAATTATGTTTCTTTCTATAATGTAAAAAAACAAGTGCTATGATATAAATGAACAATGTTGGTGCCACTGTTTGCATTTTCCAAATTGTTAAAATCTCCAATAAAGCGTGGGAAAAATGATACTGATAATATACAACAGGTTAAAACAACTGGAAGCCAGATACAATCCTATCAGGAGAACAGTGGAGATACTGTTGTATATTCCACAGCTTCTGGAAAGGACGCTAGTGCAAGGTAATCATTTTAGTTGGAGTGCCTTTGAGGTCCTTATAATAAATTTACAATTCACATAGTGAATTTTGAGTAAACATTTTTTTTTGCAATTAACTATACCAAATATTTAGAGGGTAGGACTTTAAATATTGAGTGATAGCTGTATTGTAAATATTTTATTAAACTGGCCTGCTTTCCCACTTGACAGTGAACTCTGCAAGGTAAGGAATTCTGTCTCACCCATTCCTGTGTTCCCAGAAACTAGCACAGTTCCTGGCACAGTATATAATCAGTGGCTTATGAATGGGTGAATGAAGGAAGAATGCAGTGATTGGACTAAGGTTTTGCAGTTAGTTCTGCACATTTCATGGCTTTTGAATCTTTTGTGAAAATATTATGCTTACTTACTTGAATCTGTTTCCAAAACTTTTTCAGAAGAGACAAGGCTGTTCTCAGTTAAAACATGTATTTAATTGATTAATTTACTTGTAAAGCACCATTGTTTGTTTTTCACTAAAAGTTAATCCAGTACAATAATGTATAGTATAATAATTTATTGTGTGGTATGCAAAGCAAATATTCTAATTCTCTATATCCCTATGGAATTAGTCTAACTCATGATTTGTAGAGTGTTATCTAATATTATCAGAATGATTCTGTTTGTTACAGTGTATGAGGGTCTTGGCAGTGGTTGAGTATGTGGTACTTTGGAGAAACATCTGTAATATAAATTTAAATTGCTTTAGAAGTGAAAATATTAGTATTACCAATCTGGAAGCTAATTGACTATATGATGCACAGGTGTTACATTATAAAGAAATATTTCAATGTCAAATATTTAAATTTCTTGTGGACTTTTAAGAAATGACTCATGGTACATTTATAAATAAGAAATACATTTTGCTACCATAAATTTCTAAATATTATTTGAACTATTTTTAGATTTGTTGATTATTATGGGTTTTAAAGATTCAATTTAAAGGGAAAATTCATATCATAAAATGAACATCTTTTTTATTATTATAATGTAAGTTCTAGGGTACATGTGCACAATGTGCAGGTTTGTTACACGGGTATACATGTGTCATGTTGGTTTGCTGCACCCATCAACTCATTGTTTATAGGTATATCTCCTATAACTCATATCTCCTAATGCTATCCCTCCCCCAGGCCTCCACCCCCCAAAAGGCCCCAGTGTGTGATGTTCCCCACTCTGTGTCCAAGTGATCTCATTGTTCAATTCCCACCTACGAGTGAGAACATGCGGTGTTTGGTTTTCTGTCCTTGTGATAGTTTGCTGAGAATGATGGTTTCCAGCTTCATCCATGTCCCTGCAAAGGACATGAACTCATCCTTTTTTATGGCTGCCTAGTATTCCATTGTGTATATGTCCCACATTTTCTTAATCCAGTCTGTCATTGATGGACATTTGCGTTGGTTCCAAGTCTTTGCTATTGTGAATAGTGCCACAATAAACATACGTGTGCATGTCTTTATAGTTGCATGATTTATATAATTATAAGTAGTAATGTGATGGCTAGGTCAAATGGTATTTCTAGTTCTAGATCCTTGAGGAATTGCCACACTGTCTTCCACAATGGTTGAACTAATTTACACTCCCACAAACAGTGTAAAAGTGTTCCTATTTCTCCACATCCTCTCCAGTATCTGTTGTTTCCTGACTTTTTAATGATTGCCATTCTGACTGGTGTGAGATGATGTCTCATTTTGGTTTTGATTTGCATTTCTCTGATGGCCAGTGATGACGAGCATTTTTTCATGTGTCTATTGGCTGCATAGATGTCTTCTTTTGAGAAGTGTCTGTTCATATCCTTTGCCCACTTTTTGATGGAGTTGTTTGTGTTTTTCTTGTAAATTGGTTTGAGTTCATGGTAGATTCTGGATATTAGCTGTTTGTCAGATGGGTAGATTACAAAAATTTTCTCCCATTCTGTAGGTTGCCCGTTCACTCTGATGGTAGTTTCTTTTGCCATGCAGAAGCTCTTTAGTTTAATTAATAAAATGATCATCTTAAGAGATAGTTAATCATTTCTAAAGGGGATTACCCTTAGCTGTCAGGTTTTTCAGAGATCCTAGAAGACTGGAACCATTAGCATTTTGACTTAGAGTTCTTGGTGGGAAACCACAATTAAACAATACAGTATTTAGTATTTGTGTACTTAATCCGCATTAAAATGTGATGATACACTGTAGCAAATATAAACTTTCTAGAATAGGTATGCTTAATTGTATTTAGTGGTTCCATTTTCCCATTTTCTAAGGGAAATACTGTCCTGTTTGGTAATAAAATTGTCGCTATGGGAATGGTAGCTGCTTTTATTTTTACACATCATGAATATTTACAAATATTGCTATGGAATATATTTTTATTATTTCAATAATATCAATTTTGAGCAATCTATAGTTTAATCTCATACCCTGAAGCTATTCAAGTATTTTCAATTTGGTTGCCAAGACTCTAGTTTAAAGCAAACTATGAAAGACATAACTCTGTCCATGTTACATTATTTTTGCTATCTGCCAAATGGGTTTGATGTCAAAGCCAGTGGTCTGATATGAGTCAATGTATAAAGAAGGTAATATAGTGGTTCAAATTACATTTATTCTTATAAGTGAGTAAATAAATCCAATGACAAACATCAAGATAATAAAAACTGAAAAAAAAAAAAAGTGTATGCAAACCCAGATTGGGATCAAGATTATTCATTCTAGAAAAATCAAGGTGTGTGTGCTGAGAAGGTTGGGGTGAATAAGTATGACCAGGTGAAAGGGTATGGATGCAATCTCCAAATAATGACACATAAAACAGTCCCAACTCTAGCTAAAGAATTAAATTAAGAGAAGAATATTACTTGACCATTACTTCACCTGTATGTTACATATCATTTCCTACCAACCTAGTCTTGTTCAGAAGCAGATTCTCTATTTGTTTAAACGTAATTATTTTAATGATTTTTGTAAAGTATGTCAAAAAAAATATATATGTTTTGTGATGGTAGGGCCTGCTTATATTTTGCTCACAGCTTTATCTCCAGTGGCTAAAACAATACCTGGAACATAGTAGACACTTGACATTTACTGACTCAATGAAACAGATTTCTCCAAACAATGAAGGTACTAAAAATAGGCTATTTTTGCCTGTTTTCTCTTCTTTCCGTTAGTTTGTATTATGAAATCAAAACTAACTTCCATCCTAAGAAAACCGACTTCATGATTTATACACTCTCTTACACACACACTTATTCTCTCACAGTCCAGCTTTTGTTTTTATTAATTATATAATCATTTTTTTCCTAAGGGGCAGTAGCAATGGAATAAGTTGAAAATATCTTCAGGGGAATACAGTTTTCACTGGCCAATGAAGTTTACTAAGTACTCTGATGGTAGCTAAATATGTCCAAAAGCCTCTTCACTTGCTCGATGATTTTTACTCCCCTCAGCTTGGTAGCTGTCTAGTATGTATGCACTTGCTTATTATAAATTACATAATTATCTCACCTCCTGTTTTATTCAGTCAGTGTAACTACTTTGCTCACTTGGTTTCTTGATTGTTTCACTAGAATAAAAACTTTACTGCTCATCCCAGCATCCTTAGCTCTAGGTATCTTTGCACCATCATAATCCAAGCAGCTGGCCCTTGTCATCTTTCACACAACTCAGCATGTCTGATGTCTTTGCTGTATCACAATACCTGGTAAAATTAATGGTTTTCAATTCTGGCTGTTGGTTAAGAATCTCCTTGGGGGAGTGCCTTGGACACCAAAACTACACCCCAGATGAATTGCATGAGAATCTCTGGATGTGAGGTTGAACTAATTTACACTCCCACCAACAGTGTAAAAGCATTCTTATTTCTCCACATCTTCTCTAGCATCTGTTGTTTCCTGATTTTTAATTTTTGCCATTCTAACTGGCATGAGATGGTATCTCATTGTGGTTTTGATTTGCATTTCTTTGATGATCAGTGATGATGAGCATTTTTTCATGTGTCTGTTGGCTGCAATGATATCCATGTGTAGCCAAGTGTCGAACCAGTGGGCTAAATGCTCCCACTGCCTCATCACACCAACTTCATTGGAACGCTTATATGGTGAACCCATCCAGGACGGCACCTTCCTTAAGTACTGTAATTTAGACTAACCCAGCCCTTCAGCCAGGAGAGTGGCCCTATACCCAGTCCTTTCTCTCCATGGCTTCCTCTCTTTTCCCTATAGATACTCAGTCCACCAAGGCCACATAATTTATAGCATCCTGTTACACAAATTAAATATACTTATTGTTTTCCTGTAGTGAGACCCTTGCTTTATTTTATCAAACAATTCCAAGTTGAATTTATTCTTTACAGCATAGCTTAAAACAAATTGTGAGCAGAAAGTTAAACCGAAAATAAACTGGATTAATAGCAAGGGCATAATGATTAGCTATGGAAGACACTACTTAGAAACAAAAAGGATCATCGTAAAATATGCAGCTAAAACAATTACTGCAACTTGAATACTTATCAAATAAAGTCCCCCAAACTATAATAATAGTTGAAAATAAAATTAAAATGTTCCTCTCCCCAAATTTGGTTTCAGTACTTATTTGATTTCAAATACAGAGGTAATATATTTTACACTGAAAACAAATTAACTAGCTAAAATAGATGGGCTTTATATATGAATAAGAGACATTAAGATATTAAGGTTTGTTTATTCTGTTTTTATCTCTCTGGACCAATTTTTTTAGGAAAAATGATGTGATTAAGTCAAGTCTGCTGCCATTCTCAATTCTAGCATCATAGCAATAAAGCACCTTAGCATATTAAAACAACAACAGCAAGAAGACACTGTTCATTGGAAACTTTTTTTTTTTTTTTTGAGAAAGGTTCTCACTTTGTCACCCAGGCTGCCAGGGTGGAGTACAATGGTTCCAGCATAGCTTACTTCAGCCTCAAAGTCCTGGGCTCAAGCAATCCTCTGGCCACAGTCTCCTGAGTAGCTGGGACTACAGGTACATATCACCAAGCCTAGCTATTAAAATTTTTTTTTTTGTAGAGACAGGGGTCTTGCTATGTTGTCCAGGCTGGTCTTAATCTCCTGGCTTCAAGCAGTCCTCCCACTTGGTCTTCACTGGAAAACTTTTGACTATGAGTTTCAACAAAGGGAAAATAAAATATAACAAAGTCCCACAAATCCTCTAATGTGAGCTTCCCTTATTGTGTAACATTTTCGTGAGTCCTCTTCTTTGCCTATTATGTTTGAAGTCTAGTTAAGTAGATAAAGCTTCAAATGCAGAGAGGGATGACTTAAGAAAATAAAGGTAGAGATGACTTTAGAAAAGAAAATGGAAACAAATTTGCAGAGCCTGCAGCCAGCCGCTTGGTTATATAAAGCACTGGGAAATATTAGAGCTTCACTGTGTCTAATTTGAGAAATTATGGATCAGTTCATGAGGACTGGAAAAGAACAAATATGCACGTACTTAAAAGGTAAAAAGATGCCCCTTCGAATAGTAGACTGGTCATTTTAGCATTGTCATTGAAAATATGTATTAGGAGAAAATGATCTAATAGACATTATAAAACATATAGATGCATAGTATCATGAATATTAATTAATGTGGATTTGAAAACAGCGTATCATTAGCCAGGCTCAGTGACATGCGCCTGTAATCCCAGCTGCTTGGGAGGCTGAGGCAGGAGAATTGCTTGAACCTGGGAAGCGGAGGTTGCAGTGAGCCGAGATCATGCCATTTTACTGAAGCCTGGGCGACATCACTATCTCTTAAAAAACAAAAACAAAAACAAAAAACAGCATATCATGCCAGTGTAACTTGATTTCATTCAACATCAGCTTAATGGCTTAATGGGTTTCACTGAAAAAGGGAAAAACATATTTAATCAATTCAATTCATGCAAGGCCATTGATTCTTTCCCACATGACATTCTCAAATTGAGATACAAAGCACAGACTTGAGTTTGATGGCATTAATTGAATGCCTCCCATGTGCTAGACATGAGCTAGGTACTATTATATAACTATGTCAACACAATCCTTTGAAAGAAATATTATCCAAACTACCAAATGTATAGAAATGAGGCATAAAAAGTTTAAGTAGTTGATTCAAATTCATACAAATATTAAAGAAATTGGCTTCAGATTCTATGTATTTGGTGTTTTTCTTCTACCCTTTATGAATTAGTTGCACATGGAAGTTTTCCCATGCTGACTAGACTCCTTGCCATCTCCCCTCTGCTACCAATATTGCCATCAATATGATCACCTCCATCATTTTTGCTGCTGTTGTAAAAATCCATGCCATCAAATCTTTATTGTGCTGCCACAACTCCTGCCGCAGAGCTTCTACCCCTATCCTCCTAACAGTTAAGTGTGAGAGGTTCTTTTTTTGCACTGCCGAGGCCATGTTGGGAAATGAGATTGGCTGTCTCCATCTCTAAAGGAGCAGAAGCCAAGTTCCCAGTGACTTCTAGAATTGTTTAAAGTAGAATGGGAAAAGAAATGTGCCCTGAGTGTCTTTAGAACTCAGACTGTATTTTCTTAATATATACTTTGTTAACAAGGTGATTCACATCTAAACTACAATTAGTAACACAGGCTGATTGCAGTGGTTCAAGCCTGTAATAACAGCACTTTGGGAAGCCAAGGCGGGAGGATCACTAGAGGCCAGGAATTAGAGACCAGCCTGGACAACATGATGAAAACCCATCTCCACTAAAAATACAAAAATTAGCCGGGCATGCTGGTGCATCCCTATAATCCCAGCTACTCAGGTGGCTGAGGTACAAGAATCAATTGAACCAGGAGGTGGAGGTTGTGGTGAGCTGAGATCACTCCACTGCACTCCAGCCTGGGCAACAGGGCAAGACTGTCTCAAAATAAATAAAGTACAATTAATAACATAGGGTAGTTACATTGTGGATTAGTCTGTGGGCTGACTTGGGACCTGATCATCATTTATGATGGTGTTTCTATCCGAAAATTCACTTTGATTTCAAATTAACTTACTTTTAAGTGAACCTCTGAAATATAGTTCAATTATAAGTTAGGTATTGCCTACGTAATCTTAGCCATGTTACTTTCAGGCAGAGAGCTGAACTTTATTATTTACGTCACACATTTTTTTTTTTTACTATGTATATGTGTGTCTGTGTTCTGTATGTGATGATTGGCTTCTTGAATACAAGAAGAATGCTTTTTTTTTTATAAACATTATCTGGAAATATGCTTGCGAGTTATAGGCAATCAATAAATATTTAATGAATGAGTGATTTACTGGATATAACACACAAGAATACAGTGAGATTTATATATATTCAATTCCGCCATGCCATTTTTTAAAGAACTGTTTTAAAATCTGAAATAATCTTTACCAAGCAGGAAAAAAAGATCCTGAAAAATAGGGATAAACAACCAAGGGGGAGAACGTCTATGTAAGATGGAGAATACACGGCTGGATATTCAAACAAGAAAAAGAAAGATTACAAGATAATAACAAGATACCATAGCAGCATTGTGGGGAGAGGGAAAAACTGTGTTTCTGGGATATGTTACAGTGTAAATGGCACACATACCTAGATTTTGATTGGCCGCTATAGTTTTTTAAAATTATGTGAGAAAATTAATGGAGATAATTCAGATAAGAGTGACTAAACTGTTAAAGAAATGGAAAGTGGACCTTTGAGGATTAATATGGAGGAATTCATTTTTATTCCATTAAAGAAGACTGCAGTATGCCTTCTGACATGTTAATGATTTGGTGATACTACTGGTGACCAGTTATTCGTCCCTCATAGAGAAAAAAGCAAAAACAAATGGGCTTGTATTTATAGTAAATATTTGGCTATGGTTAATCATAAGAAATAATTTCTTAACAGGTTGAAAAAGCTCTTGACTATTCACTTAAGACAGTGCACGTTATTGTTTTTTTTTCCTTTTTGGGCAAATGAACCTCTCTTTGATGTGAATGTCTTAGACGTTGGCCATGGGTGCAAAGAAGGAACCAGAATCAATGATTTCTTAAAACCTCTTCCAATCCAGAATTCTAAATTTCTGTAGTGTAACTGATTAGTTTGTTAGGAGTAACTGAAAAAAGTACAACAGACTGGGTAGCTTAAACTAGAGAAATGTATTGGCTCCCAGGTATGGAGGCTAGGAGTCTGAAATCAAGGTGTAAGCTGGGTTGGTTCTGTTCCAGGCCACTCTGCTTAGCTTGAGGATGTCCATTTTCTCTCTAAGTCCCTTCGTATCATCTTCCCTCTATGCATGTCTGCCTCTGTATCCAATTTCCCATTTTTATGCACTCATCGTATGGATTAAGGCCCACCCTGAGGATTTCATTTTAACTTGATTTCCTGTATAAAGATCCTATCTCCAGAAAAGATCACATTTTGAGGTACTGGGGGTATGGAGTCCAACGCATCATTTTTGGAGGGACGCAATTCAACTTGGAACAAGCAGCCTAACGTACACATAATCACGCTGCAGCTAAATAGTATTGTCTAACAAAACAGATTGTGACACATAGAATTATGGCAGATTTTCTTATTGCTGGGGAAACTCAACTCCATCTTCAGTCTCATTTCACCAGTCATCCAGGCTTCTGAGATGGAATAATGTAATCTGTTGCAGTTAAGGATGCTTCATCTTTACATAAAAGTTTTTCCCATCTTTTTTTTTAGTTCTCTCCCCTCAATTTTGGCATTATTGAGGTCCCAGATATATTTAATAGTCTTGAAATTGGAAGCATCTATGTTTCTCCCCATTCACAATGTGAAGAATTGGAGACAGGGAGATTATACCCTGGGAAGTTGCCGGTATACTTCATACAATCGAGTCAGCAGTTCTTCTATATGCCATATATTTTCATAAAGCAGACAACACCTGTATGACAGCAAAGTGGTAGATTCTGCGAGAAATGCAAAAGGACCTGGTGTTAGGTTTGGTTTCCCAGAGTATACAGCACCTTCTAATTTGGCAGGAAATTAATATCTCATAATACTGTTTTTCATTTAGGAGTTACATTGAGTTCAAAGAAGGAATTTTCCTGAGCAGCTTCCTGAATTTGACAAGATTAATTTATTCAGCTATTATGCATTGGGCACCTATTTTGTGTTCTGTGCTATGCTAGGCCCTATGAAGATATTCACTAAGGGATGTAGTTCTATTCACAAGGAACTTAGGTTAGCGGAAAAGATAAACATGTACACAGCTAACTTGAATTCAAAGCAACATTCAATAAATGCTTTAATAGAGATCAAAACAAAGTGCTGTGGGGCCCAGAGGAGAGAGATTAATCATGTCTGGATTTCTTCTTAGGAATATAGATTAACATCAATTTTTGGCCTTTTGCTTTTACTTAAAATTCTAGAAGGTGAACTTGGGAAAACTTTGTAGCCGCATTTTGAGAACTGTTCCTTGAGACTAGAAGGTTAAAGCTGAGTACTGCAGCTGATGAATGCAGAGTGATACATCTGCGTCAAATGAAAATGCTGCTGAATTAGTTCAGCAGTTCAATCAAATGTACCTAATCCTACATCAATCTAAATAGAACATAGCCATAACTTTTCCAGGCCAAGTGTACAAAAAACCTGCCAAGAGGACGGAAATGAGGCTGAAATGACAGCCATTTCATGAAATTTATGATCCCAAAAATACCATTTACGTTGAGCTGCTGCTGGGAAAAAAAAAAAATTAATTAAATGCGTGGTGGACCATTCATAATTTTCTTTGTGGGGTAGAGAGGCATTTACGCTACACTACCCATCATTATTAGCAATAGTTCCTCTTGGTGAATGAACAATTTAAAAAGGAAAATAAATTTAAAAGACCATCCTGCTTTTCATCATTGAAAAAGAGCAAGAAAAAAATTCAAAAGTTAAGATGGTTCTGAAAGAAACTTCAATGGTAATGATTTCTATGGTAATCAAGATCATCAGCATACGCCTATCATAATTATACATTCCAAAGCTCAGATACAGTTAGAAATCCCACTGAAATTCTATAGCTGCTAAAAAGAGAGAATTAAGGTGATTGTTATCCAAATCACAAGAAGTGTTTTCAGAGTAAATACATAATAAAATTCTGAATACCTTTAAAAACAATTACTTGTTACAACGCTTCATAGAACCAGGATTAAAAGGAATCTTATTTAGCTCAAACCCATCAGTGGACAGATCAGGAAAATTAGGTCCAAAGGACAGGAAATTAGCTGTCCATGGTCCCTGTGGCTAATACATCTCAAACTAGTATACAGGTTTTTTGCCTCCCAGTTTTCTGATGTTCCAATATGCCAATTATTTGTGCCTCAAGAATACAGAATTAAGGATGTTGATTCATGTTTTGAGTATAAGAAATACAAGGCTGACTGTTACTCCAAGTTTGAATACATGAACTCTGAAGCCACACTGCTTAGATTTAAATTCTGGCATGTACACTTACTTGTTCTGTGTTTGGACAAGTAACAAATTACCCTGTGCCTTGTTTCCTCATCTGGATAATGAAAATAATAGTATCTCCTACCTCGTGGAGTTGTTGTGAACAATAATTGGGTTAATGAGTATGAAATACATAAAAATGTGCCTGAAACATGTGTTTTCATATTATTTTGATCATCTAAATCAGCAATTTGGACATCTTTCCATGTTGGGGGCATTGCCTTCTACCAGTGCCTAATCTTAGCAAAATTTGGAAGCAGCTGTGTTTATCTTTTCTGTATTCATTCTTCCTTGCTGAGCATCCCTTGAGCATCTAGTATTCTGGCTATATTGTCTATATCCCATAATTGCAATGTCCTGCTTGGTTCTGTCCACCTCTGGAAGCAATTCTTGTGTTCAAATTTGCCAACCTAAAACCAAGTGTGGTGGTACACAGCTGAAATCCCAGCTATCAGACTGAGGCAGGAGAATCTCTTGAGCTCAGGGGATCATGCCTTCAGTGCACTATAATCACACCTGTGAATAGCCACTTCACTCCAGCCTAGGCAACATAATGAGACTCCATCTCTAAAAAAAAACAAAGCAAAGCGAAAAAACATTTGCCAACAATTTCTTCTTTACTAGAACTGCCTGATTCCACTCCCTCAGGGCTCCATGAAGTAATATCTAAAATGTTAAGGCACATGTGTTTAGTATGTTGCCCTTTCAAAGGATATTATACTTTTAATGAAGATTGTCTTTAGTGTTGTCACCTCAACAATAAGATTAATATCCACTTAGGGAATTTTAGATATTGTGATAGGACAACAGTAAGGGGAAAGGGAATCAATGACTTGAATATTTGTTACGACATCTCAGTTAATTTTCAAGCATGGAATTTATTATTCTCTTCCATTTCAGAGATAAGGAGACTAAGGCTCAGAGAGGAGATGATATAGTTAAAATCACACAACTAATAAATTGAAAAAGCAGTTTGAAAATTCTGGTCTATTTGGCTCCAAAGTCCATTCTCAGTATATTTTTATAAAGAGTTCTTTAATCAGTGCTCCTCAAATCATACTAATACGGTTTTGCACTGTGTCCCCATTCAAATCTCATCTCCAGTTGTAATCCCCACTCGTTTAGGGACGGACCTAGTGAGAGGTGATTGGATCATGGGGGCGATTTCCCCCATGCTGTTCTTGTGATAGTGAAGGATTTCTCATGAGGTTTAATGGTTTAAAAGTGGCAGTTTCTTTTGCACTCTGGCTCTCTCCTGCCGCCTTGTGAAGAAGGTGCCTGCTTCCCCTTCACCTTCCAGTATGATTGTAAGTTTCCTGAGGCCTCCCCAGCCATGCAGAACTGGTAGCCAATTAAGCGTCTTTCCTTTATAAATTAACCCGTCTCAGGTAGTATCTTCATAGCAGTGTGAAAATGAGGTAATACACATACTATGTGCGCAAATGGCTCTTGTGCATGTCTCAAGACTGGCTCTTTTTCTCTAGGAACTACCGAATTTCCCTCAGCTTGACATCACAATTCAAAATACATTCAGAATACTTTCTGCACTATCTTACAATATATGGAAAATTTAGGTACCAACTAAACTGCATAATGTAACTTACATTCCAATTTTTGAATATATATACTTTATATCAAACACACATGTCATTACACATGTGAACTCTGTTGGTTTACCATGAACCAAAAAGATAAAGTAGAAATAAAATAGGTACAATGAGTAGGTTTTCAACAAGTCAGTGCATCCCCTTGATAATCTATTCCATAGTAGGAGAGCAAGATAATGTTTGTATTAAATCAACAAAATATATTCTGTACTAATTATTGACATGAAAGTGGAAAAATATTTAAAAAGCATAAACATAATGCTTTTGTATTAAATCTGAGATATACTGGTTGCTAAAGTGTGAGAGTTTAGCACATGTGAAATAATTTACAAGCACATGAATTAGCACAAGTGTGTCATAAGGTAGTCCTACTTTATTCAGAAAGGCTTCAGGTCTTATATTTGGGGAAAAAACGATTTTTTATCACAACTCTTATTCTTTGCTGAACGAACTCATTTTACAGTTATAAGAGAAGAAAAGCCAGCTGGAGGGTTTATATTGATCTATTAACTTCTCTAGAGTGTTTCCTTGATAAACGTATCTTCTTAGAGATTCTCAGAATGACTGCTGAAAGGGACACACCAAAACCTTCATTTTACCTGCAGGGTTCATTGTATATTGTCTGTCAGTTTATTGACTGATAATAAACTATCATATGCAAAGTAATACACTATATATTGGGGATACAGAGGTAGTATGGATCTTAGATTGTGTATGGGAAGAAAAGTCATCCATATAAATGACAGTTAAATCCAGAACACATAAACTAAGTGGTGTAAACAATGAGTGCTCTAGATGAGGTGACTGTTTCTGCCTATTAATGGTATCAGGATGAAAATGGGTCAGTCTTTGTAGTTGAGTATATTGCATGTAATTTAATTCTTACCCAACTTGTCTTCTAGATGCCTTCATGATCACATAATGAGGAAAGGTAAATGTGTTTCTTCAAAAAATAGGTAGTTAACAAAAGCTAAATAAAAACTGGTTTACATACAGTAGTGGTAAGCCCTGTGAAAGTAATAATTAATAGTTTTAAGGCTCTGATATTATAAAAAGACTTTATACATGTTAAGATACAATGTGACACAAGCCAAAAACATCCAAAGCAAAAGAAAGTCAAATGAAAACTGTAGCCATTTTCACAGACTTTCCTGTACCTTGCTACTGACAAATGGAATATAGTATATCTATATGGTACCAACACACCCTGTTCTTCAGCTGTGTTGCAAGGTCATAAACAACAGTGATTAAGAGAGAGGGCCTATGAGTCAGTACCAGTACTGACAATAGAAGGTACAGGAGAAAATGGGAAGAATAAATAAAAAGAGTAGTCTAGCCATAGATTATATCTAAAAGCTAGAAGACAAGAAAGTGATGTAAGAAAATCCAAACAAGTAGCCAAAGGCCAGGGATCACATAGAATTAAGGTATTAAGGCAGTGCAATGGTCCAAAGCCAAGAATGCAATAAGAACAACAGAAGATTGAGAGCATTCAGAAATAGTGCACTCGGAAAAAAAGAAAGCCAGATTTCTGAAAGAAGGGTTAGTTGGCTGACTTTCTAGGCTCGGGTAGTCCTAAGCATGAATCCCGAAGGGCAGCTGCAGTCCTAAAACTTTCTATATCTGGAAGATCCTATATCTCATTCCTCCAAGGGAGAATTGCTAAAATGATGCATGATTTAGGGGCTTCAGAACCCTCAATTCATTATTTTAAAAAAGTTAATTTGCTACTGAATTAAGCTAAAATAATGGAGAAAGTCTTTAAGGTCACCTTTGCTCTTACTTGCTTTGTTCTAACCTAGAAACTTTGATTCTTATTTAAGGTTCATGCAAAGATACTTTTCGTAAGGTGGGTAAAACCCAGAGACAGCTACAAGGATTTTAAATGTCTTTTACATTTGTTAAGCAGAATAACCCTGGGTCCCAAAATGGTTTCAAACTTTCAGTTTGGACAGAGGAATCTGCTTGTGGCTTAGGCAAATGCTTTGGAGATTATCTCTTTCTGAATTCAACTGAAACATGATTTAGTTAATTAATCACCTCATTGATTGTCATGCTGCTGTTGTCGTATTTAGAAATATTCCCACTGAGACACAGCCCTGAAATGTTCATAACACATCAGATGGTTTTGTTACTGTAGTGACTTCGTTCCTTCATGAAGACAACATTTCTAGGAATAATTTCAAAAGAGAGCAGATGAATTGGATTGGTTGGAAGATAATGTGAACTTTTCTTAAAGAATGTGCCAGCATCTGGGAGCCTTCATTTATCTTTAGTGTATTCTATCTGTACTTTTGCCAGGCACGAAGAAGCAAAAGAAAACAAAGCACAAAACAGAGAATGATATAAAAAAAAAAAAAATTACCCTACCCCCTTCCTTTTAGAAGCTTACAACAACAGAAGAAATATTTACTTTCCCCAAATGAGAAGAACCCCAATTAAAATTATTCTAGCAAGTTAACTAAGTAACAAGGTACTTTCCCTTCCTCCCTGCTACTGTTTTAGCAAGCACAGAGCTAAAATGGTTTGACTAATATAAATGCACTTCAGTTCTAGCTACTTATTCTCTCCATTTCACCTGAGGATTGGAGTCAGATTTGATCAAGGGATTTACTGACACTCCAATGAGGCAGAGTGAGAATTGTTCAAGTCCTTGGCATCTTCGTAGGACTAGAAAGAAGTGTTACTTGGTATACTTTCTTGGCGAGTTTGCCAAAGAAAAGGAGGTAGAGCTACTTATGGGAGCAATCTATTCTCATCACCAACATCAGAGACTTGGTGGGCCTGATCCTGCCTGAATGTAAACAAAGTGAAATAGAATTCCTCCTGAGATGGCATTTCTTTTTCCAGGGGAACCAATTTACATCAGTCAGATGAACTCTTGGCACTGATGAGAAAGCGTATTTTACTCTTTTACCACTGAATAACACTGGACTCATAACTTTTATTTTGGGAGGAACTCAGGTATAATTTGATTTTGTAAAAATTACACTTGTGATATACATATACATAATATGAAGTTTGCAATAGGAAGAAAAGTCATCTAAGAATGCCTGATATATCATCTAGCCTAGGAACTTCCTCAGCAGAGTTTCTCAGGTAATATGCTATATTTTGTCTTGTATTTTAGAAAATCAGACCTCCCTTGTGTACCATATTCTGAGTTAATTACAGTCTTGGAATCAACACTTCTGATCACTATTCCATTTGGGCGTCCAGGACATGCCTATTCAGAAATGAAGATGTTACCCTGAAGGAGTAACATATGCATCTGAGTACATTGCAGCACATGTGATCAAAATCCAGTTTGTCAGAGTATACTCCAAGACAATATTTTCAAACAAGAACAAGGTTCCAGCTCATCTCATCTATCGCTATAAAGTTTTCTAAATGCACACTCTCAATTTCTGTATGTATCTAATCCAGTCCTGGAGCAACATTAGTCTGCAGACTATATGTTGAGTAACACTGCTCTAAATGAAGATGCTAACAGGGAATTACATATTTTGACAAGACAAGAGGAAACAGGAGAGCAAAGGTCTCCACTAGAGCCTTAATCCCCGTCCAGTGGGAAGAGACAGGCCCAAGGGGGATGTCACAGTGGCACTGAACCCTGGGCAGAACATTAGAAATACATGGTCTATTTCACAGTCTGGCAGAAAGGCCAGCCCCTAAAATGGGAAAGCAAGGCACAAATTAGTTACTGACAAACAAAGCGAATCTCAGAAAGAAGATTCTCTCAGTATTTTTAGAATTTTGCAAGTCTGACATACAAAGTTAGGAACAACTTTTGATGTAGTCATAAATTGCCATTGTAACTGTTGCAAAATAATTAGTGGGAAGCAGAAAATACTAGTTATCCAATTTTATAACTTCTCTTTAAAACTCTTGAGCAGCTGTTATGAAATACTAAATTTCCTAACACCTTTTGGCTATAATTTTGCTAGGTCTCAAAAACTAAGCAGGATTGAGCTTAGGCAGAAACTAAACGAAAACAACAGAAAGAATTCCTCACATGCTGGTGTTTAAGAAGCATTTACGGGAGATTAAACTACTGAGTTTCTTGTTCTGAGCTGAAACATAAACTAGCTTCAGAAACATGATGTTCTCCCATCAGAAGAAACACTTTGGAAAGAATGGATGATTTCCAATCTTAAGGACCATGTCGCGTCTTAAGAGTGGTAGCACATTAGCTTTATTATCCCAGAAAGTCATCCAGTGGGCAAATTTAATTTAACTTTTTATGTAAATTCTCAAAACAGCAAAATTCTGCCACAGGTGTTAGATAACCCATCAAAATCTAAAATCTTCTGAGAAGTAAGAAAGAGACCAAAATGGAAAATCCATTGTTGCTTAGGGTGTTCATACCTAGGTGGAGTATTTCTATAGAGAGGTTCTTGAAGCCAGGATCAGAGGGATCAAAAGGAAGAGGACCCAAGGCAAAAGCAGGGCCCCCCAAGGACTAACTTATATTCCTTTAATATTTTACCTGATGAAAGATCTCACCCTTGTTCATAACTATGAATTCTGTAATTACTGTATTACATTAGAATTACATTTGAAATACTTTATTTCAAAGTGCCCTGAAGGATATTATTAATAATGTCAATAATAATTAGTCAGCATTCAGCATTTAAACAGACAAGTAGCTGAAAAGACAAGAGTATCTTACTTCCATGCCTTTTTTTTTTTTTTTTTTTAAGAGATTAGGTCTCACTCTATTGCCCATGCTGGAGTGCAGTTGTGCCATCAGAGCTCACAGCAGCCTTGAACTCCTGGGCTCAAGCGATCCTCCTGCCTCAGCCTCCCAAAGTGCTGGGGTTACAGGCATGAGCCACCACACCTGGACTAGTTTTAATTTTTGACCCAACTTTTTGTTTGAGAAGTTTATTTTGTGTGGCTGGTGTGTACCATGTCCTATGTGAAATGAATCCATTTATGTTTAAAATTGTTCATTATTCAGGGAAGAAAAATATAGTTCAGTCATTGAGGGTGAATTACATATGCTACCTGGCCATTCTAGATTGTATCTATTTTCATCTATTTTGTCACATGTGTAATCCACAAAAACTACCTGTGTAGCAAATGCATTTCCCCCATGATGATTTAGAGTGAGGCTACAGTGATGCAGTAAAAAGTAAAAGAATTCCGGCCGAGTGCAGTGGCTCAAGCCTGTAATCCCAGCACTTTGGGAGGCCGAGGCGAGTGGATCACCTGAGGTCAGGAGTTTGAGACCAGCCTGACCAACATGGAGAAACCCCATCTCTACTAAAAATACAAAATTAGCCAAGCATGGTGGTGCATGCCTGTAATCCCAGCCTCTCGAAAGGCTGAGGCAGGAGAATCACTTGAACCCGGGAGGCGGAGGTTGCGGTGAGCCGAGATTGCACCAGTGCACTCTAGCCTGGGCAACAAGAGCAAAACTCCATCTCAGAAAAAAAAAAAAAAAAAAAAAAAAAAAGTAAGTAAAAGAATTCCAGATGGCTGATTTCACATATCTGACAGTCACAGAGGGGCTGTTTTTAGCTGAAATATCAACTAGAAATTTTTTCACAGGGAGAGGGAGTAGGAAAGATGCACACACAGATATTGGCACTCAGCACCCTCTCATTTCTCACCAAGAAATCAGGTAACGTTTTAGAGTTTTAGTATTAATTATTAATTCCTACTCAAAATTTTATCTCAGAAATTCCAATTTCTATAGGTTTAGAATGATTTCCCTGTTTAATTACTTTCTATATTTTAAATTAAATATGCCTGCTTTATTCAGAGGCGAGCCTTTCTTTACATTTGTCTAAAGAAGAGCTCGGGGGGTCATCCAAGGAGACACATAGACTAATTCACCAGAGTCTTATTTACAATCCTATCAGCAACTGAATTTTAGTGCAGAAAAGTCATTAGTGTCTGTTAGAGAAAATGTGCAAAGCATTTGAAAATAAGGTGAATTTTACAGGTCACATATTTTCTAGCAGAAATTTTAAGTTTTGCTTTATTTTCTTAGTTTAACTGTTGGATTCAAGGCCCTGGGCTTTCCTCATGTTCCCACATGAAGATGCCACACATTAAAGCTACATTTCAGACCCTAATTTATTTGCATTTTCAACATTTTTCTCTTCACAGACATTAGCTATCTTAGATGGTACCATGAAGAATAAATGCCATTAAAGGGTTACAGAAGAAAGCCATCGTATACTGTGGTCTAATAGGTTTAACTATTACAATGAAAAAATTTTTTACCATGGGATTAGGGTCATAAAAACAACTAGACGAGGAATTGTCATTCCCACCTAGGCAACCTGCTGCCAATGAGGCTAGCAACAGTAACAAATTTGACAACCCTCCCTCCCCCTGACCCTTACACAAATGTACACAACACTATTCCCTTTGAAATGCTCTAAACAAGGTCAAATATAAACTGATGCAGATTGAGATATGCAATTATTTCTCTCATTTAGATTTTAATTATTCTTAAATTCAACCTTGTTATTTAACCTTGACTTATGTAATTTTCTTAATATCACTTAAAATGAATTACAAAAAAATCTCTTGCGTTCTGTCTTATTTGCAATTCAAAAAACAGTATGGGTTAACTGCAACTCATAAATATTACTTCTTCTATAAGAAGACATGTCTTTCTAATAATATCTCACATTTAGAAATAGCTATGACATTTGTGGAGTTAGTGCAAAATAATAATGTGAGCCCCTTGTTCAAAAATTAAGAATTTCAAGATGGTGACAACAGTGCAATAAACCAAGTGTGGGGTCCTTCTATGCATACGACACTGTACAACTGCACAGCTTGCAAGCCCATGAAGCTGACCTCACTTATGTTTATACATTAATTTTATAGTTAATACACATAAACTAATTTATTTGATTCTCATAACCACTTGTGAGGTAGGCAGAGAAACTAATATCAGTCTCATTTTTTTTCTTGACATGTACAGTATCTGATATTCAAACAACATGTGTGACCACCCAACTTGTAAGCGATTGTATTAGTCAAGGTTTTCTAGAGGGACAGAACTAATAGGATATATATAAAGGAGAGTTTATTAAGTATTAACTCACATGATCACAAGGTCCCACAATAGGTTGTCTGCAAGCTGGGGAGAAAGGAGAGCCAGTCCAAGTCCCAAAACTGAAGAACTTGGAGTCTGATGTTCGAGGGCAAGAAGCATCCAGCATGGGAGAAAGATGTAGGCTGGGAGGCTAGGCCAGTGTTGTCTTTTCATGTCTTTATGCCTGCTTCTAGCCACACTGGTAGCTGATTAGATGGTGCCCATCCAGATTAAGGGTGCGTCTGCCCTTCCCAGCGCACTGACTAAAATGTTAATCTCCTTTGACAACACCCTCACAGATACAACCAGGTTCAATACTTTACATCTTTCAATATAATCAAGCTGACACTCAGTATTAACCATCTCAAGTCTACCTCTTGTCAACTTGAACTCATATACATCTCCTGAGATTATATACAATCTTCAAATAAAGACAATAATAAGGTCATAATTATGCCTATCGTAATACAGCTATCCTTCATATAACCGAAAATGCACCAATCCCCAACTCAAATACTGTTATATAAACTTATCAATTCTTAAATATTATATGAAGTCAATAAATCTTATGTCACATGATAAAGGAAAAAGGAAATTAAATGAAGATATTTTCTTACTACAAGTGTATACATGCACAAACACATTTTTAACAAAAGGATGAAATACTCATGACAATTACAGTCCTCATTTATGCAGTTGGCCACATGGCTGTAGCTGATACTGATGACTGCCTTCTTCCACTACCCATTCTGTATTCCCTTTGCCTTCAGCAGGCACCTCAGCAGGTTGTGGTTTTTTTCCTCGAAGAGTAACCCAAACCTTCATTCCTGAAGGGTCTAGGCTATCCTGCATTGGGCTGTTGTAGTTTCCCATTGACCTTAATCACAGGGCATGGTAATATTAAGAGACACCCTAATGAATATCCTGTATTCCATGCATATTCTTCCTTGCCTCTGTTGTGGAGTAGTAGACTGATTTCATCTTGATGGTCTGGGTCAATCACCCCAGCCAACACTGTGATTCCCTTCTTAGCCTGTTGACTTAAAGGTAGGAGGAGCCCAAAGTGTCCACTGGCAATCTTCCAGTTTAATGGAATCATTGTGTCTCATGCTGGCAGTGTTCCTCCCTCTGGAACTAAGACCTCTACGCCAGCAGAACATAACGTAGTGGGAACAGGAAGCAAAAATTTCGCTAGTGGATCACTAGGGGTGATGATGAATTGTACCACTTCCACCCCTTGATTCCTGGACCCGTGAATCTGGATATTGGAGAAACAGTGCCATGTATTGGAAGCTGATTCTTAGCATACATCGCCTTCTGGTGATCTTTGCCCCAGCCTTGCAAAGTATTGTCACATAATTGGCATTGTAATTGTGACTTCAAAAGGCCATTCCACCGTTCTGTCAATCCAGCTGCTTCAGGATGATGGGGAACGTGGAAAGAGCAGTGAATTCCATGAGCATGAGCAGCCTGGACCTGTTGCAGAGCCTTCTCCTGTCGTGGACCCCACTCAAAACTGGCAGCCTTTTGGGTCACTTGATAAATGGGCTGGAGTAACACACCCAAATGAGGAATGTGTTGCCTCTGAAATCCAAATAGGCCCATTAGGTGTTGTGCCTCTTGGGTGTAGGAGGGACCAAATGAAGCAACTTATCCTTCACCTTAGAAGGAGTATCTTGACAGGCTCCACAACACTGGATCGCTAGAAATTTTACTGATGTACAATGTCCCTGAATTCTAGTTGGATTTATTTCCCATCATCTGGCGGGCAAATGTCTCACCAATAAGTCTAGTGTGTTTGCTACTTCTTGCTCACTGGATCCAATCAACATAGTGTCATCAATGTAATGGAGCAGTGTGATATCTTTTGGAAGCAGAAAGTGATCAGGGTCTCTCTGAATAAGATTATGACACAAAGCGAAAGAGTTGATATACTCCTGAAGAAGGACAGTAAAGGTATATTGCTGGCCTTGCCAGCTGAAGGCAAATTGCTTCTGGTGGGCCTTATGGACAGGAATGAAGTAAAAGGCATTTGCCAAGTCAATGGCAGAATACTAGATACCAGGAAATGTGTTAATTTGCTCAAGCAATAAAACCACATCTGGTACAGCAGCTGCAATTAGAGTCACCACTTGGTTAGGCTTACGATAATCTACTGTCATTCAAGATCCATCTGTCTTCTGCACAAGCCAAAGGGAAGAGTTGAATGGGGATGTGGTGAGAGTTATCACCCCTGCGTCTTTCATGTCCTTGATGGTGGCACTAATCTCAGCAATCCCTCCAAGGATAATCTCAGCAGTCCCTCCAAGGATGCGATATTGTTTTTGAATTACTATTTTTCTAGGTAGAGGCAGCTCTAATGGCTCCCATTTGGCCTTTCCTACCATAATGCCCCTCATTCTACCAGTCAGGGAGCCAATGTGGGGGTTCTCTCAGCTGCTAAGTATGTCTATGCCAATTATGCCTTCTGGCACTAGAGAAATAACCACAGGATGAGTCCGGAGATCCCTGGACCCCCTGTAAGTCAGACCTGAGCTAAAAGTCCATTAATTACCTGACCTCCATAATCCCATACTTTAACTGGACGGCCACAGTGACGTTTTGGGTCCACTGGATTAAACGTCAGCTCAGAGCCAGTGTCCAGTAGTATCCAAAATGTCTGATCATTTTCTTTTCCCCAATGCACAGTTACCCTGGTAAAAGGCCAGAGGTCTGTTTGGGGAATTATGGGAGAAAGATTAACAGCATAAATTGTCAGTAGTGTAGTGGGGTCCTTCCTCTAGTGGACCTGGCCTCCCCTTCATTCAAGAGGTTCTGGGTCTGTAAACTAGCTCAAATCTGGAAATTGATTGAGGGGCCGTGAATCTCTGTTTTTATAATTCAAATTAATCTTTTTTCCATTCAACCTAGAAGTTTTCTGCTTATATAAATTAAGTAGGAATTCAGTAGGCTTCCTATCAATTTCACTCCTAGTAACAGCATGATTAATTAGCCAATGCCAGAGCTCTACATGAGTCAGAATATTCTGATTGCTGCTTTGCCTCTGCTGTCCATTATGGTAGCTATGCCTACCTTGCCTTTGATGGTTGAGTGCCGCTACTTGGCCTCTGCCCCCTTGGGATCCAATTATTCCCATTGTATTTAAATTTTGTAGTTGAATGACTGCAGTTACCACTGTTAGATCTGACATACAGAGAAGAGCAATTACAGCACTCTTCAAAAATGCAGGTGCTACCTCCACAAATCTATTTCGCAAGGCATTGGTCAAGGGTATATCTTCTGGACCCTCCTAGCTGGGATAAATAGGTCTGAAGTGACTAATCCACTCCACCATCCCAATCTCTCTAAGCCTTTGGATCCCTTCCACTACATAAAACCAAGGGAGATCAGGCATTTGCAGCTCACTCACAGTAGGTCATCCATATTTCAGCTAACCAAACAAATAAACTATAAGAACCTTTTTTAACTCCCCGAGCTGCAACATTAAATGAAGAGTCCCTACTTAGTGGGCCCAAATCAATAAATTCAGTCTGACCCAACTCTATGCTCCTTCCACCATTATTCCACACCCTTAATATCCATTCCTATGCCTGTTCTCCAGATTTCTTATATAAATTAGAAAACTCAAGCAGTTCTTTTAAAGTGTAGCTCACCTCCTGATGGGTCACACTCTGAACTTCACCTCTAGCGGCCTGCTGGGACTTTAGTCTAGTTATAGGTCTGGAAGCAAACAGGGGTGTTGGGGGTGCCTCCTGAAGAGAATCAATACTACCTTGTCTGTCAACTGCCTCAGGGGAGGCCATTACTGTTGCCTCAGTCAGCACAGGGTTTATCTCCTCAGAGAAAGGTGGAAAGGCTGATGGAAGCATGGGTCGGGGGTTGGGGGGGGATGTTGCCACTACTGGGGATGGGGAAGCTGTTTCTTCTGGCAAACAAGATTCATCAGTTTACAAACTCAGTGTCCCCAGCTTCAACAGGGTCCTCCCACACATCCCTATTCCAAGTTTCAGTGTCGTGTTGTTTTCCAATCAATTCCCTAACTTTAACAGGAGACACCTGGTGGGGCTGTGCATGTGCCTTTCATTGCAGGTTAGCCACTCTTACGATAAGAGCTTTTGTCTGTTTTTCCACAATTTCCGCTCTTTCTCTACAGGCGATAAGACTGACTCAGGGCAATCTTAGTAGATTTGAGGCTCAGTATCTGCTTTTAAAGCTGGGAATTAGAATCCCTGAGTTTATCCTTTTCTTTCATCACTTTGTCCACTGAACTTAGAAGCAACCAACCAGCTTCATTATGTTCCTTGGTTCTCCCCATATGGTCAAAGGTATTATGTATAGAGTCACTAAACTCCTTGCCTCTCATGAGTGGTGAATCAGGAGTGTCAAATGCATTGATTTTGCATAACTCTCTAAGCAGTTCATGCCAAGGACTATCAGTATTCTCCATACTATTTGAAGTAGAATCCTTAGCATTTGGTGGTCTAATTTTAATAAGCAGCCAACTCCAGAAACCCCAAAACTAAACTAAAGAACCCATCCTTAGTATTCTGTTCATCTAGAACCACTCCTGGCACCAAAATCTGTATTAGACAGGGTTCTCTAGAAGGAGAGAACTAATAGGAGATATATAAAGGGTAGTTTATTAAGTATTAACTCACATGATCACAAGGTCCCACAATAGGCCATCTGCAAGTTGAAGAGCAAGGAGAGCCAGTCCAAGTCCCAAAACTGAAGAACTTGGAGTCTGATGCAGGAAACATCCAGTATGAGAGAAGATGTAGGCTGGAAGGCTAGGTCAGTCTAGTGTTTTCACGTTTTTTTCTGCCTGCTTTATATTTTAGCTGCACTGGCAGCTGATTAGATGGTGCCCACCCAAATTAAGGGTGGGCCTGCCTTCCCCAGCCCACTGACTCAAATGTTAATCTCCTTTGGCAACACCCTCACAGACACACTTCGTATAAATACTTTGCATCCTTCAATCCAATCAAGTTGACACTCAGTGTTAACCATCACAGTGATGGAGTTCTAACTCTGGCCTTCCAACATCTCTTCCTTTACTCCTTCTACTATACTACATTGCTTCTTTATGAAAACAGCATCACAAAAGTGTAACTACCTGTTAATTAGATGCACTTTGTTAGTATGCAATTACAGAAATAATAAGCATGCAAAAATGACCACAAATTGGTATCCCTTTGAAATTCTGTCAGTAACTCAATGGTTATTCAATCACTATTGTTAAAAAAAAAAAAAAAATTAAATGAGCCTGTAATCCCAGCTACTCAGGAGGCTCAGGCAAGAGGATTACTTGAGCCTAGGAGTTCAAGACCAGCCTGGGCAACACTGTGAGACCCCATCTCTAAATAAATAAGTACGTAGGTAAAAGTTAAATGAGAGGCCATTAGGCTGAGATGGCTCCAACATTCTGGGTTCCAAAATAGCCAAACTGAAACTCATCTCAGAGTAATTTAACCAATCAGAAATTGCCCACTAACCTATAATTGTGGACTTTTCACTTTAACCAATCAAATATATATTTTTAAATTACACTTCCATGACTACCTTATAAGTTTTCCTATTTCATCTGTTGGGGTGGAGCCCCTAAGTGCCTGTGGTGTGGAGCTGCCCGATTTATGAATTGCTGTCTGCTCAAATAAACTCTTTAAAAAATTTTAATGTGCCCAAGTTTATCTTTTAATATTGTTAACCCAAGACCTGAGTGTTCTTTTTCCAACTGAGAAACAAACAAAACTAAATGAAACTAAAAGCAAAACAAGCAAACCAACAAAAACAACATTACTGTTTCTCACCAAGAGTAGTTCCAGGCAATGAAAATCTTTATGTCCTTTGCCTGTTCACAGCCTTCAGCAAGCCCCTTACAACCTTACTACCAAAAGTCATTATAGTACTTTTTTTTCCACCTGCATTTTTGAGAGTTACTAATGGCAGAACTCAGTCAAGAAAACAGCTTGTTATTAAAATAGCTGCCGTCTCTCCTGAAAGAGAGCTCCCAGAGAAAACTACAAATTGTCTTTTCTGTATATCTATTAATTCATTTCCAAAACAGGAAAAAAATGATTATTGTCAGTTGTGTAAAATCTGCTCTTGACCCTGCTATAATTTCTTTCCAATCAGGAAAATGTTGCCATAGCAACCAATTTACTAACTCAGTCGATTGGCTTTCCTCAGGTTTCTCTGAATACTCAATTAACATGAATTGCTTCATTCATCTAGAAATTTGATTTTGACTTCCTACTATGTGCACGGCACCAGATTCAGTCTCTTGTCAGAAATCAAAGTTTGCGGGTCTGAAAGAGAAAACTGCTAGGCTGACAATAAAGAATTAAAGATGTAAAATACACACACATTTGAATTTTATATAATGTACAGAATTTATATATTATGTATATAAATAAAAAATATACATATTTTGTACATTATATTTAGTTATTTAATGTTTTGGGGTCCAGTTGGTTTTGGGGATTGTGCACTGGTATTTTGAATCTAGGGACTTTGGGTGGGATGTTGCTTGATTTTTGAAATGTAGGGGATGGGAAAGGAGGCTGGCTGTCATAATTCAAGAGTAATTGCTTCTTGAATGCAGAACAAAAGAACTGCTAATAATTTAGTTTAACTCAGTTTTCCTTTCAGTGTACAATATAGTCTAGTTCATTCTTTATAGAGAGCACAATTGTTACAAGGATGGAAACCCGAGACAGCCCTTGTGCAGGGATAGTCATTATGTAGAATGTATTATATTCAGATCAACAAAGATTTGTTCAAATAATGATAATAATTAGTATTTTTGAAATCCCTTTCATTTGCATACACTTCATACTTTGGAAGTGCTCTCCGGGATCTTGTAATCTCACATAAATATTCTAAATCTTGTAGATCATAGGAATAAGTTCCTAGAACACTACATTTCAGTGGGGCTTATTTTGGGGCTGAGGGAAAAGTTATTTCCTTCCCTTGAAAGTAGGCTGTGTATTTATGTCTTTTCTAAAGGATGGAACCCCCAAGTCCCCATTCTTTCTCCGTGTGAGGAGAGGGGAGAAAGAGAAAAAGAGATAAAAATATTTTAAGGGTGAAGATGGGAATGTCAACATACACTGTCCTGAGAGATGGCAATTTGGATTGCAGCCCTCCTCTGTTAGAATGGGGTGGAAGATTGAACAAAGACACGACCTCTTATATTTCCTTCCAAGCCAAGCTTCTGGCTCCCATCCTGGGTTATCAACTTTTTACATTTGTGCATTTGATTTCTCTGTAAGTTTCAAGATTCTTGAAAACAAGGGTCATATTTTTTGTATACTCTGCAGAGCTTATCACATCAGAGGTGAAGATATAAAATAGATGTTTGTTTTTTAATTCAGTGCCACAGAGGCACACACAAATATACACACAATTAGTTCTTTGTTCATATAAAATTTCCCAGGCTTCCTGACTTTAGCACTTGAGGATATATGGCCTAGCTCTTTCTTACCAATTCCCAATGTTCTACAAGAATGTTAGCAGCATCCATTAGGGCAGGCTTAATCTCCTGAGTTCTAAGGAAAATTTATACCCCTCATTTCTGCTACTGGCCAACGTCACCTTCGCCATATTCTTTAGGGAGATCTTAAAATAGCAGAAAGATCCCAATTTCCAGTTCCAACCCTATTCCAAATTGGTTTTGCAACCTTAAGAAAATTACTTAGCCTATTTGTGCCTCAGTATTCTCAACTGTCAAATCAGGTTCATTAGGCCTCACTTACCTGTTTTACTTGTTTGTAGCAGTTACCAAATTAGTGAAGAACATTAAATGGTGTCACTGAAGAAAGAGAACTTAGAAATCATCTAAAGCAGCCTGATGTTTTAGAGAATCACTGATATTCATAATTACCCAAAGTCACACAAGAGGAAATCTGTGCCTGTGTTTCACTTTTGTATTCTAGTACTACTTTCTGTTAAGATTCTGAAAGCACCTGGAAAGGTGCAAGTGCAAAATGTTATGATTGGTATTTGTTATATGAGTCCTTCAAGCTCTGCAAGGAATGCTGAGGATGATGAAACTCATGACAGCAATGCCTTTATCAGTGGTCATAATAAGATACTGGCACTTCAGCTGCCAAGGAAGGGGTAGGAAATTAGGCAGTGTCTTTTAATAAATTAAAATCAAAGTCTCCAAGATAATAATGAAAACAGCATCTGCATATAGAAAAGATAGCTAGAACCCCGGGACCTGGCTTTTGTTTCCCTAGACTCGCCTTCCTCTTGAGAGTGTTACTATTCCATCTTGCCATCTCCATGCTGGCTACAAGGTAGTGATGGTTAGCTAGCGGGGGAGAGGTCGTTTCCCTTTTGTTCCCGTGGATGGACAAATTACAGATAATGAGGTATTCATCATAATTTTCTGTAGCACAGCTGAAATCAGGCTCTTATTTCTTACAAGATGAATAAACATTTAGAGACAGTAGGAGGGAAACAAACTCAAAAACATGTAACTCTATAATCTTATTTCTAAAATCCAAGATACTCATCCTCAGCTTGTCATTTCCCAAAAGGTACATTCAGACCAAGCTTCCAGAATACCTTCGTGTGTCCGCTGTAACCACTACTAGAAACGTTTGTAGTTATGTAAGATTTCCTAGAATGACGTGCTTAAGAGGAACTCTATTTTCCTTGCTGTTGTTCCTTATGACTCACCTTTTATTTTGGAGGGGAATTAAAATATCAACTTCAATGTATTGTTCAGTGAAGATAGCAATATTTGAAACAGCATGTATAGTAGGTCACCATTAGTGTGAAAAAATGGTATACTCACACATACCTACATACAATATGCTTGTAAATACATGGAGTATCTCTGGAAGGATCCATAAGTAACTGGTAACAGTGGCTACCTTTGGAAAATTTGACTGGAGGATTGAGGCCAAGAGTGGGAAAGAGGAAAATAAACTTTTTACTGTATACCTTTTTGTACTGTTTGACTTTTTACCATAGGCATATGCTATTTTTTAGAAAACAATTTATATATTACAATTTTTTAAAGAATACAAATAAATACCAGCTTTATAGCTGATAAGCTGAATTGATGAATGTGGCTTGGACCTGAAGCTGAAATGAACTTCTACCACAAATCTAAGGACTTTGAGATCCCCCACTGTGTGGGGACAGAGTTCAGTCTACATAGCATATGTTTGGCAGGCTAGGTAGCGAAGGACTGCAGTCTTTTCCACACCCTGCTGTGTGGAATAAGCTCAAGAGCCAAGAGGGGCCTAGGCTGTCTATCCATTATAACCCTTCTCTGAATCTCATCAAGTTATTCCTCCTCCTATGCATAAGATTGAATGAGTGGCAAGAGGAGATGTGTAGAAACTTGCTTCCAAATATTTTTGAAATATGCAAGACTTTTTTTCCTTTAAGACTTACCTTTTAAATTTTAGTTTTCTTTGTGATGATTTGCTTCTTCCCCCAAATGACTGTGGAAAAGTCTATTCCCATTAAGAGAGATCTATCTCCAACCCGGTTCCAATCTTCTCAGGGGGATTAGCAAAGGCCTTGGCTGAGACTGCCTCACAGATCACTATTTCCCTTTTATAATCCTACTTCTTTCACTTCCCTGCAGGTTTTGATGCCAAGGTCACTTCCTAATAAACTTCCTGAATGCAAATCTTGACCTTAGGGTCTGTTTCCCAGGTAACCCAATCTAGGAGGGATGGTTTCAGAAATAATAGAAGGAAGCAGGCTCTAAAATGGGATTTTGCAGCTCGTTCTGCTGCTAATTTGCTGGCAATTAGGGTCTTCATTGCTAGGAGTAGGTAATGCACTGATAATCCCTGACGTACAAAAACGTATTAACATTTTCACAGGTTGTAAAATAGGCCTTTGAAATATTTGGGTGGAATATTACTAATAAGGGCAATGGAATCAAATGTTGTTTTTTGTTAAATGCCGTCGATTCACTGGAGAAAAAGAAGGAAAAGCTAAGGGTAATTAATCAGAAATGGAAGTTCAAATGTGAAAGCCATAGGAACTGTTTGGGATCATGTAAACAAAATGTTATCTCCTGTAGTGATAGGGCAGAAAAAGCTAAGGATTTTGTCCAGGACCTGATCATGAGAGTAAAAGAAGAGCTGAGAAAGAGGAATGCTCAGTTCTAAAATATCTGCTTGCCAAGATCAAGGCCTGGTTATTAGGAAGGGTGGGACCCTGATACTGGGGGATGGAAACATTTGTACTGATTCATCAAAAACCTTGAAAGCCTAGATTCCCCTGAAGTAGCTCATTTCTCCCTGTTACAGGCTGCCTCTCCAGTATTGCTTGAAGACTATGCAAAAGCTTCCGCCTTGCCAATCAACTTGCATCTGTATCAGAATATGCTCTCACCTCCCCTCCTGGTCGCTGGGCCGGCCATTTAAGGGAGAAAAGGGACTAAATTTCAAAAGGAGCTGAGGGACCCCGCCAATACCTGCCAGCAGAAGCTGGGAAAATATACATGTTGACTATCCTAATCTAAAAATGTAAACTCTGAAATGCTCCAAAATATGAAACTTTTTGAGTGCCAACATGATACTCAAAGGAAATTCTCACTGGAGCATTTTCGATTTTTAGAGTTTTGGATTAGGGATGCTAAGCCAGTAGTGCAAGTATTTCAAAATCCAAAAAATTGTAAAATCCAAAACACTTCTAGTCCCAAAATTTTGGTAAGGGGTACTTAACCTCTGTATGGTACTGGATCATGAGGTTCTGGATCAAGGAAAAGCAGAAGATAAGGTTGGATAAATGTGAGTTTATTCATATGGGCACATTCTCCCATGATATAGAATTTGACTTCTCACATGAGCTTCTGCTTCATTTATCTTTCACTCATACCTTATAATCAGTAATAGTGGGAATCTTTTTTTTAGGTTTCTGTACATTTTAAGGTACTGTACCAAGCTATTAACCTGTTGCTCACATTTTACCCACTCTCTTCATGGAATTCCATTACCACCTTTCTTTACTTGATTATATCCAGCTCATCCTTCATGATTTAGCTCATCTCCAAATCCCTAGCTAGGGCTAAGTATACATTCTTAATTTTCTGATAGCACCTTTTTCAGATCTCTTATATGGTGAGCTCATTTATTTATTGAAGTTTGTCTCCCACTTCATTCTCATTGTCAAGAATTAAGTGTTATTTATTTTTGTATTCTTTATATCTACCATGATTCCTTTCACATAGAGGCACACAACAAGTATTGGCTGAACTACATGAAACACACTAACAAGTGTCATTTCCTATGTGAAGCCTTTTCCAACCATCAGCAAAACTTTGCTTACAGCTATAGTCACTGTTACCAAGCTGCAGGTTGAGGCTACTACTTTTGTGGATTGGTCATTGAATGAGTTTTAAAGTTATTGTGTAAATTCTGTTTGATATGTGGTATATATTCTGTGAGAATAACCCATTTCTCAATGTAGGGAAGATTTCTTTCTAGACGGAGAACGAGGACAGTAAGTAAACTGGGTAAATTAGCTTCCCAAGTTTACTGCATCTGGTCTAATTCCCCTTCCATCATACAACACATAGAAAACAATCCTGTCTTAGTATGCTTTATGCTGCTATTACCGATACCACAGACTGAGTAATTTATAATGAACAGAAATGTATTTGGCTCACACTTCTAGAGGCTAGGAAGTTTAAGATTGAGAGCACACACCTGAAGAGAACCTTCTTGCTGCATCATAACGTGGCAGAAGGCATCACATGAGCAAGAGAGAACAAGAGAAGGGGCCAAACTCATCTGTGGTGAGTAAAGACTTCACTTCCTTGATAATAAACCCATTGCTGCAATAACTACATTAATCCATTCATGAAGGCAGAGCCCTCATTATCTAATCACCTCTTAAAGATCCCATCTCTCAATACTGTTTCATTGGTATTACGTTTTCAACACATTAACTTTGGAAGACACATTCTAATTATAGCAAATCTAATTCTACTTATATCAAAGATTTTAGCTATAGAGAGATCAGTTGCCTTTCGGTTAACAAGGGTTTCGGTTGCATCAAGAAAAATTGATTAAAACTCACTTATTACAAAGTATAAAGCCAAAACTTAGAGTTCAAAAATAAATGTAAAAATATCTCAGCATTTTTCTTCTCCTAATATTGGTAAAAGCAAACTCTAAAACTCTGGAATGCTCTATTCTGCTCCTTAATCTTTGTTGTTGAAGTTAAATTAGCTAGTATGATATCACATATTTTTCAATTTGATAGAAGAGGATCGGGAATAATGATCATTACGCATAAATGAAGAGAGTGGCTGCCCTCTTTACTATGAATTTAGTTTGCCAAAAAGACCACCCACACCAGAACATTGCCACCTGTTGAAGCCTACAATTCTACTTAAATTCCAGTAGGACCCTGCAACCTGACTGCAGATTCTGTGTATGCATTTGTTGGGCATATGTGTGCCAAGTGCAAGGCAAATTCTCCCAGGAGAAGCAACACGTTTACATGAATGAGCTCATATCAATGAAAAGGAGAAAGGAATCAATACTTGTGGAGAAGACAGTGTCAGTTTATAGAGGGAAAGTGTGAAGAGAGAAAGCTTGGTTGGGTGCGATGGCTCATGCCTGTAATCCCAGCACTTTGGGAGGCCGAGGTAGGTGGATTGCTTGAGGACAGGAGTTTGAGACCAGCCTGGCCAACATGGTGAAACCCCCCTCTACTAAAAATACAAAAATTAGCTAGGCATGCTGGCAGGCACCTGTAATCCCAGCTACTTGGGAGGCTAAGGCAGGAAAATTGCTTGAACCCAGGAAGCAGAAGTTGCAGTGAGCTGAAATTGCCCCTCTGTACTCCAGCCTGGGCAACAGAGTGAGACTCCATCTCAAATAAAGTAAAATAAAATAAAAGAGAAGGCTGATGCTACAGGGAATAAGTTGGCTACCTCAAACTTAATCTCAAAGCTTTACCTGGTTGAGAAAGCTCATATTAGATATATACTTTTAAAAATTTCCAAGCATAATGGATCCTTGCCATTGTTAGTTTCTTAGGCTATGAATTGTCTATGAGCTTTAGAGAACAGCAGGGAGGAAGGTACTGTAGGAATATCTTTAGAAGCACATCATTCATGTCATTGGGAGGAGTGTCAGAGGATCCAGTGTAATGGTAGTCAAGGGACTTTCAAGTATCAGGTAGTGAACATAATCACACAGTAACTGGTAACCCTTTAGAAAGTAAAAATGATGCCTGATTAAGCAAGGCAAGTATAGGAACAGCACAAAATTTTTAGGGTTAGAATGTAAGATGTCTATTTGGGAGGTTGCAATCAGTCTGCAGAGATAAGACTTGAATGCCTTATTAAGTAGGTCAGCATTTATCCAGTGATTTTTTTTTTTTTTTTGAGACAGAGTTTTGCTCTTGTTGCCCAGGCTGGAGTACAATGGTGCAATCTCGACTCACCGCAACCTCTGCCATACGGGTTCAAGAGATTCTCCTGCCTCAGCCTCCCGAGTAGTTGAGATTACAGGCATGTGCCACACCCGACTAATTTTGTATTTTTAGTAGAGACAGAGATAGGGTTTCACCATGTCGGTCAGGCTGGTCTCGAACTCCTGACCTCGGGTGATCTACCAGCCTTGGCCTCCTAAAGTGCTGGGATTACAGGTGTGAGCCACTGTGCCCGGCCTGGCCAATGATTTTAAGCAGAGACATGACACCATGTTCATATTTGATAAAAATAACTCCCAGATGGTATGTAGAATGGGATGGAAAATAGAAGATAATGTAGAAGTCCAGGCAACTCCAGTCGTCATCTAAGGTCCATTTACATCAGAATTACCTGGGGGAAAGGGGAAAATTATTGTTAACTTCCAGTTATCAGGGTCCATCCCAGATCTACAAAATTAGAATTCCTAGGCACAAGACTTAATCTACTTTTTCAAAAATACCCCAGGGAAGATGTTACACGCACTAAATTCTGCTCTAAAGGAATAAATTCTCATACTTTAGGGCTCACCAATATCACTTATGCGTAGCTAGGTGATATTGGCTCCCACCCTTGGGATTCTGATTCTAAATATCTGAAGCTCAGGAATCTTTACTTCTGAAAAGCTCCTCCATCTGCTCAGTTCTGGGGCAAAAATAAAAATAAAAAGCTCCTCTGTTGATTCTGATAATTTTCCAAGTTTAAGAACTACAGAAAGAATTAATTGATATTGAGAATGGAAAGAGGTTATTTTCTTCAGAAAACCTATTCATGATATAATAGATAAAATACAATGCCAGATTTAGATGTTAAAAGTGAGGAAAGAGTCAAAGACAGTATGACTTAATGGAAAGAAAACACTGTTACGATTCTGGAGACCTCACTGTACATCCTGCCTCTGTTCCTATTAGCTGTTGTGACCTTGGGCACATGATTTATTTCTCCCTCTGTGTTCTGTAAAATGTGAAATAAATGAGTGAGACTTTATATGTGTTACCAAATACGTTCCACAGGTGTTATACAGATGTGATACAGTTGCACAATAATATTTTGATGGGGAAATATTTTTGAAAATTTGACTTTAACATATGAAACAGTTTATTTACAGGTTAACATGTCAGAACACTTAATGTATTTACATGTACTGTAAAACTATAAAAAAAGAGGTGAAAATGAAGTGTTTTACATACATATTTGACCACACACTTGTTTTTGAGGAATATTTGATTTACTTAATCCTTTGCAGAATGTAGGACTGAGTGATTTTTTACGCTATTCTATCTAACTCCAAAGTGCTTTGAGATCTATAGTACCTATCCAAGGTGACTAAGAAAGAGGTGAAACAATTAAGTAGGTATAAAATGGAAGAGACAGGGAAACATTCAGTTTGGGGATTAAGGGGTCTTACGTGCCTTGGTTCACATATGAAAGCACTTGTTGACATGATGATGGAAGTATAAAGTCCTCCAGAATATGTAGTAAGTAACTTTACAAGAGACGTAAACATAAAGCATTTGGAGTCTGAATTTGCAGCTCAGTGTCAGCCAGGTAGCTTATCTTGCCTGCGTGTTTATTGTGGTTTAAAATTCCTGTCTTTAGTTTTGAAACTTCATAATCATGAGATCTTCTTGCACTGCTTCTCCATCAAATATTACTTTTTTTTTCTTTTTTCTGTGGTTTGGTTATACATTTAGAACTCCAATTGATTGCAGTGGTTTGACTAGTACACCAGGTTCCCTACTTTCCTTATTGCTTTTTATCCTTAGTCTTTTTTGTCACACCATGTTCCTTTGTCTCACTCCATTTCTGGCTCATTGTCTGATTGCAAGCAAATCACTTAATCTTTCAGCAAATCAATTTCTCTGTGTATAGAACAAGGATGATATGGTTACCTCCTGCCTAACTTGGATGGATGGTATAAGGATTAATGGAGTGAACCATTGAAAAGAAGTTGTAATCCCTAAGGGAGGGGAATCCTAGAAGTATAATCCATTGTCCTCATTATCATGTTTCAGTTTTGTTGCAGAATAAGCCAGCATCCACATTTTTACCACCAGAAATCTTAGCACACAGGTGGGAAGTGTAATTATTTAAAAATTGCAAATGTTGTAACGTAGTTTAGCTATTTTTTTTCCACGGAATCACAAAATTGTAGTTCCAAAAATTGTCTCCACACATATGTGCCTCTTTTATCGAGTTCCTAAATGCGTTCATGAACTATGTTTTTGAAGATTTTTCTCTCCAATTTGTTGAAATGATGGAGAGGCTGTTTTACAATTACGTTAGGTTGTCAGGCCTTAGCGTTAAGTGAATCAATACTGACATCGATCTTTTTTCTCCAAGACAGGAAGAAACTTTATGTGCAACTAAAGTTAGGTAGAAATTCTGAGTCTAAGCTGTTGGTGTTCCTTTGTCATAATGTAAAAATCAAATAAAATCCTTGATATTTGTGATAGGTGCCCTCCTAGGGAAAAAGAGGATAGCTGTTTGGGGTTTTCATGTCTGTTTATAAATTGGAGTAGTGAAACAGACCAAAAGAAAAAAAAAAATCTTGGTTGGTTCATGGATCTAGAAGAGCAGATTTGGAATTTGTGAAAAGATGTTTTAATTGTGGGACTTTTAATAACAGATTCATTCATCCCAAAATATTTATTTAGTACTTACTGTGTGTCATCGTCTATGAATTTTGAATAGCACCATTGCTATTTCAGCACCTAATACCACGTTGTTGGGATTATTCAATGATTGTCAACTTAAATTGGTAATGAACAAAAACAGGTTGTGCAACAGAAGATATCTTGCTTAGTTTTCTTGTTTTAGGACTGTTCATTTTGTTTAGAAACAGAAGAAAGTAGGCCAATGGTATGAAATGTTAAAAATGCAATGAAATGTAAGGTGCAGTGGCTACATCTGTAATCCCAGCACTTTGGGAGGCGGAGGTGGGCGGATCACGTGGTCAGGAGATGGAGCCCATCCTGGCTAACACAGTGAAACCCCGTCTCTACTAAAAATACAAAAAATTAGCCGGGGTGGTGGCGGGCACCTGTAGTCCCAGCTACTCAGGAGGCTGAGGCAGGAGAATGGTGTGAACCCAGGAGGTGGAGCTTGCAGTGAGCCTAGATAGCACCACTGCACTCCAGCCTGGGGACAGAGAGAGACTCCGTCTCAAAAAAAAAAAAAAAAAAATAGCAATTAAATGACCTTAGAAAATAGTATGTTGGCACATGCAAATCATAGAGACTATTTCATGTTATATATAAGGCATGTTTGTGTCGCCAGGCACAATATCTCTGTCAAGAAATTCCAGGCAAAACCAAAATCAATTAAGCATACCTCCAAACTTCGGAATTTACTGCCATCCTGTTGCCAATTTTTCACGTTATTTTGTTCATAGAATATTGGCTACAAAGTATTTTGAGACATAACCTTTAAAATATTTGTTCTTCTCAATTAATATTATTGAACACATTAAAGAGCTTTTTGACAAATAAATAAGCAATACAACAAAGAGATGGTATTTACAATACATTTTGTGTTCTTTTCAATGGTTTCCGTGGCAATAGCATCGTTGCCCTCAGTCTAACCACTGACTTATTATGTTTATCTTCAGATCTTTTCTTTATTCTCAAGTTGGCAGCTCTGACTTAGAGCAAGTGCACTCTTTACTTGTCATTAAGCACACTGTAATAATTATCAGTCTGGTTTATAGTTGGATAGATCCACCTACCTTTATGTAACTTTGTGAGTGAAAGATAAGAAAGAAACACAGGAAGTTGAGTGACCAGATTTCCTCCTGGTAATTACAATATCTCTCTGTGTGTGACTTAGAAAATACATTTAAAAATATTTTCCCAAAGAATTTTCCTTTTGCAGGTAGTCGGGGGTGCGTTCTAATTTCTTCTTACCTAGGGATAGGCCTAGCAGAAAATGGTTGTGCACTTTTTCATTTTGCCAAATTCATCTTGGCCAAATGTTTTCTTTCCTGTAGCTATTTTGTAGTTTGAATTCCCTTCATCTATAATTAGCTTTCTCATATCCTGTTTCTCTAATCAGGTTCTTTATGGGTCCTGAAACACAGCTGGTATCCCCTGAGGGCTGATAGAGGCAGAGAATTAAAAACTTACAAAGGGAATAATGGGATAAATACAACTTTCTGACTGTATTAAGTACTATCGGATTTAAAAATCATGGATCACTATTTCCCTCATAGGAACAAGTATAGGAAGGTCGTGTATAGGTGTTTCCTGGAATGTTCTTATGTAAGAATTTCTTGTGGAATTTTAGTGATGTCCTTATTACACAACTTTATTATAACCTAATGAATTCTTTTGACATTTTCTCCCTTTTATTCCACCATTATTTTGAGCTCTTCTTAAGGTCACAGCTTTTCTACTAGTACTGGTTTTGTAATGGAAACATGGAGTTCACTGGGTGGCTCAGCAGTGGAGTTTGAAATAGAATAAAAAGAAAATTAGTTTTGATTTAGTAATGTGTGAACCTGGTATGTAAATCTTGAGTATCTGGACACTCACCTGTGTTAACTTATTTTGGTAAGGAAAGCCTAGGTCAGCTGCTGATACCAAATCTGAGTTCAGATAAATAGAACATAGATATTAATAAATAAAAAGAAATAGAAAAATAAACAAGCTCAGTATTACATAGAAGTAAAATATACTGTGATTTAAAGGATACTAGCAATGTGTCCCTTACTCCGAATGTCTTGATGTACCATTTTAGTTGCTCCAATAATATTTATTAGCAATGATTAGGTTTTATCATTACTTGGCCAGTAATTCTCTTTAGCTAAAAATTTCCTTTGAACAGCACATCAATGATTTTTTAGAATGGATGAGTTTATTAGACTATTCATTGTCACAGAAGTGGCTGAGGGAACATGAGGATACTGAATGGCTGGAGATGAAAAGGATGTTTTTAGCAGGGGAAAAAGAGTGTCTATGGTACAATACCTATGTTGCACGTTCGCTTGACACACACTCTTTAACCTTCAACTTTCCTCCCAAAGCTTATGCTGTAGTACTTGTTCATAGCTTTATGAGTATTTCTAAGATGATTATAGGCCGAATAAGAGACAATGTGGAAGTCTGGAAATTCTGCATACCTTGAAAAGTTATGAATTTGTTCATTTTTATTCTAGATTTACATGAAGAATTCATAGGAGGATGTAACTTGGTGATGCCTTCAGTGAAGTTGCTGATTGTCGTATTTGCCTCTTATGTCCCAATTGTCAAAACAAATGTATAACATGCCTATTCTAAAGGATTCAACAGGTGTTTTATCGGTTCTGATAGCTGGAGTCCACCTGGTGCAGCAAACAAACCCCAAATTTCTGTTTCCATATTTTTGACATTTATTTAATGCTTAACAAGACAAAGTTTTACTCCTTTATATCCAAAAAACTGAGACATGATGGCTTAACACCATTATTTCACATTCCAGAGTATAATCCCCTTAGGTTTCCATTTGCTTTCGTGATTAAATCAGAATAGCACATCACTTATATAAGGTAGTCTTTCAAATATCAATGACAGCTTTTTAAGACTGGTAATGTCTTCAGAAGTGAACTTTTATAAGGAAACATCTGCCAATATTTTAGCCAAGTCTCAGCTCTAATCTTGATCAATGAGATCTCTTGAAGTATGATAAATACCTAAGTGTATCAGAGGGTAAGTGGACATTTCAGCAAAGTTTTGATTGGTCAATAATGTATTCAGGAACTTAAGAAGATTTTAAGATTTATTAAATCTTCAAAATGGTCCTTTCAAACAGACAGAGTATACTTTCTGAGATGGGCATGAATTAATAGACATGCAGAATTAACTTTCTATGAAGAAAATTTCTCTAGGTATATATATTGAATAATTTATTTTTGGTAATAAATATGCAACTAATGAATTATTCTTTGAAATCACAAATGCTAAAACTAGTAAGAAGAAAATGAATAACTTATAGGCCATTTAACCTAGTCTTCAAGGCTCAAAGAGGATCTACCCATAAAAAAGACAATGGGAACTTTAGTGCTACATGTTCCAGAAATTTAGGAAGTATGAGGTTCTGTGGATGCACCAATCATCTCAATGTAAATGTTTTAACACCTTGATCTCATCTTACCTTGTGAATTGATGAAGTTACTACAGAAGAAGAAAGACACTTACAACCTCTACTGGGACTAATTCAAACCAGAGTGAACACTTTAGAGAGTGCTTCTATTTGCCCCAAATAGTGAGAGATTGGAATTTAGAAATCTTTTTAAGGGTTTCACTAAATTCACAAAGTGGAGAGGAATAACGTTTAATGCATTAATTAGGATGAGATCAAGAAATCAGAACCATTGTATACATGCAAAGTATGAAAGTTTTAGTTGGGGGAATTAAAAGTTACTCAACATTTGAAAGGAAAAAACAGGTGGAGCAAAGGTCAAGGAAGCCACAACCAATGAATTCAGCCTTCAGCATTGAAGTAGGTGGTTCTCCTAAGGTCATCCCAAAGCCACAGCAAATCCCAGGAACATTTAGAAGATTCCCTAATTATTTCAATCTGCAGCAATGAAGTGAGCGGGTCTCAAGAATGTCCCTTGAAGCTGCTGTGAATGCCAGAAATGTTTGGAGGACTCTAACCAACTATAACCATACAAGTATGATATACAAAACAGGGATGTTGGTGATTCTTAAGAAGTTCCTTCAAACTTCATGTCTGCCCACTTGTCTGACTGCAGTTGTTTCCAGAGAGTAATGACCCCTCCTTCTCTTCTGTTTCCCATATTCTGTATGTCTTTCATTGGCAAATTTTAATATAAGGAAGGATACTCTGGGAAATGTGGTTCTCAGCTGTTTCACTGTATTGCATAGGAGACTACGAGGGTGGTTGACACAGAGTTAATACTAGACAATATAGTGTACCTATTAAGATGTAGGTAATGACGGAATTTCTTTTTCTACTAGAAAGTCTCTATTCTTTATCTGTTGAAAGGAATGGCAAAAACTACAATGACTTTTGCAACAACCTAGTATGAGCATAAGGGGCAACAGTGATATTAGTCAAAGAGTCCCAGAATAAGGTAGTAAAGCTTTTGGGAGCTGATACATCACCATGATGAAACAACATGGCCATGAGAGGAGCAACATTTAATTAAGTGGGGGGTGAGTTGTTGTGATTCTTGTTACCAGAAAGATTCATTTTGGTGCTGGTGACATCCTTGTATACTATCCTGACGAGACATGTTTATCTGAGTACACATAGCAGTTGGAGGCAACATCAAATAACAGAAAAGATTTCAGGTGAAAAGGAGAAATAAAAAAGGCAGTAAATCTTAAGCTTTAAAAGAAATCTTGTATATCTGAAGGAGATTTCTGTATCCTCTATCTCTCAACCAACAAACTGGAACCAGAACAGAAAATTAGCAGCTTGAAAAAGACTTCCCCTGCTCAAGGGTTTGAGTTTCTAAGATTAGAGTGGCGCACACTTGTTCTATTTTTCTCCTCATTCATTAACTAGAAGCAACCTGTCGACTCGTAGAGAAGGGCAAGTTTTCACAACGTTTTGCGTCATTCTTTATGAAGTGGGTCTCTTCCACTTTCAATGCACAGAGAAGAACAATGTTGTTGACAGGTAAATGGCTTAAGAAAATGTGTGTAATTTTAATAGTTGTTGATGCTGAAGGAAATGTTCTAATTCTTATATACTCCAGTTGGCAATCCCAGGGCATATCCCCAAACTTTCATAACAGTGTTATTTTGGAAATGTTATTGTTACAATATAACATTTAGAAGTATTAACCAATATGTTTTCCAATTTTCTTGAATGTCCTTTTACCTGGAAGCTCTGTCCATTTCAAACTAGACCTTGACATTCACTGCCTCAGGACATAAAGGTTATGGAAGAAATGCAGAGAAAAAATCAATTTAAAGTCTATTTTGGAACTAGTGGTAAAGAAACAATTTAGAGAGAAAACTTTCAGAAGCCTAGGCATTGACAGTCAGAACCCAAAGTCATAAAAAATTGATTTGGAAGAATACATAATCATGTATAAGCAAATTTTCCCACACCAAAGGAAATAAGAGATCCTCTGAACTGGAGGAAAACAGAGAATATTTAAGCAGCAAGAGACGAAGCTCTCGTTAGTACTTCTCAGAAGTGAGTCTGAGACTTCCTCTTCACAAGCTGTGTCCCTGAGTTGGGGTGGGGGAAATAGAAACTGAAAGTAGGTTTGGGGATATGAAAGAGAGAAGCACTCATGCTTTATACTTCAGCTGAAGTACAAGGTGGTCATAGACCTTGAAAGGTCTCTGGTGCCACCATGGTTCAGCAGCAGTACCATGGAAATGGTGGTGTGGTGGGTCTATAATAGAGGGCCTGATACAGTTCCAGTAGTTTTCTGAGGCCCAAGAGAGGGAGGGAAGGGTATCTAAATATTTTCTATCTGCTATTAGTGGAGAACGTGGTAGCTAAGAAAAGAATGACCGACCAAAAGATAACAGAAGTAGGAGGATACAGAGTGTCTCACGCGGACCTTTGGCGGGATATTATATGGATTTTGGCAGATGCTAACAGGAATATTGGCCAACGACCAAGAAATAGACACCTCTTCCCAACAATGCTGTGGTATTAGACCCTTGGAGCTTTCATATGCTGGGAAAAATGCAGGGTATGAGGAAGTAACAAAACTTGACTGAGAAAAGCTTATATTCATTGATTTTAGCTTGAATCACCTAAGATGAAGTGTTCAGCAACAGAAAATGGAGCCTCGAGATATAAATTAGGTTTCGTTTTAGGGAAAAAATCATTTTGCATACTAGTTTGTGTTTCATGGAATTCACAGTAACTACATATTTTACTCTGTGAACAGAGGACATATATGACACATACAGGATGGGAACGCATCCAGATGATTTAATCTAAAACTATTAAGTATTGTGTGGAACTAACAAAAACATCAATGTGATGCAAGTAAACAGTGAAAGAAATGAGCTACATTTTCTATTTTAAAGGATGGGAGACATAGCACATTAATGAATACCTAGCGGGTTCTATTTTAAAAGCCTAGTGTCTCAGAAATTAGGCTAAAATGCAATCTGAGTTACGCCTGTTCTTGGCATGGACGTGCTCTTCAAAATGTGGCAGAAAGTGATTTAGCACTTTTAAGAGAACTTACATATGTTGAAGATGGTAAACTGAAATTGAACCTTTGAGAATATTTCCCTGATATACTCTATGACATTCATATTTAATAGGAATTTATATAATATTTAAATATTCAATCTGTCTTTGTCATTATAACTTGTCCAACAACTTACATTTCCCACCATTTTGGCCAGGTGTCTCCAAAGCCTCTCATACAGGCTCATTCAGGGACTGGGAAATTGCCCTGTTCTTTAGGAGCTGCACATGTCGAACTGTCAACTTTGATTCAGGTTGGCCTAGAAATAAAAGCATGTTATTTTATTACTTTTATTTTATTATTTTATTACTTTAAAATGTGTTTATTTTTAAGCTTTGAATTTGATTAATTCATTTCTTACAAAATTTCTTGTACAATTGAAGACTAAAGCCTTGACTGTATCTATTGGCAAAGAGGGACACTTTATATTTTTGGTTAGTATAGCAAGATTTATGATAAGACTGGGTATCCATAGACATCTCAAGAATTCTGGGAAATTCATGATAGTCACCAGAAGTCTCATTTGCAAGAGTACCTCAGGTCCCATGGAAGAAAAGGTGAAGTGGGATTTTAGTAGTATATTTATCAGGTCTCTGAAGCCCCCAGATTAAGAGCCTTGCATAAAGGAAAGAAGCCTTCCAGAGCTCTATGGCATGGGTCTTGGAAATTCTTGAGAATCATTTCTATTAAAAAACAGTAGAACTTCCGTATGACACAATTTCAGGATTGGTTGAGCAATGTTAAGGCTATTGCACAGTTTCTGGATTTGGCAAGCTTTTCCCAACAGAGGGTGCTGTAAACCTGAAAGAGGTACCAAATATTTGTGAGCTTTTAGAAGCCAGGTTGTCTCTTGACTGGAAAGGTCTTTTCTGTCCAGCACAGAAATCACTATGAATCTTGCTTAATCAGTTGGAAGTTGGTGGTTGACTCTGAAGCAGCTATATAACACAACCAATGCTACAGCAGCAGCAGAGAGAAGTGGCCATACTCTGAGCATTAAGTACCTATAGGGAAACAGAAGACTGTTTCCTTTCTGACCAATTCCTTTTTTCAGAGGGAGATAAGGTAGGAACATGGGATAGAGCATTTTTGGGGTCGGAATTTCAGTAAAATTTAAATTAGGTGGCATCAAGAGCCAAATACATCTGTTACTATAATTCAAACCCTAATTTTTTTTTCAGTAATGAATATGACCTGGGGAATCAATTTATACTTTTAAAAATATCCATTTCATAGTATGAAAACAACCTGTGTAAAACAGATACGTTGGAGGAGGTGCAGGTGGGTAGGATAATTTTCTCAGCAAGTCCCTTCATTTGCTTATAGTTAAAATCAAAAGTAAGTCTGGGCGCGGTGGCTCACGCCTGTAATCCAAGCACTTTGGGAGGCCGAGGCGGGCGGATCACCTCAGGTCGGGAGTTCGAGACCAGCCTGACCAACATAGAGAAACCCTGTCTCTACTAAAAAATACAAAATTAGCCAGGCTTAGTGGTATGTGCCTGTAATCCCAGCTACTCAGGAGGCTGCGGCAGGAGAATCACTTGAACTGGGGAGGCGGAGGTTGTGGTGAGCCAAGGTTGTGCCATTGCACTCCAGCCCAGGCAACAAGAGTGAAACTCCGTCTCAAAACAAAAGTAAGATCCAAATAAAGCAACTAGTATCATTTCCTTATACAGTCATGTATTGAGCACTGACATTGCATCTGTACCATGCTAGGCACCAGGAATATACAAATTTTTTTTCTTTCTGTGTCTCCTCTAAAAAGAAAACCAGATCTCAATATTATTGACTCTTGTTATTGTGGCCACTACCTGAAGTTTAATCTGTAGTTAAGATATAAAGATATAAACAAACATGTGCGCATTTTTAAAATACTTTAATTTATATTTTTAACAAGGGATATACACTCAGGAAATTTTACAACCAGACATTTTTTAGGTGCTAGGAAAATTCTGTCTCAAACATTAATAGACACTATCAGAGAAGATTTAATGAATTTTGGTTAAAGATTCACAAATGGTGAAACTGGGTCTCAGTTTTTCAAGTTTGTATATCCTCCTACCTTGTTGAGTGGTAATGAGCAAAATCAAAGGCAGGTAACTGAGCTTGTGTGTATTGGGGGAAATTTATCCCATTAGTGGCTTGGCTAGCAACAATTATTTATCTTGGAAATCAGTAAAATTCTTTACAATGTATTTACCTCATGAAGAAAGTATTATGTAAAAAATATTTTTTCAACATAAATTAAAAGTATGGCAGAAGTTAAAAGAACATCTTTTTCAGACCTACTTTTAAATCCCCATGTTAAGAAAAAAGAATAGGGAGTTCAATCCAATCTCTTCCCTCTACTGCAAAACCCCATTGTTGTAATTCCCCTTGAATAAAATATTCATTGCTTTCTCTGAAAGAAAAGAAAAAAAGGCTCATGTTTAATGACACATCTCAAATGATGGGATAATTCTTGAGATAATTCCCAACCTGTAAAACAAATATGTGTTAATATCCTTAGGTATTTGAGTGAATGGAAATCCAGACACTGGTGGTTGGATTGGCATGTTAATCTCCTGTCACTCTAATCCGTTCCAATTCCTGAGAAACCTAAACTCAAGAATAACAAAAACCACTCAGTCCTACCCTTGCAATTCTTTTTTTTAACTTCTAGAGAAATGGCAGAGGCCGTAAAACAAGAATGATTGAAAAGTTTACCACAGTTTTTCCTTGTCACTTATTTTGAAAGTCAGCTGCAATTTGTAATTTTCTCAGGTTGGCAAATGTGTCCAAATGGGGAATGCTCTGTAATCTGTCAAAACCTCACAGATGTCATCATCAAAAGGAGCATATACATTTAATGTGTTTGTTTAATCTTTTATTCTGCATGTGGAGCTATACTTTGAGTAAAGACTCACCAAACAGATATCATTCCTTCAGAAAATTCATCAAGACCTTTGTAAATAAACTCACATAGTAACAGAAGTGCATCATCTAGAGAGTGGTTGTGCTGATGCAAACAAAACATTTGAATCTGTTTTTTAGTTCCTATCTCAGATTGTTTCACAGGCTGTGTAAACTACATAAATAGGAAGAAGTGAGAAAATGAAGCTCCTAGATACTTCTCACACCTTGAAAAATCACATCTTTTTGATTCAATAGAACTCTGGTGGTGGCCAGAACTGAAATAATGGCAATGGGAAAGAGAAAGGCAGATTAGGGAGCCTTTGGAGACTTCCTGTATTTAGTTCTCTTTGCTTGTCTCTCCCCTCTTCTTTACCAGTGAATGTTGGGTGTCACAGTTCTTGGTTCTTGCATCTCTTCTCTACCTGTACTCTTTCTCTAAGTGCTCTGAGTCAGTCTTATAACCACAAATGTTATCCGTACCCTAAATTTCTGAAATCTCTCTCTATATATACCTAATCTATCCCTGAAATTTCTTGATTGATATTCCTTCTGCATATTTGTCATCTATACTTGGATGCCTCATAGGCGTCTGAAATTTAACTTTACCTCATACCTCTATCCACTTTTTCTGTTTCAGTGTTTCATATCTCTGTAAATGGCAGTACAAGCAACCTAGATTTACAAACTAGAACGTTTTGAGTCATCCTTAATATTTTTCTTTCATTACCCTATGTGGACAATCATTCAGTGAGTACTGCTGTTTATAATTTCTAATTATAAATAGCAAACGCATCTATGTCTCTTCATCGCTACTATCATCAACATAGTTTTGGTTACCAGCAAGTCTCTCAAGAGGCCATTTCTAGAGTCTTTTAAATGGTCTTTGTACTTCTGTTGCCTCCTCCACATCATTGCCATATGTAGAATTCAAAGAGGTATTTTAAAAATATAAAATTGTATCATGTTTCTCTATTGATTAAAACACTCATGACTTTTCTTCACTCTTAGGATAAAATCCAAATTAATTCCATGGCCTACAAGGCCTTGAGTGCTTCATCCCCTAACTACTACTTCAACTCAGTGTGGGCCATTCTGCCCTTGCTCACCACTCTACAGTCATACAGGCTTCCTTTCGGTTCATGGCACATGACAGGCCCCTCCCCACTCCAGGGCTTTCATGCGTGCTCGTTCTTCCATCTAGAATAGATTTCCTTCTCTTGCCTGCGGGAGTGGCTCATTATCATTCTTCAGGACTACCTTAAGTGTTAGCTCTTTAGAGACACCATCCCTAATATCGTACCCACCATGGGGCCCTCATTATACTTCACCATCTGTTATGTATTCATCTTCTTATCAAACATAATAATTTTATTTATATCATTACTTGATTCTTTAATTATTTCTTTTCTGTCATTCCTACCAGAATGTGAATTCCATAAATTTAGGCATGGTATTTGTTTTATTGCCCAATGTATATTTATAACCTAATAAGTTCTCAATGACTATTAATACAAAAATGAATATTGACAGAACCAGAACCAAAATATAATCCAGCATTCTATCTTGTTATTTATATATCTGTGCTCTAAGAAAATCTGACTAACGTTAACTCTAGTTTTTAATCTCTGCAGAGATGTAGTGTCTAATTTAATTGTAAATATGTGCATGGGGCTGTTCAATATATATCTAATGTGAACATGTCAGATAAATCCATTTTCCAACAATAAAAATAACAACTATTCCTTAAGTGCTTTATACTATTCACTGAACTGTACTTTAAGTGCATGATTTCATGTAGTTCCTGAGAAATAGGTAATATTGTCCCATTTAACAGCTAAAGAAACTAAAGATTGGAGAGAGGTCAAGCATTTCACCTTATCCAATCAATTTGAAACCTATCTCACTTACTTCAAAGTCCATGCACCTGGTAATAATCGCATTATGACTGGCTCTAATTCTCTCAAGAAAAGCCATGTGCAGTTCCTTCAGGAAGAAATGCACAAAGGAGAAATCTGAGGGGGAAGCTGTAAAATGATGGCTTAGTAGTTCCGATCCTTTTATTATGGTCTCAATATTAACTTTTAAAGGGTTAGGATGAAGGGTGAAATATTATGTGTTTTGCTTAGAGAGACTGATTAAAAAGGGAATAGAATATTTGAAGAACATTATCTGGGGTAAGGCCACAGAATTAGAAGTCAGATTTTCATTTCAACACACTAAGTTTCTAATAATTGATTTCATCAGAATTTCATAGGGCATCCAGCAATGTATTCTAAGTAATGATTTCTCTGAGTCCTTCCTCATTACTTAAAGTGCATTTGATACTCATGGATATTGGGATGACCACGTTTTATAAAAGCAGGGGATTGATATTTCAGATATCTTGGATTATAGTTTCATTTCTCTCATTCTGACTTTTTTGTTTTTCATTTTTAGTGGTATGTTTTAAAGAGCAGAAGTTGTCAATTTCAATGAACTCCAATTTATTATTTATATTATTTTATGAATTGTATTTTCAGCATCACATCTAAAAATTCTTTGAATAACCCAAAGTCATAAAGATTTTATCCCCTTTTTTTCTAAAAATTATAAATTTTAGCTCTTAAATTTAGGTATATAATCCATATTGAGGTATTTTTTGCATGTTATCTGAGGCAAAGGTCTAAGTTCATTTTTTTTTTTTTTTTGCATATGGATATCCAGTTGTCTCCAGTACTGTTTGTTGAAATAATTATTATTTCTCCATTGCATTGTCTTGGCAAAATCAACATATCAAAAATGTAAGTGTTTGTTTCTGGCCCCTTAATTCTGTTTCATTGATCTATATGTGTACCATTACACCAGTTTTATATAATTTACATACAGCCTATGCTTTTCTAAGCACATTATACCTGCTTCCATTAAAATATAATCCCTTTTACTTGATTAATTTGCAATCTTGATTGAAAGACAAGTCTAAGTTCAAGATATGTAATTGATATAATAAAATGCCAAATAAGAGTAGATAATACAGGGTTGTGGCGAAGATGGCCGAATAGGAACAGCTCTGGTTTGCAGCTCCCAGCAAGATCAACGCAGAAGGTGGGTGATTTCTGCATTTCCATCTGAGGTACCCAGCTCATCTCATTGGGACTGGTTACACAGTTGGTGTAGCCCACGAAGGGTGAGCCGAAGCAGGGTGGGTCATCGCCTCACCCCGAAAACTCAAGGCATCGGGGAACTCCCTCCCGTAGCCAAGGGAAGCCTTGAGGGACTGTGCCGTGAGGAACAGTGCATTCCAACCCAGATACTATGCTTTTCTCACTGTCTTCACAACCCACAGAACAGGAGATTCCCTTGGGTGCCTATGCAACCAGGGCCCTGGGTTTCAAGCACAAAACTTTGTGGCTGTTTGGGCAGACACTCAGCTAGCTGCAGGAGGTTTTGTTGGTTTTCGGTTTTTTGTTTTTCATACCCCAGTGGTGCCTGGAAGGCCAGCGAGACAGAACCATTCACTCCCCTGGAAAGGGGGTTGAAGCCAGGGAGCCAAGTGATCCGGCTCAGTGTATCCCACCCCGATGGAGCCCAGCAAGCTAAGATCCACTGGCTTGAAGTTCTTGCTGCCAGTACAGAAGTCTGAAGTCAACCTGGGATGCTGGAGCTTGGTGGGGGACGAGCATCTACCATTACTGAGGCTTGAGTAGGCAGTTTGCCCCTCACAGTGTAAACAAAGGGGGAGTTCGGACTGGGCAGAGCCCACAGCAACTCCTTAAAGCTGCTGTAGTCAGACTGCCTCTCTAGATTCCTCCTCTCTGGGCAGGGCATCTCTGAAAGAAAGGCAACAGCCCCAGTCACGGGCTTATAGATAAAACTCCCATCTCCCTGGGACAGAGCACCTGGGGGAAGGGGCAGCTGTGGGTGCAGCTCCAGCAGACTTAAACTTTCCTGCCTCCTAGCTCTGAAGAGAGCAGTGGATCTCCCAGCACAGCGTTCAAGCTCTGTTAAGGGACAGACTACCTCTTCAAGTTTGTCCCTGAGGCCCATGCCTCCTGACTGGGAGACATCTCTCAGCAGGGGTCCACAGACATCTCATACAAGAGAGCTCCAGCTGGCATCTGGTGGGTGCCCCTCTGGGACAAAGCTTCCAGAAGAAGGAACAGACAGCAATCTTTGCTGTTCTGTAGCCTCTGCTGGCGATACCCAGAGAAACAGGGTATGGAGTGCGTTTCCAGCAAACTGCAGCAGACCTGCAGCAGAGGGGCCTGACTGTTAGAAGGAAAACTAACAAACAGAAAGGAATAGTATCAACATCAACAAAAATGACATCCATACAGAAACCCCATCCGAAGGTAACCAACGTCAAAGACCAAAGGTAGATAAATCCACAAAGATGAGGAAAATCCAGCGCAAAAAGGCTGACAATTCCAAAAACCACAGCCCCTCTTTTCCTCCAAAGTATCACAACTCCTCACCAGCAAGGGATCAAAACTGGACAAAAAATGAGTTTGACAAATTGACAGAAGTAGTCTTCAGAAGGTGGGTAATAACAAACTCCTCTAAGCTAAAGGAACATGTTCTAACCCAATGCAAGGATGTTAAGAACCTTGAAACAGGGTTAGAGGAATTGCTAACTAGAATAACCAGTTTAGAGAAGAACATAAATGACCAGATGGAGCTGAAAAACACTGCATGAGAACTTTGTGAAGCATACAGAAGTATCAATAGCCCAATTGATCAAGCAGAAGGAAGAATATCAGAGATTTAAGATCAACTTAATGAAATAAAGTGTGAAGACAAGATTAGAGAGAAAAGAATAAAAATGAATGAACAAAGCCTCCAAGAAATATGGGACTATGTGAGAACACCAAACCTACATTTGATCGGTGTACCTGAAAGTGATGGGGAGAATGGAACCAAGTTGGAAAAACACTCTTCAGGATATTATCCAGGGGGACTTACCCAACATAGCAAGACAGGCCAATATTCAAGTTCAGGAAATACAGAGAACACCACAAAGATACGCCTCAAAAAGAACAACCCCAAGACACATAATCATCAGATTCACCAAGGTTGAAATGAAGGAAAAAATGTTAAGGGCAGTCAGACAGAAAGGTCGGGTTACCCAAAAAGTGAAGCCCGTCAGACTAACAGCAGATCTCTCAGCAGAAACCCTACAAGTAAAAAGAGAGTGGGTGCCAATATTCAACATTCTTAAAGAAAAGAATTTTCAACCCAGAATTTCAAATCTAGCCAAATTAAGCATCATAAGCAAAGGAGAAGTAAAATACTTTACAGACAACCAAATGCTGAGAGATTCTGTCACCATCAGGCCTGCTTTACATGAGCTCCTGAAGGAAGCCCTAAATTTGGAAAGGAAAAACCAGTACCAGCCACTGCAAAAACATACCAAATTGTAAAGACCATCAACACTATGAAGAAACTGCATCGACTAACAGGAAAAATAACCAGCTGGCATCATAATGACATAATGAAATTCACACATAACAATATTAACCTTAAATGTAAATGGGCTAAATGTCCCAACTAAAAGACACAGACTGGCAAATTGGATAAAGAGTCAAGACTCATTGGTGTGCTGTATTCAGGAGACCCATCTCACGTGCAACGACACACATAGGCTCAAAATAAAGGGATGGAGGAAGATTTACCAAGCAAATGGAAAGCAAAACATAAGAAAAGCAGGGATTGCAATCCTAGTCTCTGATAAAACAGATAAACCAACAAATATCAGAAAAGACAAAGAAGGGCATTACATAATGGTAAAGGGATCAATGCAACAAGATGATCTAACTATCTTAATATATACGCACCCGATACAGGAGCACCCAGATTCATAAAGCAAGTTCTTAGAGACCTACAAAGAGACTTAGACTCCCACACTATAACAGTAGGAGATTTTAACACCCCACTGTCAATATTAGACAGATCAATGAGATAGAAAATTAACAAGGATATTCAGGACTTGAACTCAGCTCTGGACCAAGTGGACCTACTAGACATCTATAGAACTCTCCACCCCACATCAACACAATATACATTCTTCTCAGCACCACATCGCACTTATTCTAAAATCGACCGCATAATTGAAAATTAAACACTCCTCAGCAAATGTAAAAGAATGGAAATCATAACAAATAGTCTCTCAGACCACAGTGCAATCAAATTAGAATTCAGGATTAAGAAACTCATTCAAAACTGCACAACTACATGGAAACTGAACAACCTGCTCCTGAATGACTACTTGGTAAATAACGAAATGAAGGCAGAAATAAGTAAGTTCTTTGAAACCAGTCAGAATAAAGACACAACATACCAGAATCTCTGGGACACAGCTAAAGCAGTGTTTAGAGGGAAATTTATAGCACTAAATGCCCATAGGAGAAAGCAGGAAAGATCTAAAATTGACACCCTAAAATCACAATTAAAAGAGAAGCAAGAGCAAATAAATTCAAAAGCTAGCAGAAGGCAAGAAATAACTAAGATCAGAGTGGAACTGAAGGAGATAGATACATGTAAAACCCTTCAAAAAATCAATGAATCCAGGAGCTGTATTTTTGAAAATATTAACAAAATCGCTAGACTGCTAGCCAGAATAATAAAGAAGAAAACAGAGAAGAATCAAATAGACACAATAAAAAATGAGAAAGGGGATATCACCACTGATCCCATGGAAATACAAAGTACCATCAGAGAATACTATAAACACCTCTATGCAAATAAATTAGAAAATCTAGAAGAAATGACTACATTCCTGGACACATACACCCTCCCAAGACTAAACCAGGAAGAAGCTGAATCCCTGAATAGACCAATAACAAGTTCTGAAATTGAGGCACTAATCAATAGCCTAGCAACTAAAAAAAGAAGCCCAGGAACAGATGGATTCAGTCAAATTCTACCAGAGGTACAAAGAGAAGCTGGTATCATTCCTTCTGAAACTCTTTCAAGCAATAGAAAAATAGGAACTCCTCCCTAACTCATTTTATGAGGCCAGCATTATCCTGATACCAAAACCTGGCAGAGACACAACAAAAAAAGAAAATTTTAGGCCAATATCCCTGACGAACATCAATGTGAAAATCCTCAATAAAATACTGACAAACTGAATCCAGGAGCACATCAGAAAGCTCATCTACCATGATCAAGTTGGCTTCATCATCCCTGGGATTCAAGACTGGTTCAACATATGCAAGTCAATATATGTAATCCATCACATAAAATCAATGACAAAAACCACATGATTATCTCAATAGATACAGAAAAGGCCTTCGATAAAATTAAAAACCCCTTCATGGTAAAAACTCTCAATAATCTAGGTATCGCTATAACACATCTCAAAATAATAAGAGCTATTTATGTCAAACTCACAGCCAACATCATATTGAATGGGCAAAAGCTGGAAGCATTCCCTTTGAAAATCAGCACAAGACAAGGATTCCCTCTCTCACCACTCCTATTCAACATAGTATTGGAAGTTCTGGCCAGGGCAATCAGGCAAGAGAAAAAAATAAAGGGTATCCAGATAGGAAGAGAGGAAGTCAAATTGTCTGTTTGCAGATGACATGACTGTATATTTAGAAAACCCCATCATCAGACCGGGCGCGGTGGCTCACACCTGTAATCCCAGCACTTTGGGAGGCCGAGGCAGGTGGAGAACAAAGTCAGGAGTTCGAGATCAGCCTGGCCCGCATGGTGAAACCATGTCTCTACTAAAAATCCAAAAAAAAAAAAAAAAAAATAGCCGGGCATGGTAGCACACGCCTGTATTCCCAGCTACTCGGGAGGCTGAGGCAGGATAATTGTTTGAACCTGGCAGGCAGAGGTTGCAGTGACCCGAGATTGCACCACTGCACTCCAGCCTGGGCGACAGAGCAAGACTCCATCTCAAAAAAAAAAATAAATAAATAAAAAAAGAAAAAACCCCGTTGTCTCAGCCCAAAATCTCCTTAAGCTGATAAGCAACTTCAGCAAAGTCTCAAGATACAAAATCAATGTGCAAAAATCACAAGCATTCCTATACAACAATAATAGAGAGGCAAATCATGAGTGAACTTCCATTCACAATTGCTACAAAGAGAATAAAATACGTAGGAATCCAACTTACAAGACACGTGAAGGACTTCTTCAAGAGAACTACAAACCACTGCTCAAGGAAATAAGAGAGGATACAAACAAATGGACAAACATTCCATGCTCATGGATAGGAAGAATCAGTATTATGAAATGGCCATATTGCCAAAAGTAATTTATAGATTCAATGCTATCCCCATCAATCTACCATTGTATTTCTACAGAGAATTAGAAATATCTACTTTAAATTTCATATGGAACCAAAAAAGAGTCAGTATAGCCAAGACAATCGTAAGCCAAACGAACAAAGCTGGAGGCATCATGCGACCGGACTTCAAACTATACTACCAGGCTACAGTAACCAAAACAGCATGGTACTGGTATCAGAACAGATATCTAGACCAATGGAAAAGAACAGAGGCCTCAGAAATAATGCCACACATCTACAACCATCTGGTCTTTGACAAACCTCACAAAAACAAGCAATGGGGAAAGGATTCCCTACTTAATAAATGGTGTTGGGAAAACTGGCTAGCCATATGCAGAAAATTGAAACTGGACCCCTTCATTACACGTTACACAAAAATTAACTCAAGATGGATTAAAGACTTATATGTGAGACCTAAAACCCTAGAAGAAAACCTAGGCAGTATCATTCAGGACATAGGCATTGACAAAGAGTTCATGACTAAAACACCAAAAGCAGTGTCAACAAAAGCCAAAATTAACAAATGGGATCTAATTAAACTAAAGAGCTTTTACCCAGCAAAAGAAACTATCATCAGAGTGAACAGGCAACCTACAGAATGGGAGAAAAGTTTTACAATCTATCCATCTGACAAAGGGCTAATATGCAGAAACTACAATGAACTTAAATAAGTTTACAAGAAAAAAACAAACCCATCAAAAAGTGGGTGAAGGATATGAACAGACACTTCTCAGAAACAGATATTTATGTGGCCAACAAACATATGAAAAAAAGCTCATCATCACTGGTCATTAGAGAAATGTTAATCAAATGCCAGTTAGAATGGCAATCATTAAAAATTCAGGAAATAAACAGATGCTGGAGAGGATGTGGAGAAATAGGAATGCTTTTACACGTTTGGTGGGAGTGTAAATTAGTTCAGCCATTATAGAAGACAGTGTGGCGATTCCTCAAGGATCTAGAACCAGAAATACCATTTGACTCAGCAACCCCATTACTGGGTATATACCCAAAGGTTTATAAATCATTATATTATAAAGAGACATTTACATGTATGTTTATTGCAGCACTGTTCACGATAGGAAAGACTTGAAACCAACCCAAATGCCCATCAGTGATAGACTGGATAAACAAAATGTGCCACATATACACCATGGAATACTATGCAGCCATAAAAAGGATAAGTTCGTGTCCTTTGCAGGGACATGGATGAAGCTGGAAACCATCATTCTCAGTAAACTAACACGAGCAGAAAACAAAACACTGCATGTTCTCACTCATAAGTGGGAGTTCAACAATGAGAACACATGGGACACAGGGAGGGGAATATCATATACCAAGGCCTATCAGGGGGTTGGGAGCTAGGGGAGGGATAGCATTAGGAGAAATACCTAATGTAGATGACAGGTTGATGGTTGAAGCAAACCACCATGGCATGTGTATACCTATGTAACAAACCTGCATGTTCTGCACATGTATCCCAGAACTTAAAATAATAAAAAAAATTTCCCATACAAAAATAGATAATAATAAATGTAATAAATATTAGAGCTTAGAGTTATCATTTTGATCCAAAGTACTCAAAGACAATTTACTTGAAGTTTGGAGATGCTGTATCTGGGCAACCTGGGATGGATCTAATTTCACTATGGCAAATTTATCTGACTTAAGGTTTTATTTGTCCTCTTTATTGTAAATCTTCTCTAGGTAGGGAAATATAGCTAAATCAGTATATCCAAAGTGAAACATAGGTTTTATTATTATTTTTATTCTGTTGTAAAGGCCCAGTGAAACTCTTTTGATAAGTAGCAACATGATCAGTTCATGTCCCTACTTAGTTGCTATATTGACTGTTTCAATCAGATTTATTTTAGGTTTTTATGAGTATTAGAAACTCGTGTCAGTGCACTGGATTGACTCTGCAGAGCCTTAACATTTCTAAATGAGTATTAAATGACTGACAAATAGAATGTTGAACTGAGAAAGTCACCACTGTTTACCAAACCCTTCTGCTAAGGAAGGGCAAGATGTCACCACTATTACCGTCCCCTCATTAGAAACAAATAAACTGGTAGCCAAGACAGTGAATGGCTTTGGCAAAGATCACACTTAGAATGAAAACTAAAACCAAGAATAGACACTATATGATTGTCTAAAATACCTTAGCATGATTGCTAACTATGTGATACCTTGGGCTCTCAGCTGATTTAAGCTGAATTAAATTATTATTGAAACTAAAATGTCACATTCTCAGGGAAAAATGTGAAAAATTGTTTAGATGAATTCTTCAAAGATTTGGGAGCACCACTAGAATATAGCTGACAAAAGCTTGAAATAAAATCCATTGTAGGGTAATTTAAGAAACCTATCTAGGTTAATGGGTACAAAAACAGAATGAATAAGATCTAGTATTTGATAGCACAACATAGTGATTACAGTCAACAATAATTTATTCCACATTTAAAAATGACTAAAAGAGTATAATTTGAATGTTTTTAACACAGAGAAATGATAAATTCTTGAGGTGATGTATACCCTATTTACCCTGATGTGATTATTATACAGTGTATGACTATATTAAAGTATCTCAGGTACCCCATAAATATACACACCTACTGTGCACTCCCAAAAATTAAAAAAAAAAAAAAAAAAAAAAACTTTAAAAAGAAACCTATCCAACTGATCCATCTCCAGGGAGTAACCTACGGACCTTATTAACACACAGGCTACACCATGATTTCTCTTCTGAGCTCCAGATTCATTTCCCAAGACATTTTCACTTAGTAGCTTTACAGGCACTTCACACCACAATGTCTAAAACCAAATTATTACTCATCCCTCCCTAGTATGCACCTCACCTTCTGTTTCCTATACTGGGATAAGGGGAAAATATCAAGTAAAAACTTGAGATGGCCTTGGTCTCCATGCTGTGGATACACCACAATCACTCCATTAATCAAATCCTTGAATCCTTCTGTCTCACCCTCACATCCTATCAATCAGCGAGTGCTGCTGACTTACCTCCTTAGAAACAAGGGGTCCCATATTGGTATGTACAGATCATCTATCTTAACCAACGTGTTAGATTTCCATGGTTCTCAATTAGATGCCTATTGAACAAATGGAATGATTGGGTTTGACCCCCAGCACAAAGCTGAAGGATTTCACAATTAGCAAGGAGGCATTGGTTTTACATTCCAGGCTCACCACAGGCAGTTGATCCACTTCAAAATAGAAAACATTCGTGAGGCACGTACTTCCTCTGCTCATGAAAGCAGTCTAACTGAATGTCAAGTTCTAGTTTAGAGTCAAAACCTGAGCTGAAGATACGGTAAGTGAAGGAAAAGGTGAAACATATATCAAAAGAGAGAAAAAAGTGTCAGATGTTATTGACTTTGGGTTAATTTACTCTTGAAGCTGCCAGTCTAAAGAAGGATCCACGCTGTAGCCAGAAGTTAGCAAAATTTGTAGCAAAGCTAGATTGAAATCATCGGGGTACTGTGGTATGCTGAGAATGATATAATCGACTTTCAATGAATTGAAACTTTCTCTTCATTTTGCACCATTAGTCTCTCAATGATGTGCAACTACTTGCCGCGCAGAACAATAAACTTGGAGAATTGAACCTAGTTAAGAACTCTAAATGTTAGATCTTTCACTTTCTTTATGTCTAAGCTTGAGCAGACTTTGGTACTTTTATAAACAAGCTACAGTGCAGGTCTGAACACAGAGATGCTTTCTTAGAAGTTTATAGCTATTGTATGTAGGAAATCACTTTAGTTGAGAAGTTTTAATTTTTTTGTCCTTAAAATTTGAGAAATATGTATTATTGCCTAGCCCTGGAGCCTAGCACAAAGCCCTCCACATGTAAAACCCCAATAAATGCCAGCCATCTTTTGTATGGGTCACTGCTCTCTTTTCTTCCAGATCTTTTCCCATAACCACAGCTGGTTCTTAGCAAAATGGAAGGAGTTTTCAGTACTTTTTGATCACCTCCACATACTGCATTCACATCCCAATTTGTACAATCCCATAGGTGCAAATTATAGTCCAACATTCTCTAATGTAGTGCCAAGTGTCACCCTCATAAATGGTGCCTTACATTCTGTACATAGTTTCACTTCTCCATCAACCTTGTCAAAAACAAAATGAAATCAAGTTAGAAAAAAACTTAAAGTTTATCGTGCATACAAAAAATCAGTTTGCGAACCGGGAGACCTCAAGCTGAAAGTGGTGAGAAGCCCTCCTCACAGTTGTTATAGCATAGTTTATAAAGCATAAAGAAGAAAGTACTTTGACCTTTTCTGTGATTGGCTGCTAATATTAACATTCTTGTTATGGCAAACACAAATGTTTAAATTGATTTGTCTATAGCTGATCAGCTTTATTTCACTGAATCATGTTGAAAGAACATGATGCTTACCTTTTGTGTTAGGTTTATAATGAGAGCTAGTGTTTCGGGGAAATCAGAATGACTTAAATTTCAACTACATGGCTATAGGCGTTGGCTTTGAGGGTATATCTACACTGTGGCCTCCATTTTTATTCTTTAACATACTTTACCTTGCTGGTCATCCATTCCTGTTGGGCCTGCTAGCATCTAGTGGGACCCTTGGGAAGCAGTCTGAAAAATTAAGATCTTCTCAACTATGAATGTTTTTTAAACTAAAAATCTTGTAGACATGAATAAGGTCTCTGATAGTGAAATTTCAGATATATTGGGAAATATTAGTGAATCAGATATTGGAGTACAACTTATTCTACCTGTGCATGATGACTAACCCTAACCCTTCACCTTGAACACCATTTGTAGTGAAACGAGCTTTCAGTGTGCGTTAAAGTAAGGCATTTATCTTCTCCTAACTTGTGTAGAAAGTTGTATGTCTTGGCCGGGCACGGTGGCTAATGCCTGTAATCCCAGCACTTTGGGAAGCTGAGGCGGGTGGATCACCCGAGGTCAGGAGTTCAAGACCAGCCTGTCCAACATGGAGAAACCCCGTCTCTACTAAAAAAACAAAAAATAGCCAGGTGTGGTGGCAGGCACCTATAATTCCAGGTAGTCAGGAGGCTGAGGCAGGAGAATTGCTTGAACCAAGGAGGCGGAGGTTGCAGTGAGCCAAGATCACACCACTGCACTCCAGCCTGGGTGACAGAGTGAGACTCCAACTGAAAAAAAAAAAAGAGAAAAAAAGAAGAAGAAAATTATATGTCTTGCCTGTGTACTCTAGCTTTAGAAGATCAGGTTTATGTGAGAGCATATGGCTTATGTTATCAAAAGGCAGGGATATATACTTTTCTGTCACATAAAAAAACTTTAATTAGGAAGTTTGTACCAACACTTTTTCTATAGCACAGTGGCAAGATCAGTCTGGCTTAGAGGAAGAAAAACTGAATTAGGACTCTCGCCACTCTTTCCTTTTTTTTTTTTTTCCTCTGTAATGTGAATGATTTGAATGAGGGGATCTCTAAGAGTTCTTCCTGCTCCAACATTTTTACTAAATGTTAAAGTCTTATACCAATATTTTATTGAACAAATTGCCTTACATATGTGATTACATTAGGCTCTGACAAAAATTTGGAAATGAGTGATGTTGGGGTTTATTGCTTCTTTGCTGCCACCCTTTTAGCATGTCTATTAAACGGCTGTGCTCCTGAAATCCCACCAATTGAAAACTTTGCTGTTATTATTGCATTACATGATTCTTAGCAAATGATTTATGTGATAAGGGCTTACGGAGCTCCCCTAACCAAATGTATTTCTATTTAAAAAGAAAACTTTAGAACATAGAAATATGTTTTAAATCCAAAAGAATGCTTATCTAATAATGTAATGTTAAATATTATAATATGTGTGTGTATGTGCGTGTGTGTGTGTGTGTGTGTGTATGTATGTTTTTGTGTATGTGTGTGTATTCTGAAGAAAGCCTGTAAAATTTGACCACAGAATAGTTTTGATCCATCTGCAAAGCCAGGTTTATACAGGTCAAATACTACAAAATATAAGATGTACAATTTTGGGGAATTTTTCTGCAGAAAACACTGCACAGGTACTTACATGTCCTTGTTATTTAAATGGTATGCATGCACCTTTGGAAAATAAAATATTTGGGATAGCGTTTTCAGTTTTGTTAACAAAAATCCCTAATAGCAAGTAAAGATATGAGAGTGCTCACAGATGGACAGGGATGTCCAATCTTTCTGGCTTCTCTGGGCCATACTGGAAGAAGAAGAATTGTCTTGGGCCACACATAAAAGACACTAACACTAACCATAGCTGATAGGCTACAAAAAAAGTTGCAAAAATTCTAATGTTTTAAGAAAGTTTATGAATTTTTATGGGCTGCACTCAAAGCTGTCCCGGACCACATGAGGTCAGTGGACTGCAGGTTGGACGAGCTTAGACTGTAAGAATAAGGCACAGAGGGGCAGGGAACAGGTTCTCTTTTAAATCAATCAAAAGTCATAAGAAGTCATGAGGTTTGGGTTTTGTTTTTTTTTTTTTTGACAGTCTTCTGTCACCCAGGCTGGAGTGCAATGGCTTCATCATGGTTCACTGCAGCCTGGAACTCCTAGGCTCAAGCGATCCTCCCTTCCCAGCCTCCCAAGTAGCCGGAACTACTGGTGTGTGCCACCGTGCCCCTCTAAATTTTTTTTTTTTTTTTTTGAGATACAAGATCTTAGTATGTTGCCAGGTCTGGTCTAGAGTGAGCTCCTGGGCTCCTGGGCTCAAGTGATCCTCCTATCTCAGTCTCCCAAAGACATGAGAATACAGGCTTGAGCCACTACTGGCCAGGAAGTCATCTTTTAATTTTTGTAATGTGCACCTAGAGACTCATTTGATCTACTATAAACGAAGTTTACAACAGATTATAGTTCTTTCTAAGGGGAAAAATGGCATCAGGCAAGGAAGAGAATAAACAAACACACAAAAAGAGGCATTTCTATAAAAGGTGTTTTGTTTTTAAGCAATAACAAATATTTTATTTTCAAATGCTCTTAAGGAAAAATGCTATTTTAAAAGTAAAAAGGAAAAGGAAAAAGTTATAGCCACCTGAGACCAAACTATCCAAGTGCATTATTTTCTAAAGTGTTACACGCACACACATATTAACTAGCAGAGAGATGGGTTGTGGCAGTCTCTTCCCTTGATCATTCCAACCAACATCTTAAAATGGATTAATACACTCAAAGCGTACACTTTAGAAAGAGAGAATGAACAGGCATAACTTTCCTGATAATTCCTGCTGTCTATGATCTACTCTTCATGTGGCATTCAATATATAAGTCAAAAGGAGGGCCTTTAATGGGGGAAGGATTTGAAGATGTTATATGAATAGAGAATTCTCCCCATTGCACTGTAAAGAACACTTTTTGAGAGCATGTGAATAGAAAAATAACATCTGCTGAATATAGACTCTTGCTCTCCTGGAGAGCATTGTGTAGACACCAGTTCAGTCTTAATTCTGAAACACTCTGCAAACAGCTCCACCATCAAAGTTTTACAAAAAGTGTATATTTTAGTCCTCTTGACGAGGTGGGGTTACAGTGCCTAAGATCAAGTTCTGGAAGAAACCCCAGTAGAAATAATATTTACAGTTCATCTCTTATGGTGGATGATTTCTCCATATGAGCAATCTAATCCATTTAATATTGATCCTAATCAGTGTAAGCTTTGGAGAATGATGTTTCCTGACCTTTTCTCATAATTTCAGAGCTACACCCTAATTAGAGTCAGTGGTCTATTCTGCAATGATTAGGCAACCAATCAACATTTGAGCAGGTAATTTAAGCTATATATTCAACTATGAGGATTGATTTTTCTTCAGAATCTTGGTCTTGGTTAAAGTTCCTCTGGACAGCTAGCTGTGATTAGAGCAGAATCAGTGGCCCAATAAGCAAGTGGAGCTAGCCTTCTGTTATGGTAGGATGCTACTGTTGATCATTAATCATCAGAAAACTTAATCAGCACACGACTAAATCATTGACTTAGGCATCACTAATGGTTACATCTTAAATTTGTAATTCATGAATATTGGGTGAATATCTGTACAACTGGCAGGACAATGTTATTCATCCTCCTTATCTGAACTTCAACCTAGTGGCTTAAGGTAGGAGTAGCAACAGAACAGATTATTCATTCATTAAGAAATCTGTATCCATTCAGATCTATAACCACTCTTGGCAGAGGCTAGACAAATCAACTCTTTATAACCATTCCTACCCTAATTTCACTACCAACAGTTAATTAAATTTATTATTTTGTTAAGCATAGATTTTTTATATGATATCTATTACATACTAACAACTATGTTAGGTACTACAGCTATAAAATGAATAAGGGGAACAAAAATTGCATACTCTTTAGTTGCATACAATCCAGTTGATCAGAAAACAAATAATAGAACAATTACAAATACTGGAAAATAATAAATCTTTTTTTTTTTTTTTTTTTTAGACAGATCTCACTCTGTCACCTTGGCTGGAGTGCAGTGGCATGATCTCAGCTCACTGCAACCTCCGCCTCCCAGGTTCAAACAATTGTCCTGCCTCAGTCTCCCGAGTTGCTGGGATTACAGGCATGCGCCACCACACCTGGCTATTTGTTGTGTGTGTTTAGTAGAGACAGGGTTTTACCATATTGGCCAGGCTGGTCTTGAACTCCTGACCTTGTGATCTGCCCACCTCAGACTCCCAAAGTGCTGGGATTACAGGCATGAGCCACCACTCCTGGCCTCAAATATAATAAACTTTAAGATAGAGTAAATAACGTGTGCTGTATAATGATGGAGAATGGCCACCTAACCCAGTTTTGGAGGATTAAGTTATAACTTTCAAGAATAAGGGTCTAAACTGAGTTCTGAAGAATGTCAAATTTGATGTTGAAAATTCATTTATTTAAAGGAATTCGTTGAATACTTCAATCAAATTAGCAGGCCTTCGCAGACCTGTAGTCCCACATAGACATAATCACAGGAGTTACTTAATGCCTTTAGTGAATTCGTACTAGAGAAGCAGTGTGGCTGAATGAAAAAAAGAATAGAGAATGGGACAAAAGACTTAGGTTCAAATATGAAATGCTTTTCATGTACTTCAAAACTGGTTTATCGGACCTATTTACATTTTACAAACTAGTTTTATATATACGGTATACATTTCAATTGCTGTTTTACTATGAGTTTGAGTACAGCATATATAATTCTGATCTTGTCTCTTCTATTGTTTTGGAAAGTCAGGGACCCCAAACGGAGGGACCCGCTGAAGCCATGGCAGAAGAACATAAATTGTGAAGATTTAATGAACATTTATCAGTTCCCAAAATTAATACTTTTATAATTTCTTATGCCTGTCTTTACTGCAGTCTCTGAACATAAATTGTGAAGATTTCATGGACATTTATCACTTCCCCAGTCAATACTGTTATAATTTCTTATGCCTATCTTTAATCTCTTAATCCCATCTTCTTCATAAGCTGAGGATGTATGTCACCTCAGGACCCTCTGCTGATTGCAGTAACTGTACAAATTGTTTGTAAAACGTGTGTTTCAACAATATGAAATCAGTGCACCCTGAAAAAGAACAGAATAACAGCGATTTTCAGGGAAAAAGGGAGATAACTATAAGGTCTGACTGCCTGCAGGGTCGGGCAGAATAGAGCCATATTTTTCTTCTCACAGAGAGCCTATAAATGAATGTGTGAGTAGGAGAAAAATCGCTGAATTCTTTTCCCAGCAAGGAATATTAATAATTGGTAACCCTGGGGAAGGAATGCATTCTCATGGGTAGGCCTATAGACGACCGCTCTGGGAACATCTGTCTTATACGGTTGAGATAAGGGATGAAATATGCCCTGGTCTCCTGCAGTGCCCTCAGACTTACTAGGATTGGGAAATTCCAGCCTGGTGAATTCTAGTTGGACTAGTTGTCTGCTCTCAAACGCTGTTTCCTGTTAAGATGTTTATCGAGACAATCCGTGCCCAGTGGGACATGGACCCTCATCAGTAATTCTAATTTCGCCCTTGCCTTGTGATCTTTCTCTGCCCTCTGCCTTGTGATCTTTTATGGCCCTTTGAAGCATGTGATCCTTCTGACTTACTCCCTGTTCGTACATCCCCTCCCCTTCTAAAATCCCTAATGAAAACTTGCTGGTTTTGTGGCTCAGGTGGGCATCATGGAACCTGCTGATATGTGATGTCACCCCTGGAGGCCCAGCTGTGAAATTTCTCTCCTTGTATTCTTTCTCTTTATTTCTCAGACTGGCCGACACTTACGGAAAATAGAAAAGAACCTACGTTGAAATATTGGGGGCTGGTTCCCCCGATATTCTATAAACTGGGAATATTAATATTGCTAATATTAACTTTGTAAAATTTAAACTGCTACTCAAATTTTAGACATTACTGTATTATTATTATTGTAAAGTTTTCAGCAATGCAAATGATATACACATAAAAGTTTTCATTTGTTTGCCTTGGGGTTATATCTTTCAAACATTTCTACATATTAAAATTATTTCACGGGAAACAAACATTTCCTTTTCTGGGAAACTAAAACACTTATTAAATTTAGGGGTAGATTAAAGTGACTGAGGTTTAGTTCAAAGGCTACAGAATAAATATAAATATCCTTTCAAAATCCTTTTCAACTCAATCACACTATAATATTTAGTTATCTTTTAGAATTTTGCAACATAATTTATCACCATTATCAAAAGATACATTCCAAAATATTATTTGTCAATACAATGATGTTGACACTTACGAGGCAGGAACAGTGATGAAATGGCTATAATCTGTTTTGAATGACATAAAATTGTGTTCCATGCCAAAACATGAAATAAAACAAATGACTGCTTTGGAAATTCTAGTTTCAATGTGTCGTTAGAAAAATTACCTTGTGTCAAATATATACACCACCTGGTGGACTAATGCCCCAAATGATAACTGAGTGGTTATCTATCAACAGATGTGCAAATACTCTATTACTAAGGAATGTCTGGTGGGAGGAAATTGACAATCACAATTTGACAATTAGACACTCGTTCATTGGTTTATAATACCTATGTGCCAATGTCCTTGTACTTCGTTTTTTTGTTGTTGTTGTTTTTGTTTTTTGAGACGGAGTCTCACTCTGTCACCCACGCTGGAGTGCAGTGGCGCAATCTCCGCTCACTGCAAGCTGCGTCTCCTGGGTTCACGCCATTCTCCTGCCTCAGTCTCCCGAGTAGCTGGGACTACAGGCGCCTGCTGCCACGCCTGGCTAATTTTTTTGTATTTTTAGTAGAGACGGGGTTTCATTGTGTTAGCCAGGATGGTCTTGATCTCCTGACCTCATGATCCGCCCGCCTCGGCCTCCCAAAGTGCTGGGATTACAGGCATGAATGTGCTTTTACTTCTATTTGTTGGTTTTTAGAATTAGTTGCAGTGTTTTCATGGAGGAGAATTTAGCTTAAAAATGACAATAATTTCTTTGCTCTTGCAACTAATCACTTGCCATTTAATATTTCCGTAAATTATTAATACTTATTGTGAGCATAAATGCATTTGAGAAATTCAATTAAGTCTACATTTATCTCAGAAGTATAATTTTCTTTTGATTTTATATTATAATGAAGTTATAATTAACCCTCCATATGTGAAATATAGTTTACTGCCATTTACATGACATTATTCTGAGAAACAGAAATCTGTTGGTACAATCATATAAGGATGTTTTCAAGGTGAAATCAGTAGTAGGCTGTGAGAAAATTAAATTTCCACTGTATTTTGGATGGACTTCTTGCTTGTTTTATTATGTTCAATAGCTATCTGAAATATATACAATATAAAGGGAGTTGCCACTGTGTGATTCTAAAAATTTTTAATGCTGTGTCTGAAGTTAAGTTATTGGACAGCAATTGACCAAAGACCACAAGGAGAAAATGGAAATATTCTCTTGCAAAGTTCTTATACTACTCATAAAGTAGTAGCATATCACTTGAAGACACATTATAAGAAGTTAAAGAAGTATATTGTAAACTCTAAAGCAACTCCACACATACACACAAACAAAATAAGTGGATATCTCTGTGAATAAAAAAGAAGACCTTTTCTCTGCCTCTCACCATATATAAAGATTCGCTCAAAATTCATCATAGATCTAAAAATAGATTTCTTAAGATGTAAGAATACCAAAATACCTCACAACGTATAAAAGATCAACAAATTAAACATTTTAAAAATTAGAAAAATCCCTTTATTCTTCTAAGAAACTGTTAGAAAAAAAAATTTTAGAGCAGGAGAAATATTTTTAAAAAACATACCTCACAGAGGACATGTATCTAGACTACATAAAGAACTTCTACAACTCAGTTATAAGACAATCTAATTAAATATAGGTTAAATATTTTAACAGACAATCAGAAAAGAAATGCAAATGGAAAATATGCTCTTGAAAAGATGCTCAATGTCATTAGTCATTAAAGAAATGCAAATTAAAACTGCTAGTAGAGAATACTATAATCCAACTTAAGCGACTTCAATGCAAAACTCTGACTATAGTAAGAGTTAGCAAGGTTGTGAAGCCCTGGAACACTTCTGTAATGCTGGTAGGAATGTAAAATGCTACCAACACTTTAGAAAATCATTTGGTATTTTCTTAAAACTTTGAATATTCTCCTATCGAAAGTCACTCCTAGATATTCACCCAAGAAAAATGAAATGCTGAACCTTTTAAGATAATATTTTGTGGCCAGGCGCGGTGGCTCATGCCTGTAATCCCATCACTTTGGGAGGCCCAGGCGGGCGGATCACAAGGTCAGGAGATCCGAGACCATCCTGGCTAAGGCGGTGAAACCCCATCTGTACTAAAAATACCAAAAATTAGCCGGGTGTAGTGGCGGGTGCCTGTAGTCCCAGCTACTTGGGAGGCTGAGGCAGAAGGATGGTGTGAACCTGGGAGGCGGAGCTTGCAGTGAGCCAAGATTGCACCACTGCACTGCAGCCTGGGCGACAGAGTGAGACTCCGTCTCAAAAAAAAATAAAAAAAAAGATAACATTTTGCTTTGATATCAATGAATGGGAAACCGAGTGCCAAAAAATAATAATCAAGTTAAAAATCTGTATTTTGGAGTTTATATCGTGTGTAAAAGTGAAAAATTGAACAACACTAACACAACTATTTGGAGAGTTGTAAATGGTATTATACTCTTCTAAGTTTCTTATTTTGTGTGTGAAATGGTATAATAAGGACTTAAGTCATACTGAAATAAGATTAAGATGCCTATTTTAATCACTAAAGCAACCATAAAAAGTAAAATGAAGAGCTGTAGCTAAAAACTAATGAAGGTGTTACACTGAATTTAAGATGGCCTAAATAAATGAAGAGATATAATATTTTCATGGATAGGAAAAAATAAAAATTTTAAGATATCATTCTCCCTAATCTTTTCAGTAGATTCAACATACTTCCTCCAAAATTTCTGCAGCTTCCTTCTTTCAGAAATTGAAAATATGATTCTAAAGTTTATATAAAAATGAAAATAATCTGAAATAGCCAAAAAAAAGTTGCATTATGAAGTATAAAGTTTGATGACTTAACACTATCTAATTTCAAGATATCTATGAAGCTACTGAAATGTGAGTTCCCTTGTCTTCCCCCACTGCTCAAACCCCTAGGAGAAACATGCAAATGGGCAGCTCGTGGGGAGTGTTTTTAGTGTCCGACTCCCCGGCAATGTTTAGGGTTGAGTGCTTACAGCCCCCGAAGCCCAAGCGGGCATGTAATATAGTGCGCTTTTTCATCTTTGCCATCTGCAGATGGCTTGTATTAATCAGCTCAATTAGACCCTCCGCCTTATTGCAAGGACAGGGGGCTTTCTGTATCCTGGGTTCTTTCCCTAGTGTACCAGACAAATTGGATCACACGTGGGCTTGGAGGATGAGTGCAAGGTTTTATTGATTGGTGGAGGTAGTTCTTGGTGAGATGCATGGGGAACCGGAAGGGGAATGGAGTGGGAAGGTGGTCTTCTACTGGAGTTGGGCCTCCCAGTGACTGGACTCTCCTCCGACTGCCCCCGGCTGAATTCCCCTTGGTGTCTGTGTCATTCCACTGTTGCTGGTCTGCCAGTGTCTGCTGGTATCTGTCAGTGTATTCTTCCGTTCCTCTTGACATCCAGCCACTTGTGTGTGTGGCTGCTGGGGTCTCGGGTTTTTATGGGCACAGGATGGAGGCATGGTGGGCCAAAAAGCAACTTTTTGGGTGTAAAAACAGAAATGCCTGTCTTCATTTAGGTCTGCGGGACAGGTCCAAGATTGGAGCCCTCACCAGGGACTCTGCCCTTCTCTACCCAGCACTTCCCTGCCCCCTCCCGTATCACTACGATAATTAGGACATTGTGGGATTGGCATACATGTAGACATGAGGACTAAAGTAAAATAATAGAATGTCAAAAATAAATACATACATATATTAACTGGTTTCAAATTCAATTCAATGGGTAAAGAAAATGTTTTACAACAAATTGTGCTGCAAGAAGATATTCGCATGAAAAACAAAGGAACTCTATCTTCTACTATGTACCAAAAATTATTTAGATGTTTATTATTATTTATTATGCACCTAAATATACCAATCTAATATTTTAATGATTTTAGATTAGAATGTAGGAATAAAAATTCCAAAATAAGATATAAGAATGGAGATTAAACACATTAAAAGGTTCTTAGTACCATTATTCATCTGGGCAATGCAAACTAAAAGTACAATGAGATAAAACAACCCTCACATGCTAGAATTTCAAAAGTTAAAAAGTCTAAACAAGGCAAGGATGCTCACTCTCACTACACTTATTCAACGTAGTACTGAAATTCCTTGCCATTGCAATAAGGTAAAAAAAGACATACTGATTAGAAATGATAAAATATATTTTCTTTATTTACAGATGACACAACTGTCTATGTAAAAAATTCCCATGGAAATTACAAAACCAAAAACCTCCTAGAACTAATAAGAGAGTTCAGCAAGCTCTCAGGATACAAGATCAATACACAGAAATTTGTCTGATTTCTATATTCTAGCAATGATCATGTGAAAATCAAAATTGAAAGTACAATATCATTTACAATTGATAAAAAAGAGACATCCTTTGGTATAAATCTAAAAGTAATATAGGAATGATATGCTATAAATAGTAAAATGCTGGTGAAAAAACTAGAATATCTAAATAAATGGAGATACATAGCATGTCCATGGAATGAAAGACTTAACATAATAAAGATGATATTTATCCCCAAACTGATATATAGACTTAATGCAATGTCTATTAAAATTCTATCAAGAGTTTGGGTAGATACTGACAAGCTTAAACTAAAATTTATATAAAAAGGCAAAATAGCTAGCATAGCTAAAACAATTTTCTAAAAAAAGAATAAAATTGGATGAATCATTCTATCTGATGCTAATAGCATCAAGAGATTGTGTTATTGACTAAGAGACAGATACACAGATCAATGCGATAGAATTGAGAAACCAGAAACAGACCCACACAAATACCCTAGCTGATATTTGACAAAGCTATAAAAAGAATTCAGATGAGGAAAGCCAGTCGTTTCAACAAATACTTGTGGAGTAATAGACAAAATATGAACTTCAGCCTAAAGCTCTCACATTATACACAAATTATTTGAAAATAGGTTATGAGTTTTAATGTAAATCTATCAAACATTTAGAAGAATTCTTGGAAGAAAATCTTTGGAACTGGAGGCCAAGTGATGAGTTCTTACCCATGACACCAAAAGCATGATCCTTCAAAAGGAAAAATGATAAATTTCACTCTATCAAAATTTAAAAGTTTCGTTTTGAGAAAGGCTGTTAAGAGAATAAAAAGACAGGCTCCAGATTTGGGAGAAATATCACACACAACAAAGAACCTGTATCTAGAATGAATAAATGATGCTCAAAATTAAAAAATACCCCAAAAGATTGAATTAGAAAATATGCAAAAGATGTGAAGAGACATTTGACTAAAGAGATATATCGAATGCAGATAAGCATGTGAAAAGATGTTCAACATCACCTACAAAAACAGCTGAACTAAAACAAATTAGTGGTTAATATCAATTCCTGGTGAGGATGAAGAGAAACAGATCACTCATACATTGCTGGTAGGAATGTAGAATTGATACAACCACTCCTGAAGATAGTTTGGCAGTTTCTTATAAAACTAAACATGCCATCACCATTCAAACTAGCAACTGCATTCTTGAGCATCACACAGAAACCTGTACATGAATTTTCACAGCACCTTTATTTATAATAGATTAAAACTGGAAACAATCCAGAGGTCCTTCTATAGTTGAATGATTAAATAAATTCTGGTATATTAATTTCATAGAGTATTACTCGACAATAAAATGAAACAAACTATTGATACATCCATCAAATTGGATGAATCTCAAGAGTATTATGCTTAGTAAAAAAAAAAAGTCAGTCTCAAAGTGTCACCTAATGAATAATTCCATTTATATAATACATTCAAAATAATAGTTGTAGAGATTAACAATACATTAGTGATTGCCAGAGCACACAAACAAGATATACCTTGGGGTGTTGGTGCAACTAAAAACGGATAGCACTGGAGTATTCCTTTGTGGTGGTGGTTAGAAGTGGGATATAATTGCATAGAAGCACTTATAACCACCCCGAACCCTGCCACACACACACAGGTGCATACACAGGACCCATTCAAATGAGCACATGTAGAAACTGGCGAAAATTTAATAAGGTTTGTAGTCTACTTAGCAGAATTGTAGCAATGTCCACTTCCAAATTATACTAAAGTAACGTATCACCACTTGGGGAGGCTAAGTGAACAAAGTTGACAGCACTCTACGTATTCTTTTTTCAACTTCCTGTGAATTTATAAGTATTTAAAAATGAAAAACGAAAGAAAAAGAGACTGAGAAAAACTGTTAGAAAGGATGGTGGAGTAAAAGAAACTCTGAAACCTTTGGAATAAAGCATTGGTAGTTTCTAAAAATATTAAATAATCAACTACCTGTGACTCAGCAGTTGTCCAAGATTAATGAAAACATATATATACAAAAAAGATTTTTACAATAATGTTTAAAGCAGCCTTGTTCAAAATAGCCCCAAACTAGAAATAACCCAAATGTCCACTAACAGGACAATGGATAACCAAATTGTGAAGCAGTCATATATTGGAATACTATTCAACAATAAAAAAAATTAACTACTGACACGCACAACAACATGGATTAATCTCCAAAATATGTTGAGCATAAAAAGCCAGATACAGTGGAGCATAAACTTAGTAATTCCATTTATATGAAATTTGAAGGCAAACAAAACTATATATAGTAGAAAAAAATCAGAACAATGGTTGCTCTTGGGTGGGAAGCTTTAATTTTAAAGGGGCATAAGGGAACTTTCAAGGTAATGGAATTATTTTTTATCTTCTTTAGGTTGATGGTTACATGAATGAATGTTATAAAAACTCAATGAACTGTGTAATTAGGATCTGTGCATGTTAATGTATCAAACATAAACCTTAATAATAAAAAAGGAAAAGCAAAAGTGATGGTTCAAAGTAATTGTGGTAACACTGAAAATGCTTTTCGTTTTAATTTTAGGCGGAATAAAATCAGAATGCAAATTTTTAAAATGTAGTATATTTACAAAAATGTTAGCAAAAAGTAAAGAAAACATGCCTAAAATAACTAATAGGAAATATATCAATCTATTAACCAAGGGTTGGTCCATGGCTGTTTTTTTCCTTCCCATCTTTCTGTGGCTCCATAATTTTTTAATGAGTATACATTATTATGAACATTAAAGCACATTTAAAAATAAATATGTTTCAAAAGAAAAATACAGAAATTATGATTCAGTGTAAGACTTTTCATACAAATCATTCTCAATCAAAACACAACCATACAAGAAATAGATAACAATTTGACTTATGTCGTGTGATACTTTCTTAACTGGTTTATTGAGTGACCAGGACTCAAAGGGATGTCAGCAGAAAGCAATTTTATTTGTTTATTCCGTTGTCCCTTAAAACCTGCCCTGGGATTTTATTTTTTTCTACCCCTTGCTGAAAACTCACCCGTATCCCAGAGTTTTTCTGTTCCTCTTAAGTCATAAGCAAATATTTCCTTTGTTTTAACATTTAAGAGTCTAATACAATGTAATGGTTGCATTACTTTAGTTCAGTACAGCATAATAGCCAAAACTCTTTTTTTTTTTTAAATATTTTTATTTTTTATTTTTATTATACTTTAAGTTTTAGGGTACATGTGCACAATGTGCAGGGTTGTTACATATGTATACATGTGCCATGTTGGTGTACTGCACCCATTAACTCGTCATTTAACATTAGGTATATCTCCTAATGCTATCCCTCCCCCCTCCCCCAAGTTTTCATCTAATTTAAATCTTTTCTCTTCTTCTAGCTGGGATCTGAACCAAACAAAAAGTCCAGGGTTGGTGGAGCTGGGAAGGATAGCACAGTAGATCACTTGTCTCTTTTCTAATCCATCTCTTTCCTTCTTATTATCCAAAGGTCCTGGCCTCTACAGAGCTTTGGTAAGGGGGAAACATAAGGTGCAAAAAGGTGGTAAACTAGCATGTTTGTCTTTTGAATGTGGAGAACGTAATATTATTTGTTCTTTCACTTGAGAGTTTCCTTATGGAGTTTCCATACCAAGGACTACCACAATGTAGATATTTTAATGAGAAAATGTCTCTTCTTTAACTGACTTCTTTAAATCTTCTCCTTTATCTCATGAGTTTTGGGTTTTATCACAATATCAGAGTCAGATCATCTCACCATTGTCCCTTTTGAGAACCACCAGAGTTGTTTTCTATAAAGAAGTCAGCACTTGCTTCTTAAAAACATGCACCTTTGCCCTACTTTCTGTGGAAGTTCAGCCTGCTGTCAACAGAGCCCTCTGTTTATCTGCCCTACAGCAATAGTACTAGCTAGTCTTTTACATTTAGCTTCCTCAGGCAATTGTGAATCTGTTTCACAAATTACATAAACACTTTTTCATAAAACTTTCCCAATAATACCCTTGAAGCCTGTCTCTTTAACTCATTTAAGATAAGACTTAAGAAAAGTACAAGTCCTCTTGTTCCCCCTTACAGAGCATGCACAAAAATGAAACTCTCTCTAAAGATAGGTTAATCCACTATTCATTTTCACATCAAGTCTTAAATATTCACCAAGTGGATGAATAAATAATATTGACAGAACAAGTTTTATAATCCCATAGCATGTCTGGCTTCAAAGCTACCACATGTAGTCAAAAAACTTGTCTTGTGCATAAAGGCACCTAGCAGAGAGGGTGTTTGTCTCACCAAGCCCTGTGCTAACCACTGAGACTGAGCTGGATGGGTGGTCTTCCTCTGTGCTTGCACGGCACACTGTGCATTCTTCTCATTCTGTCACTGCCACAATACCAACTGGGGGTTCATTTGTCCCTCTTCCTCCCTAGGTGGCAAGCCACTTGATAGCAGAGTCTGTCTTTTCTCTCTGTGTTCATAGGGCCTGACATAATGCTTGTCATTTCATTAAATAATCAATAAGTGGTTGCTAAATAAATGAATGAACCTATCTTCAGCTTATACTCTAATGGGAAAATAGACTCTAGTGCCCTGTTCTAATATGTCATCCACTTTTGGATCGTTGCTTTACTATTTGACATCTTTTGTGCACTGACAACATAGCAAGGGCTTTCAAGATAGAGTTAAAACATGGCCCCGGAGGAGGAGGCATACAAACTAATTGAGATCATTTTGTTGTAAAAAGCAGAACAAATATAAATTTCAGGTTGGTCACAATTATTGCATTAAGGAGAGCTTTAAAATGATTTCCACAGAGTTAATTAAGAATGTCTCTTGTTATCTAGGTTCTTAACTGGTTTATACTGTTTTCTTAGTGACCAAGTAACTTCAGGAGAAGCTCAGCAGACAAATACTGAATAAATTATCATATGTTAAGCAAAAATGTGTAAATATTCTTAAGTGAACAGGCTGACGGTAAAGGCAGTTAAAAAGGATCTCTTGTAGGGCAGGCCTGGTGGTGTCAAAATCTCTCAGTATTTGCTTGTCTGTAAAGGATTTTATTTCTCCTTCACTTATGAAGCTTAGTTTGGCTGGATATGAAATTCTGGATGGAAAATTCTTTTCTTTAAGAATGTTGAATATCGGCCCCCACTCTCTTCTGGCGTGTAGAGTTTCTGCCGAGAGATCAGCTGTTAGTCTGATGGGCTTCCCTTTGTGGGTAACCCGACCTTTCTCTCTGGCTGCCCTTAAAATTTTTTCCTTCATTTCAACTTTGGTGAATCTGACAATTATGTTCTTGGAGTTGCTCTTCTCGAAGAGTATCTTTGTGGCATTCTCTGTATTTCCTGAATCTGAATGTTGCCCTGCCTTGCTAGGTTGGGGAAGTTCTCCTGGATAATATCTTGCAGAGTGTTTTCCAACTTGGTTCCATTCACCCCGTCACTTTCAGGTACACCAATCAGACGTAGATTTCGTCTTTTCACATAGTCCCATATTTCTTGGAGGCTTTGTTTGTTTCTTTTTATTCTTTTTTCTCTAAACTTTCCTTCTCGCTTCATTTGATTCATTTCTTCTTCCATCACTGATACCCTTTCTTCCAGTTGATCGCATCAGCTCCTGAGGCTTCTGCAATCTTCACAGAGTTCTCGAGCCTTCGCTTTCAGCTCCATCAGCTCCTTTAAGGACTTTGCTGTATTGGTTATTCTAGGTATCCATTCGTCTAATTTTTTTTCAAAGTTTTTAAGTTCTTTGCCATTGGTTTGAATTTCCTCCTGTAGCTTGGAGTAGTTTGATCGTCTGAAGCCTTCTTCTCTCAACTCGTCAAAGTCATTCTCCATCCAGTTTTGTTCCGTTGCTGGTGAGGAGCTGTGTTCCTTTGGAGGAGGAGAGGCACTCTGCTTTTTAGAGTTTCCAGTTTTTCTGCTCTGTTTTTTCCCCATCTTTGTGGTTTTATCTACTTTTGGTCTTTGATTATGGTGATATAGAGATGGGTTTTTGGTGTGGATGTCCTTTCTGTTAGTTTTCCTTCTACCAGACAGGACCCTCAGCTGCAGGTCTGTTGGAGTTTGCTAGAGGTCCACTCCAGACCCGTTTGGCTGGGTGTCAGCAGCGCTGGCCGCAGAACAGCAGAAAAAAAAAAAAGGGAGCATGGACTTTGCAATGGAATCTTTGTTTTTTTATACTTTTTTATATTATATTTTCAGTTCTAGGGTACATGTGTACAACGTGCAGGTTTGTTACATATGTATACATGTGCATGTTGGTGTGCTGTACCCATTAACTCATCATTTACATTAGGTATATCTCGTAATGCTATACCTCACCCCTCCCCCCACGCCACAACAGGCCCCGGTGTGTGATGTTCCCCTTCCTGTGTCCAAGTGTTCTCATTGTTCAATTCCCACCTATGAGTGAGAAGCTGTGGTGTTTGGTTTTTTGTCCTTGTGATAGTTCGCTGAGAATGATGGTTTCCAGCTGCATCCATGTCCCTACAAAGGATATGAACTTATCATTTTTATGGCTGCATAGTATTCCATGGTGTATATGTGCCACATTTGCTTAATCCAGTCTATCTTTGTTGGATATTTTTGTTGGTTCCAAGTCTTTGCTATTGTGAGTAGTGGCGCAATAAACATACGTGTGCATGTGTCTTTATAGCAGCATGATTTATAATTATTTGGGTATATACCCAGTAATGGGATTGCTGGGTCAAATGGTATATCTAGTTCTACATCCCTGAGAAGTCATCACACTGTCTTCCACAATGGTTGGACTAGTTTACACTCCCAACAACAGTGTAAAAGTGTTCCTATTTCTCCACATCCTCTCCAGCACCTGTTTTCTGACTTTTTAATGATGGCCATTCTAACTGGTGTGAGATGGTATCTCACTGTGGTTTTGATTTGCATTTCTCTGATGATCAGTGATGATGAGCATTTTTTCATGTGTCTGTTGGCTGCATAAGTGTCTTCTTTTGAGAAGTGTCTGTTCATATCCTTTGCCCACTTGTTGATGGGGTTATTTGTTTTTTTCTTGTAAACTTGTTTGTGTTCTTTGTAGTTTCTGGATATTAGTCCTTTGTCAGATAAGTGCATTGCAAAAATTTTCTCCCATTCTGTAGGTTGCCTGTTCACTCTGATGGTAGTTTCTTTTGCTGTGCAGAAGCTCTTTAGTTTAATTAGATCCCATTTCAAGAGCAAACACTTTCAAAAGCTAGCAGAAGGCAAGAAATAACTAAGATCAGAGCAGAATTGTAGTTTCTGGATATTAGTCCTTTGTCAGATGAGTAGGTTGCAAAAATTTTCAGAGACACAAAAAACCCTTCGAAAAATTAATGAATCCAGGAGCTGGTTTCTTGGAAAGATCAACAAAATTGACAGACTGCTAGCAAGACTAATAAAGAAGAAAAGAGAGAAGAATCAAATAGATGCAATAAAAAATGATAAAGGGGATATCACCACCGATCCCACAGAAATCCAAACTACCATCAGAGAATACTACAAACACCGCTACACAAATAAACTAGAAAATCTAGAAGAAATGGATAAATTCCTTGACACATAAACCCTCCCAGGACGAAACCAGGAAGAAGTTGAATCTCTGAATAGACCAATAACAGGTTCTGAAATTGAGGCAATAATTAATAGCTTACCAACCAAAAAAAGTCCAGGACCAAATGGATTCACAGCCGAATTCTACCAGAGGTACAAGGAGGAACTGGTACCATTCTTTCTGAAACTATTCCAATCGATAGAAAAAGAGGGAATCCTCCCTAACTCATTTTATGAGGCCAGCATCATCCTGATACCAAAGCCAGGCAGAGTCACAACCAAAAAAGAGAATTTTAGACCAATATCCTCGATGAACATTGATGCAAAAATCCTCAATAAAATACTGGCAAACCGAATCCAGCAGCACATCAAAAAGCTTATCCACCATGATCAAGTGGGCTTCATCCCTGGGATGCCAGGCTGGTTCAACATATGAAAATCAATAAATGTAATCCAGCATATAAACAGAACCAAAGACAAAAACCACATGATTATCTCAATAGATGCAGAAAAGGCCTTTGACAAAATTCAACAACCCTTCATGCTAAAAGCTCTCAATAAATTAGGTATTGATGGGACGTATCTCAAAATAATGAGAGGTATCTATCACAAACCCACAGCCAATATCATACTGAATGGGCAAAAACTGGAAGCATTCCCTTTGAAAACTGGCACAAGACAGGGATGCCCTCTCTCACCACTCCTGTTCAACATAGTGTTGGAAGTTCTGGCCAGGGCAATTAGGCAGAAGAAGGAAATAAAGGGTATTCAATTAGGAAAAGAGGAAGTCAAATTGCCCCTGTTTGCAGATGATATGTATATCTAGAAAACCCCATCGTCTTAGCCCAAAATCTCCTTAAGCTGATAAGCAACCTCAGCAAAGTCTCAGGATACAAAATCAATGTACAAAAATCACGAGTATTCTTATACACCAATAACAGACAAACAGAGAGCCAAATCATGAGTGAACCCCCATTCACAATTGCTTCAAAGAGAATAAAATACCTAGGAATCCAACTTACAAGGGACATGAAGGACGTCTTCAAGGAGAACTACAAACCACTGCTCAATGAAATAAAAGAGGATACAAACAAATGGAAGAACATTCCATGTTCATGGGTTGGAAGAATCAATATCGTGAAAATGGCCATACTGCCCAAGATAATTCATAGATTCAATGCCATCCCCATCAAGCTACCAATGACTTTCTTCACATAATTGGAAAAAACTACTTTAAAGTTCATATGGAACCTAAAAAGAGCCCGCGTCGCCAAGTCAATCCTAAGCCAAAAGAACAAAGCTGGAGGCATCACGCTACCTGACTTCAAACTATACTACAAGGCTACAGTAACCAAAACAGCATGGTACTGGTACCAAAACAGAGATATACATCAATGGAACAGAACAGAGCCCTCAGAAATAATGCCGCATATCTACAACTATCTGATCTTTGACAAACCTGACAAAAACAAGAAATGGGGAAAGGATTCCCTATTTAAGAAATGTTGCTGGGAAAACTGGCTAGCCATATGTAGAAAGCTGAAACTGGATCCCTTCCTTACACCTTATACAAAAATTCATTCAAGATGGATTAAAGACTTACATGTTAGACCTAAAACTATAAAAACCCTAGAAGAAAACCTAGGCAATACCATTCAGGACAAAGGCACGGGCAAGGACTTCATGTCTAAAACACCAAAAGCAATGGCAACAAAAGCCAAAATTGACAAATGGGGTCTCATTAAACTAAAGAGCTTCTGTACAGCAAAACAAACTACCTTCAGAGTGAACAGGTAACCTACAAAATGGGAGAAAATATATTCAAATATTTTTTAAAAATAATTGAGACACTGTGGTTTTAGTGAAAGATTGGACACATAGATCAATGCCACAAAATAACAAGTTCAGAAATAGACACATGTGTATATGACCTATTGATTTTTGACAATGATGCAAGGGCAATTTCAATGGAGAGAGGATAGTCTTTTTATCTAAATACAAAAGGAAAAAAAGAATCGTAATCAACACTTCACCCTTTATACAAAAACTCACTCAAATGGACCATAGACTAAATCATAAATTTATAAAACTTTGATGGCATTCATAGCATGCCATTCCAACAGATGCCGCTTTGACATATTTATCATTTTCAGTTAAGAACACTTGGAAAACAGGAGATGCAAGAAGGGCACTCTGACCTTCCTTTTTCTTCCTGAAAACAGGTGAAGATAAATCTCTCGTGTGAAAGGTGTCCTTGCTGCGCTAGCAAGAACTTTCTTATCACCAGAGATGAAAAGTTGAGACCAAGAGATAACTGTACAGAAAAAACATTAGAATCATCTTTATCTTCCCAGTCACCTTTCCACAATTAACTGCCTTTGCCCTAAACCTTTTGGCTGGTCAAATTGTCACAATTCACTACCCTTTGTCTAACCTAGTATATAATCTTTTGGTCCTAACTACTTCTTTGGATCTTCATTTTTCTTGTGAGAGCCCTGTGGACATGCAAACATTATGAAATAAAATTTGTAATCATTTCTCCTGTTAATATGTCTTATGCCAGTTTAATTCTTAGGCCCAGCCAGAGTTCCTAAGAGTATAAAGGAGAAATTTTACCTCCCTTACAACTTTTAGAAGAAACAAAAGGAGGAAATCTTTGTGACCCTGGGTTAGATAAACATTTATTGAGTATGACATTAAAAACATGACCCATTAAAGAAAAAAATTGATGTATTTAATCAAAATTTAAAATTTTGCTCTGTGAGAGATAATATAAAAACAAGCTGTGGGCCAGGCACAGTGGCTCACACCTGTAATCCCAGCACTTTGTGAGGTAAAGGTGGGAGAACTTCCCGAGCCGAGGAGTTCGAGACCATCTTGGGCAACATAGTGAGACCCTGTCTCTAAAAAAATTTTAAAAAAGATTAGCTGGGTGTAGTGGTTCCTCCTTGTAGTCCCAGCTACTCAGGAGGCTGAGATGGGAGGATAGTTTGAGCCTGGGAGTTTGGGGATGCAGTGAGTGGTGATCATGTCACTCACTGTACTCCAGCCTGGAAGACAAAGTGAGACCCTGTCTCAAATAAATGAATAAATAAATAAATAAAATAAAAGCTGTAGATAGAGAAAAATATTTGCAAATCACTTTTATCCTAATATTGAAAGGTCACTCAAAACTTAACTATAGAAAAACAAACAACCCAATGAAAAAACAGACAATATGAACGGACAGTTCACAAAAGAAGATATTTTAATGGTAAATAAGCACATGAAAAGATGTTCAAAATCATTAGTCATTTAGTATGGTGCAAATTAAAATCACAATAAGATATTGCTGCGTACCTATGGATTGACTGAAATCCAAAAATTTGACAATGGCAATTGCTGAGAAGGATATGGAGCAAGCAGAACACTCATACTTTGCTGATAGGAATGCAAAATAGTACTGCCACTATGGAAAATAATTTGACAGCTTCTCAAAAGGTTTAACATATTATATGAACCAAAAAAATTCCTCCTCCAAGCATCTACCTGAAAAAAATGGAAACCATGTTTCACCAAAAATCTTGGATGCTAATGTTCTCATAGCAGCTTTATTCATAATAATCATAAACTAGAAACAGCTCAAACATCCCTCAGTTTGGAAGCTAAGAAACATACTGTGCCATATCCATACAATTGGAATATTCCTGAGCAATAGAAAGGAGCAAATTATCAACACACCCAGCAACATAGATAAATCCCAAGTGCCTTATGTTCAGTAAAAGAAACCAAACTCAAAAGGTATGATTCCATGTGTGTGATACTCTGGGAAAAGCAAAACTGTAAGGACAGAACACAGTTGCTAGCATCTGAGAGTCTGGGGAGATTTTAAAATTTCAAAGGGTCCATACAAGGAAATTTTTTTTAATTGCAGGGTAATAGAACTTTCCTGTGGAACAGCTGTAACAGTTACACAATCACATGCATTAGTTATAACTCATAGATCTGTATCCCCAAAAGAATGAATTTTACTGTATTTAAATGAATACATAATATATACTTAAACCATAAATAAATAAATAAAATCAGTAAAATAGCTGTGATGCTTTTTTCAAAGTCCATGTCTTATTCTGGGAAAGATTTTCCAGCATTCGATTTTCATTGTTTATGTTAAAAACATACCTCTTTATTAAAGCTGCTGAATTTGCAACTATACTTACCACACTCTTGTCTTCCAAGCTGTATCTTAATTGTACTTTAAAGAAACACATACCTAGGTTGCAATTTAGCACTTAATTAATTTTAACTTTTTATTTGTGAATTTCGCCTGAAATTGTTAGACTTTCAGAAAAGTTATTTTTAGCAGTTTATATTATTCTTCTGAGCAGTTGTGGTACTAAGCTGATGCACGTAATTTGACACTTGACTTTTTCAAGGGTGTTTCTTCAGATACTCCAACTCTATGGCGTACTTCATAAGTCTCTGGAGTTAGATTGGGAAATAACCTATCTAGACCTCATCTTAGTGCCTTCCCAAAATTTGAAGAAGAAAAAAGATCCCCGTAAAATAAGGTGGGAAGACAGTTTGGTTTTCTCCTCGGGATGTGTGCTAACAACAATTTAAAAAATTCCTATGTGGGAGCTAAGCTATGAGGATGCAAAGGCGTAAGACACAGTGGACTTTGGGGACTCAGAGGGAAAGAGGGAAGGAAGGGGGTGAGGGATAAAAGACCACAAATTGATTGCAGCGTATACTGCTCGGGTGATGGGTGCACCAAAATCTCACAGATCACCAGCAAAGAACTCACTCATGTAACCAAACACCACCTGTTCCCCGGTAACCTATGGAAGTAAAAAAAAGAATTAAAAAAAAATTCCTGGACATCTTCCTTCTTATTTCCTGAATGTTGTTTTCTAGCACAATAAGATCACTGTTCCCTATCTTCACGTTGAGCTTTCTGCATCAGTTTTCCATGATTATCAATTTCTTCTCAAACGATACGCCTGCGAAATATTATCTAAAAAATCGCTAATAACCATTCACTACAACATGCCAAGATAGGTGTGGGAGCAGAGACACATAGTCGGTATAATTTATCAGAGTATGTATAGCTTAATAAACACTCAATGTATTATGATTTTAATATGTAGAATTCTCATCCCAGTTTAATGTCACATATATTTTAATACTACAATTTACTAGTAAATATGATATGATTTGAAAGAATGTTTGATCTGTCAATGGTAAACTTCAAAGTGGCAAGTAAGCTCCAAGATGTAATGAAGGGTGGTAATGCTTTTTAATTTTCTGTCCAGCATATTTAATCACTCCCTCTGGTAACAACCTTCATCTCCCCTTTCTTTAGGAAACAGCTCTTCCCCAATTCCACGGTAGCTGCTACATTCAGCCAATCATATAACACATTTTCTTGAATTCAATGATTGTTCTTCAGTTTAGTTCTGAAATATTATATACAGGTGCATGTGAAAAGTTCTCTTTTACAATTTTGTTTTTCAATACTGGGTCAATGTTGAACTGAATCCATCAGTGGTCAACATTGCCTGCTGCATGGCAGGAGCCTATCTGCAATAAGGGAGCATAAAACAAGCAACTAGCAGAAAGAAAAGAAGAGAGACTGGATGTTGGAGAGACATAAATAAGAAGACTTGTCCTAAAAGAGCTGATCATATCATTTGATGTAGACCAATAACTCTCCTTTTCAACTTTTGTTCGATTGGGTTGGGCCCTTGTAGCTTGGAATAAACCTTAAAAAGCAAGAGCAGGAATAAAGTCAATATTACAGTTAGCAAAATGGCAAAATGTATATCCTTTGAAATGGATCACGTCATATAGAGTGAGACAGATGTAAGAAACTGGTGCAGATGGTGACAAAGAGAATAATGAAATATGATATATGGAAGATAGATAAGAATGAAATAACCTAAACAACATAGGTGTTTCTGAAGATGAAAGAATAACTAGAATAAGAACAAAAATAAATGTTATAATTTTTAAGAAATGAGTTTAATAAAAAGACAGTAACGCTTCTAGTGCCCAAGGGAGGCCAGAAGTGTTGGGTAATTCCCTACCCCAGCATTCCTATGACTCTCAGGAGTGATTCAATAGCATAGCTCTTTCACAACTCAGATGGCATAATCCTGAGGTGTGCGTTTTGCACTTAGAGTTTACTGGTGGAAATAAACTTCAGTTGCTCACTGTGGTAACTGGTTTACTAAAGCATCTCTACTGGCTTCCTTCCCTTTCCATGGCCACTCTCCTATTGTTGACTCCTGCATCTCCCAAATAAACTACTTGTATTCAAATTCTTCTATCGAGGTGTGTTTTAAGGGATGCTTTCCCTGGTTGTCTAGTGATTGAGGAAAAAACATGAAGCCAAAAACAAAAATTAGGAAGGGTACCAACTAAGACCACTAATCCTTTTGTTTCTTATTTCCCTAGTGAAACAGAATCAATCAGAAAAGATGTTCCACATGCTCCCTCCATGACATTTACCATCCCAACTGCAGACAACTTCAGTATGGTCCTCCACTGCATAACTAAAAGTGGAGCACCACTTTCAGTGTAGTTGGTAATTAATCCTCAGATCTTATTTTGTTTGACATAACAGAAGCATTTAACATGTTTGATAACTTTTTCCTATTTACGGGAAAAACTTTCTTTTTCTGTAACGTCCCTGATAATACTCTACAAGTTTTTTTGTTTTTTTTTTGTTGTTGTTGTTTGTTTTTTGTTTTTTGAGGGGTGTTCCCCCCCACTAGCTGCTACTTCACAGTTCCCTTTGCTCAACCCCCTTCTCCTTGAATTCTCACATTGGCATACTGCAGAGCTCAGTTGTTTGCCACTTTACCTTCTCTGTCTATACTCAAGCCTCTCAGTCATCTCACTTTAAATGTCATCTACTCAGTACATCTCCCGCTCAGATCACTAACGCAACTTTACATTCTTTCATTCAATTATATGCTGGATATCTGCCTTTTGGTATTAAGCAGAAGAAGTGAACACCCATCCAATCTACCCCTCAAAAGGAGCACCTTCTGTAGTGTTCCACATCTAGGCAAATGCTATCCCCATGATTCCAGTTAGTCAGATCTAAATCCTGGTGTGATCCCTTATTTTTCTTTCTTTTACACCCCACACATTGTCCTTCAGCACATTCTGTTGACTCTGTTCGCCAAATATATCAAAAATATTGTTGTTTGTAGATATTTTACCCTTAGTCAAATTGTTTTCTAGTTTATAAAATGTATGCTGTATATGTGCTGAGTTTTGAGGTGTCCTACAAATAGTATTAAAACTACACTGTTTGCATTATCAAAACTTCAAACTGGTCTATTTTGGAAAATGGTGCCTAGTAGAATATATATCAGAAAGAAAAGCATATTATAATTTCAAAGCTACAAATATCGCTCACATTCTTGAAGGAGCCTGTAATTTAAATGCTACTTTGTTACTTTGGAAGTAGAATTATTATACTCTTAAGGATCTAACTTTCTCATAAGTAGAATAACAAAGAGCCTGCTAACAATGGTTACTGGTGAGCTGGGAGTGGAAGTTGAGCAGGATCCTTTCTCTTTCGTCTACCTATAGCTTTGTAATGTTTAGTTTGCTCATCACGTGCATGTGTTATTTTTAACTACAAAAAAATGAGTAAAACTATCCTTGTGATCTTTGTAAAAGAGTGCTATTGAGAAGGAGACTTGTCCTAAAAGACATAAATAATTTTCACAAAGCCAATATAGTTAAATGATGTTGTTTTGGTAGAATAATTATGAAATACAAATGTGAGAAGAATCCATAGTAGCTAAAATAATTCAGATTATGAGAAATGAATAGTATACTAATCAATAACACAGATTTTAGAGCCAGAATACTGGGTCCAAGTTCTGGATATACTTTTTATTAACTATGTGAATTCTCTATGTCTCAGTTAAGAAACAATGATGCTCACTATTGACACTTACATTCAACATTGCACTAGTTGTATTTGGCAATGCAAATAGGTAATATGAATCACTTTATGGCAGAGGAATTCATAGGGAGAAAGCAAAACTATTTCTGTTTGCAGATGATATGATAATATAAGAAAAAGAAAATCAATGATGAAAGTAACTCAAACCACCAACAATCCGCTATTAACAGGATATAAAATTAGCTTACAGAAATCAATATACTTCACATAGGCAAACAATAATCAGTTATAGGAATGATGGTAGGAAAGTATTCAGTTAAGACAGCAACAAAGTAGTTTAAAACTTTGGAATAAACAATAAGAAACAAAAATATATGTAAAGGAAATTTTAAACATTTATCAAAGATAGGAAAGTAGAGTAGAATAAATGACAGAACTTTTGTCATTCTTGGATAGGGAACAAGCTATTTTATGGAGTTATTCAACCTCAATAAAATTCATACAGAAAAGCAAACATGCAAAATAGGTAGGAAATCATTGAAGACAATTAAGTGGTGAAGCTAGCCTTAACAGACATGAAAACTGATGAAATTTTTATACCTAAAACAGTGTGGCATATTAATAGATGAATAGACCAATGAAAGAGAATACAATGTCCAGAAGTAGATCAAACCGCATACAGAAATGTATTCGATAAAAGTAGCATCTCACATCAATTGGAAAATATAGACTTTAATAAATTGCTCTAGAACATATTAGTAACAATTTGCAATAAGGTAGAATTAGAGGCCGGGCATGGTGGCTCACGCCTGTAATCCCAACACATAGGGAGGCTGAGGCGGGCTGATCACTTGAGGTCAGGAGTTTGAGACCAGCCTGGGCCACATGGTGAAACCTTGTCTCTACTGAAAATACAAAAGTTATCTGAGTGTGATAGTGCACACCTGTAGTCCCAGCTACTCGGGAGGGTGAGGCACAAGAATCGGTTGAGCCTTGGAGGTGGAAGTTGCAGTGAGCTGAGATCATGCTATTGCACTCCATCCTGGGTGACAAATGGGAATCTTTCTTAAAAATAAATAAAAAGAAGAAGATAGAATTAGATTCATACTTCTCACCATATCGATAAATTTTAAATCGATCAGAGATGTAAATATAAGAAATGAGACCCTACAAGTACTATAAAAAAGAAGAAATTCTTCTTTAACATTGGCACAGGGAAAGTTATTGCAAGTATGTCTTAAAATTCTGGGGAAGGAAATTAAAGGATTGATAAATTTGACTACATAACATTGAAAAAAAGCCAAGCAAAAATCGTCATAAATTATGAAGTTGTCACATTGAGAAAGAATATCAACTGACAATTTACCAAAAATATATAAAACTGGCTCTAAAATGTATAAAAAGATATTCAAACTCACTAAGGAAATGCAAAATAAAACAGCACTAAGATATTATTTTTCACCTAAAAGATTAGTAAAAATTAAACAGTATAACACCATAGTCTATTGGTGAGCCTGTGAGAAACAGCCAATCTCAATGTATTAATAATAGGGATGCAAATTGGCATAACCCTTCTGGAGGTCAATTTAGCAACATTAATAAGACTACTTATATGTTTACCTTTGACTCAGTAATTACGATTCTAGATTTTACCCTGAAGATGCAATTCTGACAATATGAAAATACATATGTACAAATTGTACATTGCAGCATTGCTTGCAGTTGCAAAACATTAGAAACTAAATGTCTATATATAGGAGAGTAGTTGAATAAGCCATGGTATATGCACAAACTGAAGTATTATGCAGGTTTAAGAAATGATGAGGAAAAATAGAAAGAATGAATATGACCTACTCTTTGATAGCACCACAGGGTAACTATAGTCAATAATAATTTAATTGTACATTTAAAAATAACTAAAAGAATATAATTTGATTGTTTGTAACATAAAAGACAAATGCTTGAGGGGATGGATACCCCACGTTCCATGATGTGATTATCACACATTGCCTGCCTGTATCAAAGCATCTCAGATACCTCATAAATATGTACATTTACTCTGTACCCAGAAAATTTACAAATTTAAAAATTTAAAAATTCAAGGATGAGAAAGATCTATAAACTGGTATGGAGTGATTTCTAGTCTATATTAAATGAAAGAAAAGCAAAGGTCAAAGAGGATATATCTATAGTGTACTACCTTTCATGTTAAAAGGAAGGGACTATAAGATGTACAAGTTTTTTTTTTTTTTTTTTACAAAAACAAGAAGAAAGAACAAGAACCTAACGAGATTAGTTATGTATAGGAGATGGGGGAAAATGGGATGGGAAAATCAAAGTAATGAGAATAAAAGTGATGAAACAATAAAAGTGATGAAGCTTCTTTGACTATTTTTAAAAATAGTTTTGACCTTTAGAACCATCGTAAAATTTTACACAACCAATAAATAAATAGGTAGGTAGATACATAGATAGATAGACTAAATGAGAATGCAGAGGAGGGGGGAAGTAGAATGCAAACAGAAGTAAGTGAGCCTAACATCATTTAAAATTAATAACATAGTGACATTGAGAGGGTCAAGGAAGAAAATAAGGAAAATGGTGGTTCAATATTATATATTAAGGCTAGGAGAAAAAAGAACTGTACATGAATATTATATGCTGGCTTTTAAATTTGTTTTTCATGAAGGTATGAGTTAGCAATTCTGGAACTTGCATATAATAGGATTGAGCAAATAAGGAAATCTATTTTCAATAATGAGAGCCAGGTATCCATAACAATATCCTGGTATTATTAATTATACTAGTTATATGAGATTTGAACATTTGAGAGAGGTAGGGAATGGGTTTACAGGAGCTCTGTGTTGCCTTATGAAAAACATGAAATCAAAATGGATTAAAGATTTAAATGTAAGACCTTAAACTATAAAACTACTACAAGAAAACATTAAGGAAAATCTTCAGGACATTGATCTGGACAAAAATTTCTTGAGCAATACCCCACAAGTACAGGCAACAAAGCAAAATGGACAGATGAGATCACATTAAGTTAAAAAGCTTCTGCACAGCAAAGAAAACTATCAACAAAGTGAAGAGACAAAATGGGAGAAAATATGTGTACGGTTTTGCAAGTGATTTTGTAAATATAAGATTATTTCAAAAGGAAACATTAAAATGATAAATCAATGGCAAAGAACGATATAACACATAATAAAATGTGTTAACTATGAGTAAGAAAATGATTGCTCATTACAAAATAAAACGTATTCCAGGTGAACATAAGAGGTTTTATGTATAACTTTTAAAAGATTGGAAAAGCGTATATGATAATACCTATGTTACTTCCAGATTGAGAAATGCTTTATGTGCATACAACCAATATAAGACATCAAAAAGAAAGTAGATATTAATCATACAAAGTAAATATTTTATAAAGATGTCATAATACTAGTTAAAAGGCAATGTAAAAATTGGGGTTAAAAACCTACCAAATGTTAGAAAAAATTAATATTTAGGTAGCATATAATGATCTCCTATAAAACAATAAAGGAGTATCTATCACCCCCGTAAGAAACTTGGTCTAACTAAAAAATGTCTGATGAAGCAGGTTTTAAGATAAAAAGCATTACTGGAAGTAAATAGGTGATTTTATAATAATAAATGCTTCAATTCACTGGAAAGATATAACAGGGTTACATTTGTATATTGCAAGTAGTAAAACCTCAAAATATATAAAGCAAAAATTGACAAAATCCAGGGAGAAACAGAATATTCCACAACCATAGCAAGAATCCTCCACAGCCATAACAGGAGAATTCATCATGTCTAAGTAATTAATAAAACAAATAAGCAAAAATTTGATAGAGACTTGAAAATTGGAAAGAAATGAATAATTGACCTAACAAATGCCTACAGAGTATTTAGTACAACTGTGGAATGCATATTTTTTCAAATAAGTTCATAACATTTATGAAAATTGGACATATACAGCATTAGAGAGCAAATCTTACCGAAGTTCAAAGAACCAAAATAATACAGCATATTCTAAAATAAAAATATTAAGTTCCAAATCAATAATAAAATAACTGTAAAACATTTGCGAATTAAGAAATACAATTCTGTATTAGTCCGTTCTCATGCTGCTATGAAGAACGCCTAAGATTGGGTAATTTATAAAGGAAAGAGTTTTGACTCACAATTCCTCAGGGCTAGGGAGGCCTCAGGAAACTTACAATCATGATGGAAGGGGAAGCAAACACGTCTTTGTTCACTTGGTGCCAGGAGAGGGAAGTGTCGAGCAAAAGAGGGAAAAGCCCCTTATGAAACCATCAGATCTTGTGAGGACTCACTATCACAAGTACAACATGGTGGTAACTGCCCCCGTGATTCATCACTTCCCACTGGGTCCCTCCCACGACGTGTGGGGATTATGGGAAGTACAATTCAAGATGAGATTTTGGTGGGGACGCAGCCAAACCACATCAACTCCTAAATAATTAGTTGCATCAAGCTGAAATAACGATGAAGGTCAGAAAATATTTTAGATGGTCCACAGAAAATGCTAAATATCAAAACTTGGGATATGCAGCTTCAGCAATATATTGAGATGGATATATAAATAGAAGAGAGGCTAAAATTATCTCAGTATATAATTTAAGAAGTTAGAAAAAGAGCAATGTAATAGATTCAAATAAAACAAAAGTAGTTAAATAACAAAGGTAAAATCAGGAATTAATCATTTAAAAATTTAATAAAGATAATCAACAAGGCCAAATTTTTGAACATACTAGCAATATTAAGAAACCTCAAGCACATTGATGGAGGAAAAAAGAGAGAAAATACATGCACGAATGCACACGTACACACAAACACATAACTTAGTAATTATATACATGACCAAAGTGTAAGTATACAATTCACAAATAATTACCAGTAGGTTACATACTTAATTCCAATGTCAAAAATTTTAAAAATAGAGGAAGTTATATAAAATGTTAATATTATGAGCTTGGGATAGAAAAATATTTCTTACAGAAGCCACAAACAATGAAAACTAAAATGAAAGAGATTATAAAATTTAACTACATTAAAATTAAGAGCTACTATTTTTTAAAAATGGCATAAATGGCAAAAAAATCTATGAAATAGGAGAAAACAGTACAGTACATGTAACTGGAAAGCACATTATCAATTATATATAAATACTTTCCACAAATTGATTTTTAAATACCTAATAGAAAAGGACAAAAGATATAATTAGCTATTTCACAGAATGAGGAAAAAGTAATAGCCAATAAAAAATCTATGAATAGAAGCATACCCTTGTTAAATAACGTGGAAAATATATATTAAAATCATTTCATCTCACAGCCACTAGATAGGCAAATATTATAAATCGGACGTTGCCAATTTGTGAGAATGTAAGACTTCTAGACCTCTCATGTACTCCTGGTAGGAGTATAAATTATCACAATCATTTTCGAAAAAAATAGTATTATCTAGTAAAGTTGATGATACACATATTTGATGCAGCAATTTCATCTATAAATATAGACGTTAGAGAACATCTCACATAAGTAGGCAACATAACATGTAGAAGAATGCAGATAGCAGTGATGTTGGAAAACAAAACACTGGAAACCAAATTTACACGAGGAACAAAACTGATAAATATTTGTGTATTCATACAATGGAAAACCATACAGTAATGAAATTGAAAGAGCTACAGCTATCTCAATATTGACGAATCTCACCAAGTTGAATGAACAAAACGATTGCAAAATAATAGTCTGATGATATTTATATAATTTGCATATGTCCAAAATTAAAGAGCATAATATTTTGGGGCACATACCCAAGTGGTAATATTATAGCAAAAAGCAAAGGAATAACGAACAAAATTTAAGACAGTGGTTACCCTGGCAGGGAGGGAAGAAGATGAATAAGATCAAGGAGGGGTACACAGAAGACATCAAAGGTATACAGAATATGATACTTTGTGTGCTGTGTGTTAGGTACACTGTGCTCTTTTTAGAATTTTTTTTCACAAATTGTAAGTAAGAATATGTTTCAATTATTTCATACCAAAATAAAAATAAAGCATAAACTGTAATATCAGGATTTTCCATAGTTCAATTCAAATTTCTTAATGTTTGGTAGGTGCTGTTTCCTAGCAAATACATGTTAAATGGATGCTGGCAAATTAAGAGATTATTGTATGAGCTGATTCTAAAGTGACCACCCTCCTTTTGCTAATAATGTGTTCATCTGTTAGTCCTGTTCAGTAAGATATGTCCGCAATTCCCATGCATGAACTGTTGCTTTCAAGTTGAAAAGGAAGATGACACTTGGTACACTGTGTTCCACACAAGCAGTTACCTACATGTTTTTTCCTTTTCATTCTGACCCAAAATGGAAACTTTGTTTGAAATTAATTTCATTTTTGATTATGGGTAAGACGATATTTTCACAGTCACTGAACCAAAACGCTGGTAAAAACCTCGCCACAGAGACGCTAAATAGTGTATTTATTTAATTTTCTTGTGTTTTGTCATGTATGTCAAGGCATATCCAAATAACTGCATTAATAATTACCACTCCTTCCTACGAGCCACTTCATCTGTTCTTCCAGTGAGCTGAAATCAGGTTTGAAAGAGATATTATGCAAGCCAGCAATTCCCTACCAACTGGTCCTGAAAAGTTAGCTTTGGTGATTCAAAGGTCCTTTGGAATACTAAATTGCAACAATATCCCCAAAGGCATGTCTCTAAATTGCCCCACTAATATACCTGAGAGTAAATCAAATGAATCATGCTTTCTCTGATATTTATATTAGTTTTCTAAAGTTAATCCTTAAGGAGAAAATAAGTAGTTATTATTGTTGCTATTATTTCTAGGAAATTATCATTTTCAAAACTTGAAGATGGGTCTTGTCATTTACAAAATCCTATCTGATTTAATCAAATGGTATTTCTAATGCTTGTACTTCTGTTGATTTCCTCACAGAGCAAAATCAAGTGCCTTTCTTTTGGAAAACTCAAAACATCAAATTAAACAGCCCAGCATCCAATCTGTATCATACATTTGAAATCAATTTACCAGCAAACAAAGCGTCAAAGATTGCAGAACTCAGAGGGAGAGAAAAGAGGTTGCTAATAGAAGCAAATTAGAGAAAGAAGGTGTTCAAATTCTTCAAGGCTCCTGCCATCTGCTTGTCAGGCTGCTGCCGAATTTCAGATACCTCTTTCGCAGTGCTTTCTCCTTAATGTCCGGAATTTTACCTCCCACCCAATCTGCACATTATGATTTTGTTCAGCATGTGTAAAAACATGAACACAATGTATATCGTGAAGGTTGTCAATGTACCATGTTGACATTCAAATTCAGTCTTTGGTGATAGACATTGGAATAACATGTCCCTGTAAGGTGGTGGAGGGTGACAGGGTGAGGTGATTGACTGGGTATAGTTGTGAGGGAAATTTCTGGGGGTAATGAGAATGTTATTTATTTTTAGCTGGGTGATAGGTAGATATACAGCGGTCCCCCTTTATCTATAGTTTTGCTTTCCTTGGTTTCAGTTACCAGAGATCAACCTCAGTCTTGAAAATACTAAATAGAAAATCCCAGAAATAAACAATTCGTAAGTTTTAAATTGTCCTCCCTTCTGTGTAGTGTGATGAAATCTCATGCCATCCTGGGATGTGAATCATCCCTTTATCCCTTTATACGCTGTATACACTACCTGACTAGTAGTCAGTAGCTCTCTCGGTTATCAGATTTAGAAAAGATAGTATATACTATATAGCAGTGGTCCCCAACCTTTTTGCCTTTTTGGCACCAGGGATGGGTTTCATGGAAGACAGTTTTTCCATGGGGGTGGCGGGCAGGGATGGTTTTGACATGAATCTGTTCCACCTCAGATAATCAGGCATTAGCTAGATTCTCATAAGGAGCACGCAACCTAGATCCTTCCCATGCACAGTTCACAATAACGTTCGCACGCTTATGAAAATTTAATGCCACAGCTGACCAGACAGGGAGTGGAGCTCAGGCGGTAAAGCTTGCCGGATGCTCACTTCCTGCTCTGCGGCCTCCCTCCTACCAGGCCACAGACCTGTACTGATCGGCAGCCCAGGGGTTGAGGGCCCCTGCAGAGTTCGGTACTATTCGAGGTTTCAGGCATCCACTAGGGATCTTGGAACGTATCCCCAAGAATAAGGGGGGACTACTTTAGTTGTAAAAATTGACTGAGCTATACACTTAAGCTTTATGCATTTTACTCTAGGTAATTTTTCAGTAAAGTATTATTTGCAAAAAAAAAAAAAAAACAATGTTAATTAGAGAGTGTCATTATTTATGGCTTGCCACTATATTTAGAATAAAATCCAAGTGCCTTACTACCGCTTGTAAAACTCTACATAATCTAGTTCCCATATGTCTGTCTTCCTTTTCTAATATTCTTTCCTTTGCTTTATTTGTTTTTCTTGGGGTCTTTGCATTTCCTAGTTCACTCTGCCTGAAACACTCTTTTTCCAGATGTTTACACGATTGACTCCTTCATTTAATTGAGGTTTCTCATTGAATGCCACTTTCTCACAGAGGTCTTTCCTAGCCACCCTCCCCTTGGTCTGCTTTATTTTTTTGAAGCACATGTTGACATTCCACATTATATATTTCCTTTTTGTTGTTTATTGTCTCTTTCCCCGTGGTAGTTAAGAGTAGGCTAACTGATAAAAATAGACCCAAACATGTGATAGCTCAATAGATGGAATTTTATTTATTGTTCACCTAACAGTTCCAGGTGGCTGTTTAGATTTCACTGTTGGCTCATCTCTATTCAATAGCACCTTCCATCTTGTGGATTTGTATTCCCATAGAGCCTCATTGTCTTCTGCATCAAGCTAGCAAGAGGAGAAACAGCATAAGGGAAAAGCACATATGAATGGTGTTATGAACCAGACCCGAAATTATCACACTTTACTTTTATTTATACTTCCTTTGCTAGAACTCAGTCACATGTTCCTATAAATTCACGAGAGACTGGAAAATGCAGTCTAGCTGTATTACAGAAAGAAGAAAAGATAGATATGGTAATCAATTAGCAGTTTTTGTACACTGCCTCGCTGAAATACATGTTTCATGATGGCAAGAACCTTCCTTGTCTGTTTGCTCATGGCATATGCCCAACTTCTAAAACAGTGCTGGTACATAGTATGCATTTAATAAATATTTTGGAGTGAATAAATACATTTCAGTGAAGCATACTATACTGAGCTTAGCTGGTTGAAGGAACACGGCTCCAACTTTACTCAGCTCCTCTAATTTTGGTCATAGACATTCTTAAGGGGATGCCACACCCACCAATGAAATTCAGTGTGAGTGCTATGCTGCCACTCTCTGTAAACATATCCCTCCAAATGCTGGGAAAGAATACACATTTCTTAAGCCACAGAGCTAAGGTATGCAAAAATGGATTTAATTTGTGGCTCACAGTGATCTGTATTCTGAGTTTTCATTCTATCGAGAATATAAAATATAATCTCAGTCAATTCTAGCTAAACCAATTAATTTATTGCTTAACATCAGTTAATTCAGAACTTTTTCCGCCTCTTTCTTCCTAGTAACACCTACGTTCCAGGAAGCTTATGTAACATCATGAATTCTGGTTCCAAGATGGCATCTTTTCACCCTGCATCCTCAGATCATCCAGTCTCTAGTTCTTGGCTGTCAGTATTGTTCCACATTGACATGTGTCAAGATGTCCTCATTCCCATATGCTCCACACAACTTTTCTCTGTAGCATTCCCTTATTACAACTGCATGACCCCATCAGGTCTGTCAACTTACTCTTTCAGCTATCTTCAAGCATGGTAAAAGCTGGCTTCTTTATCTTTCCAATTTGGATCTGAAGAAAACTCAGTGGAGCTACCGCCAGGTACTGTCTTATCATGCAGCTGTTTCTTATCTGCTGCTCTCGTGCTGCTTCTCAGGGTTCCAATAGGGAGAATACAGAAATCCTCTACTCGTGGATTCTTGGATCCAGATATTACACAAACGTGTAAGTCTATAGCTTGCCTTTCAACATTCTATTTTTCCACTGTTTCCTTTTGCAACTCTCCTCCTGCCTTCATTTCTTGTTTTTGTGGAATCTTCATTAAGTCTAAGGGAGTATAGTATTTTTTACGTGTTTGAAAATTTTTTATTTGTGGTATAAATGTTATTCCCAAACTCTTTTTTTTTTTTTGAGACGGAGTCTGGCTCTGTCGCCCATGCTGGAGTGCAGTGGCGCAATCTCGGCTCACTGCAAGCTCCGCCTCCTGGGTTCACGCCATTCTCCTGCCTCAGCCTCTCCGAGTAGCTGGGACTACAGGCGCCCGCCACCACGCCCGGCTAATTTTTTTTTTTTTTGTATTTTTAGTAGAGACGGGGTTTCACCCTGGTCTCGATCTCCTGACCTCGTGATCCGCCCGCCTCGGCCTCCCAAAGTGCTGAGATTACAAGCGTGAGCCACTGCGCCCGGCCCCCAAACTCTTATAGGTTAGAGAGTTGAACTTCAAAAATTCTTGTAATTAAAAGTTGAAAAAAATTTTTTTTAAAAACTAGCATACCTTTCAAGAACATTTTTGTTGTAGCTTCATTTTCCTGGGGCAATGAAGGTGGAATGCTATGGTTTCCTTGGCTAGAAAATACTGTATTAAAATCATGTTTTGGGGCAGTAGCATTATATGTTGTTTAATACTTCAAAATATTGTATAGCCATAGAAAGAAAGATAGATACATACATACACACACATAAAATTAGCATAACAGAAATGGTAATGCCTTTCTTGATGTAGAAAATAAGTCATAAAAATAGAAGACAGCAATCTATGCGGGCTTCATGTTAGGTGTGGTGGTCATCATGTTGGAATGCTTATGTGCCAAATATGTTTGCACTTGTGGACAAAAGCATGTGAATGAATACAGATTTTTTTAAACTTTTGAGTTCAGAGGTACGTGGCAAAATGTGCAGGTCTGTTACATAGGTAAAGGGTGTCATGGGAGTTTGTTGTACAGATTATTACATTACCCAGGTATTATGCCTGGAATCTATTAGTTATTTTTCCTGATCCTCTCCCTTCTCCCACCCTCCATCCTCCAAAAAGCCCTCGTGTTTGTTGTTCCCCTGTATGTGTCGATGTGTTTTCATCATTTGCTCCCACTTAAAAGTTAGAACATGCGGTATTTTGTTTTCTGTTCCTGCGTTCGTTTGCAAAGGATAATGGCCTCCAGATCTATCCACATCCCTGCAAAAGATATGATCTCATTCCTTTTTATGGCTACATAATATTCTGTGGTGTATATGTACCACATTTTCTTTATCCGGTCTATCACTGATGGACATGCAGGTTGATTCCATGTCTTTGCTATTGTGAATAGTGCTGCAGTGAACATACACGTGCATATGTCTTTAAAATAGAATAATTTATACTCCTTTGGGTACATACCCAGTAATCGGATTGCTGGGTCAAATGATATTTCTGACTCTAGGTCTTTGAGGAATTGCCACACTGTCTTCCACAATGGTGGAACTAATTTACATTCCCACCAACAGTTTAAAAGTGTTCCTTTTTCTCCACAGCCTCACCAGCATCTGATACTTTTTCAGTTTTTAATAATAGCCATTCTGACTTGTGTGATATGATATCTCATTGTGGTTTTGATTTGCATTTCTTTAATAATCAGTGATGTTAAGTTTTTTTTTTTTGTATGTTTGTTGGCGAAATAAACGTCTTCTTTTGAGAAGTGTCTGTTCATATCCTTTGCACTATTTTTGATCGGGGTTTTTTTATTGTAAATCTAAGTTCCTTGAAGACTCTGGATATTAGACTTTTGTCAGATGGATAGGTTGCAAAATTTTTCTCCCATTCTGTAGGTTGTCTGTTCACTCTGGTGATAGTTTCTTTTGCTGTGCAGAAGCTCTTTAGTTTAATTAGATCCCACTTGTCAATTTTTGCTTCGGTTGTGATTGATTTTGGTGTCTTTGTCATTATATTTTTGCTTGTGCCTATGTCCTGGATGGTATTACCGAGATTATCTTTTAGGGTTTTTATAGTTTCAAGTTTTACATTTAAGTCTTTAATCCATCTTGAGTTAATTTTTGTATAAGGTATAAGGAAGGGGACCAGTTTCAATCTTCTGCATATGGCTAGCCAGTTTTCTCAGCACTGTTTATTAAATAGGGAATCCTTTCCCCATTACTTGGTTTTATCAGGTTTGTCAAAGATCAGATGGTTGTAGATGTGTGGTCTTATTTCTGAGATCTCTATTCTGTTCCATTGGTCTATGTGTCTGTTTTTGTACCAGTACCATGTTGTTTTGGTTACTGCAGCCTTGTAGTATAGTTTGAAGTTGGGTAGTGTGATGCCTCCAGCTTTGTTTTTTGTTTTGTTTTTTCTTAGGATTATCTTGGCTATACAGGCTCTTTTTTGGTTCTATATCAATTTTAAAGTAGTTTTTTCTAATTCTGTGAAAAATATCAATGGTAGTTTAATGGCAATAGCATTGAACCTATAAATTACCTTGAGCAGTATGACCATTTTCATAATATTGATTCTTGCTATTTTTGAGCATGGACTGTTTTTCGATTTGTTTGTGTCCTCTCTGTTTTCCTTGAGTAGCAGTTTGCAGTTCTTCTTGAAGAGGTCCTTCACATCCCTTGTTAGCTGTATTGCTAGGTATTTTATTCTCTTTGTAGCCATTGTGAATGGGAGTTCAGTCATTTTGGCTCTCTGCTTGTCTATTGTTGATGTATAGGAATGTTTGTTATTTTTGCACATTGATTTTGTGTCCTGAGACTTTGATGAAGTTGCTTATCAGCTTAAGGAGATTTTGGGCTGAGACACTGTGGTTTTCTAGATATAGGATCATGTCATCTGCAAATAGTGACAGTTTGCCTTCCTCTCTTCCTGTTTGAATTTGCTTCCTTTCTCTCTCTTGCCTGATTGCCCTGGCCAGAACTTCCAATACTGTGTTGAATAGGAGTGGTGAGAGGGCATTTGTCTTGTGCCAGTTTTCAAGGAGAATGCTTCCAGTTTTTGCCCATTCAGTATGCTATTGGCTGTGGGTTTGTCATAAATGACTCTTATTATTTTGAGATTTGTTCCATCAATACCTAATTTATTGAGAGTTTTTAACATAAAGAGATGTTGAATTTTATCAAAGGCCTTTACTGCGTCTATTGAAATAATCATGTGGTATTTGCTTTTAGTTCTGTTTATGTGATGAATTACGTTCATTGATTTGCATATGTTAAACCAGCCTTGCATACCAGGGATGAAGCCAACTTTACCCTGGTAGATAAGCTTTTCGATGTGTTGCTGGATTCGGTTTGCCAGTATTTTATTGAGGATTTTTGCATCGATGTTCACCAAAGATATTGGTCTGAAGTTTTCTTTTTTGTTGTATCCCTGCCAGGTTTTGGTATCAGGATGATGCTGGCCTCATAAAATGAGTTAGGGAAAAGTCCCTTCTTTTCAATTGTTTGAAACAGTTTCAGAAGGAATGGTGCCAGCTCTTCTTTGCACCTCTGTTAGAATTTAGCTGTAAATCCGTCTAAACCTGGGCTTTTTTTCTTGCTGTTGGTAGGCTATTAATTACTCCCTGAATTTCAGAACTTCTTATTGGTCTATTTGGGATTTGACTTCTTCCTGGTTTAGTCTTGGGAGGGTGTATGTTTCTAAAAATTTATCCATTTCTTCTAGATTTTCTAGTTTATTTGTGTAGAGTTGTTTATCATATTTTCTGATGATTTTTTGTTATTTCCGTGGGGTCATTGGTAATAGCCCCTTTACTATTTTTTATTGTGTCTTCTCTTCTTTATTAGTCTAGCTAGTTGGTCTATTTTATTAATTAAAAAAAATAACCGCACCTGGATTCATTGATTTTTTGAAGGGGTTTTCGTGTTTCCATCTACTTCAGTTCTTCTCTGATCTTAGTTATTTCTTGTCTTCTGCTAGCTTTTTAATTTGTTTGGTTTCTCTAATTCATTTAGTTGTGATGTTGGGTGTTGATTTCAGAACTTTCTAGGTTTTATTTTTTACACTTTTTGTAACAGTAGTGTTTTTCAAGGTCTAGGTACATAGATGGTACTTTAAAAAATGCTTACTGAAGTATAATTTGTGTATAGTAAAATTCAAAAATTTTAGTGTATAGTTCCATAAGTTTTGACAAATGCATACTATTGTGTAGTTGCCATGAAGATTAAGATACAGAATATTTTCTATCAGCTCAAAAGTTTCTCTCATGATCTTTGTAGTTAAACCCTTCTCCCATACCCAGTATCAAGCAACAACAAATGCCAAGCCCAGTGCAACTCTTGAGAAATAGAGGAAAATTCATTTAAAATATATATTCTGCCATCTGTATTGTATACATGATATTAAATAATCAATTAAAAATGATGACACCTGAAAAAACTAACATTTTCTAAAAACAATCAACAAAACCAGCTTCAGAGATGAGCTAGATATTGGTAATATAAAATAGACATTTAAAATTAACTATCATTAAATATATTAAAGGCTCAAGTGGAAAAGGAGGGCAACATAAATGAATAGATGTAGAATTTCAACAAAAAGATTGAAACTATATAAAACAATCAAATTGAAATACTAGACCAAAAAAAACATGGTAATAGAGATGATGTATGCCTTAAACAGTTTTTTAGGTAGACATCATCTAGCTGAGGAATGAATGAATGAATTAGAAAGTGTCAACAAAAATTACCCAAATTATTATTCAAAGAGAAAAAAAGAATAAAAGAATAAAATATCCTATAATTGTGGAACAGTATCAAGTGGTCTAACATCTGAATAGTGATATCACAGAATAAGAGAGAAAGAAATGGGCAGGATAAATATTTAAGTGGTTCCATAGAGGTTTCTGAAAATCAAGTCATAATACCCTAAAAGTCCTAGAGAACCCCAAACAAAATAAAGAATAACAGACTTAGAAACATCCTACTTAAATGGCTTAAACCCATGATTAAGAGAAAATCTTGAAGGCAGCCAGAGTTGAAAAAACACATTATATACAAGAAGAAAGAAAATAGTTAGATTCACTATGTCATCAGCTGCTATGCAACTAAGAAAACAATGCAATGACATCTCTAAAATAATCAAAGAAAGTCACCATCAACTCAAATTCAATATCAAGTGAAAATATTTTTCCAAATAAAGGGAAAACATGCTTTTGCATACCAGAAAAAAAAGACTGAGACAATTTATTATAGACCAAAAAAGTGGTTAAAGGATCAATTCATTACAACAAAAAAAATGTTAAAACAGGTTCTCCAGGCATAAGAATATGATACCAGACAATAACTTGGATATGCATATATAGTCAAAACAATGAAAAACTGCATATAGTTTAAATGAAGGTAACTATAATGTGTTTTTTTACTTTAATAACTCTAAAGTATAATTTACTGTATACTAGAAAAATAGTAACAATACATTGTATATTTATAATATATGTAGAAGTAAACTATGTAACAATAGCACAAAAGAGGAGAGAGAAAAATTTAAGCATACATTTTCATGGCTCTTATAGTAAATATGGAGCTCTGATATAGTTTGGATGTTTGTCCTTTTCAAATCCCATGTTGCAATGTAACCCCCAATATCGGAGGTAGAGCCTGGTAGGAGGTGTTTGGGTCATAGGAGCAGATCCCTCATAAATGCCTTGGTCCCCTCTCCATGGTAATGAATGAGTTCTCACTCTATTAGTTCACATGAAAGCTGGTTGTCTTAAAGAGCTTAGCATCTCTCTTGCTCCCCCTCTCAACATGCCACTGCCTTCCCCCTTGCCTTTTGCTATGAGTAAAACTTCCTAAAGTCCTAACCAGAAGCAGATGCTGGTGCCATGCTTCTTTTGTAGGCTGTAGAATGATTAGCCAAATCAACGTTTTTTCTTTATAAATTCCCCAGCCTCAGGTATTCCCAGCGATGCAAAATGGACTAATTCAGTCTCTAAGTATTATTTGGGTAGGCTGTGATAAATTAAAAATGCATGAAGTAAAGCTGGGAGAAACATTCCATTTTTCTTAAAGAATTTAAATAAGCCAATAGTGGAAGCAAATGAAATAAATAATTCAATAGCAGGCAGAGAGAAAAGAAAGTATAACAGAAAACAATAAAAAACTCTCAGTGTGATAGATTTTAATCCGACCATATCAATAATTAAGTGTCTAAGGACACCAAAAGAAAGGTAGACATTGGCAAATTGGACATATGTGAAAACCACCTTCTAGCTGTATATATTTCAAATCTAGATTCCCCACTACCCTTACTTTTCTGGCTGTTCACTGCAGCACACATTCATAACATAACATGACCTTATACTTTCCTGTCATAATGCAAGGTAAGTTAGCATAGTGAGCTGTAGGAGTATACTTGGAAGTCATTCTCATGCCAGTAATCCTAGCTATAATTATAGATGACAATAAGTGAGAACCAAAATTTCACACATTACTCCACAGCCAAACTAAATGTATTTCTAACACAACCTCTTTTCACCTTGATCCCCAAAATGCCTGTGTCCTCCAAAACTACATGAGAAAAAAAATGATGGAGAGAGATTTGAAGTATAAAGAACAGTTATTTAACAAATTGTGCTTAAAATATCTCAGTTTTGAAAACATTACAAGAATATGAGACCATGTGCGCATATTGATTTTAGGGCCATGGAAAGTGTGTTTGTTCAGGTGAGGGGCCCTGAAGCTTAAATCTGGCACAGATACATATATATGTCTCAGGTCACATTTTTAAAATCAACTTTAAGAAATTTATTTTAGAACAGCTTTAGATTTATAGAGGTGTTACAAAGATAGTTCAGCGAGTTCTTGTACACCTCCACACAGTTTTTCCTATTATTAGCATCTTAGTATAGTACATTTGCCACTATTTATAAATCAGTATTGATATATTAATGTTACTAAAGTACTTACTTTCTTAAGATTTTTCCAAATTTTCCAAATGTTATTCTTCTGTTATAGGATCCGATTCAGCAGATCCTATTGCATTTAGTTGTCATGTTTCCTTAGCCTTCTACTGACTCTGACATCTCAGACTTTCCATGTTTTTGAAGTCCTTGAGAATTCAAGTAGTACTGGCCAGGTACTTTGTAGAATATCCCTCAGCTAGGATGTATCTGGCGTTTTTCTCATCAGATTAAAGTTTTGGGGAAAGAAGACCACAGCAATAAAGTACAGTTCCCATCACATCATTTTAATGGTATACACTATCACTATCATTTGTTAACATATGTGTGCATGTGTCTTTATAGTAGTACTGGTCTTTAAGATTCTGTGGATTTTCACAGATGTTTAATGTGCTATTGGTCACTATAGTATCATAAAGAACAGTTTCACTCCTTAAAAAAAGCCCTGTGATTTAATCCCCCACCTCCCTGTGCAGAAAACATGGCAATCACTGAAATGTTTACCATCTCAATGGGTTTATCCTTTCCAGAATGTCACATAATTGGAATAATACAATATGTAACTTTTATAGACTAGCTTCTGTTACTTTGAAATATAAATTTAGGTTTAATCCCTGACTTTTTATACTTTGATAGCTCAGTTATTTTTTATCACTGAATGTTAATCCATTGTCTATCCATTCACCCATTGAAAGATATTATGGTTGCTTCTAGGTTTTGTTGATTTTTGTGAGTATGATAATATAATGATTATAAACAAAATTTCTGTAAATATGCACATGAAGGTTTTTTTGGAGACATAAATTATCAAATCCGTTGGGTAGATACTTAGACACATGATTGCTAAATTGTATGGTAAGATGACGTCTAATTCTGTAAGATAATGGATTGTTTTATAAAAGTCAATTAGATCCAATTCATTGATAGTGTTATTCAAGTCAAATATATCTTTACTCACTTTCTGCCAGTAGAATCTATCAATTACTGATGGAGATGTTTGTAAGTATGCTGATTAAATCCCTAACTTTAATAAAATATTTGTTTATTTTTCCTTCAATTCTGTCAGTTTTTGCCTCAGGCATTTTGATGCTCTGTTATTAGGTGCATACATGTTTAGGATAGTTATATCTTTTTAGAAAATTGATCCCTTCATCATTATGTAGTATCCTTTTTATCACTGATCACTTGTTTTTGCTTTGAATTTTGTTTTTGCTCTGAATTTTGGTTTTGTGAAATTCATGTAGGTACTTCAATTTTATTTTGCTTAGTGTTAGCATGATATATCTTTCTTCATCCCACTACTTTTAACACATAGGGCTCACTCTAATTAAGCAGATTTGTTATTGAATTATATATTACAGTCTTGTTTTTTTTATATACTCTGGTAATCTCTGTATTTTAATTGCTGCACTTCAACCACTAATATTTAAAATTATTATTGATATATTTGAAATAATATTGTGGATTCACATCAAATGCATTTGTAATTGCTTTTATTCATGGACAGAGGCTTCTTTTTCTGCTTTATCTGGCTTTAATTGAACATTTTATATGATTATGTATAATCTCTCTTGGTGTAACAATCATTGATATTAAAAATATCAGTTTTCCTAAAGTTTATAATATACATATTTACATATCTATGTCAACCTTCAAATAATACCATTCTATTTTACATGTACTGTCAATACATACTAACAGAGTATCCGCAATTTCCCCCTCCTTTTCCTCGCGATGTTGCTGTCATTTATTTCACTTCTTTATATGCTAAAATTATTCAATGCACTGTTACTCTTATTACGATAAAGAGTTATATTTTAAATTATCTAAGAATAAGAATAAGAAAAGATTTTATTTCACCTTCATCTATTCTTTTTCCAACACTCTTTCTCTTTGTGTTGATCCAAGTTCCTGAACTATTATCACTTTCCTTCTGCCTGAAGAAAATCTTTTAACTTTTTTGCAGGGCATGTCTGCTAGTATACTGGTGATGAATTCCCTCAGTTTTTGTTTGTCTGAGAAAGTCTTTTATTTCTTAGCTTTTGAAGAATTATATTACTGTATATTGAATTCTGGGTTAGTAGTTTCTTTCTTTGAACACCAAATATCCTACTCCAGTCTTTTCTGGCTTGCATGTTTTTTTTATGAGAAGTCTGCTATAATTTTTATTCTTTTTTCTACATAAGTAATGTGTTTCATGCTCCCACCTTCTTTCAAGTTGTTCTCTTTATATTTGGTTTTCTGCGATTTGAGTATGATACTTCAGTGCCTAGTATGTCTGATGTTTATTCTGCTTTGTGTTCTCTGAGCTTTCTTGATCTTTGCTTTGGTGTCTGTCTTATTTGGATAGTTCTTGTATATAATTATATTACTTCTGCTGAATTCTTTCTAATTACCCATGCATCATATCTTTATAATTGTTGCACATGTCCTGGATGTTCTGTTATTTATTCTTTTTTTTCTTTGCATTACCATTTGAGAAGTTTCTATTGACTTATGTTCAAGCTCACTGATTCTTTCCTCACTTTGTCCAATTTACTAATGAGCCCATCAAATACATGTTTTATTTCTTTTACAGTGTTTTTGATGTCTAACATTTCTTTTTGATTTTTTCTTAGAGTTTTCGTCTCTCTGCTTACATTATCCATCTGTTTTTGCATGCTATCCATTCTATTAGAGCCCTTAACATACTAATCACAGCTATCTTAATTCTCTGTATGATAAGCTCAACATTTCTGTCATACCTGAACCCCATTCTAATGCTTCACCTCTTCAGACTGTTTTCACTTGCCTTTTGGTATACCTTGTATTTTGTTGTTGTTGAGGACTGGGCATGATGTTTTAAGTAATAGGAAGTGAAGCAAATCTGTCTCTAATGTGAAGATTGATGGCAATGTGGCTAAAATTGGGCTGTATTTAATAGTCATTATATCTATAAGTGAAAAGGCTTCAAATTCCTGTAGTGCCCTTATTTTCACCTCCATCTTGCCTTGGCCTTTTCTAAATATTCTTCCTTATAGAGATTCTGTATATTGCAACTCTTTCAACTGTAGTCATTATTATTATACTGGATTCCTGTTGTAATGGTGGTACTGGATTCCTGTTGTAATGGTGGTAAGGTATGGAGAAGTGGAAGAATTCTATAATCTTCCAATTAAATCTCAGTTTTTAGTGGGCCTATGTCTTTGGCCTATGACCTTCACAAGTGGTTTTTTATTATTTTTTTTTTAAATGTTGATCCCATCTCCAAATTTATGTCAAACAGGAAGGCCAGAGAATGACTCTACCCCCATGGCTCTGGGAAAATGCTCTGGTAAAGTCTTTACCTCTGGAGAGTAGGCCTTTGTTATGGAGAATGCTCTGTAGTATCTTATGAGGATTATTCTTTTGTTCCCTTTGCTGGACCCTTGAGGAGATCTTCCTTAAATCTATACTGTGAGAATCTTGTGGGGTTGCTAGACATAAAGCCCACAGAAGTGTAGGTGTCTCTCTACGAGTACAGCTGCCAGGATTTTTTCATTTTTACACTATACCACATTCAGTCTCTAGCAATTCATCAAAATCATCATTTAAATGTTTCTATGAGTTTATGGCTTACAGCAGCTTTTGCTCCAGGTAAGCAAATCTCAGCTATAACTCTCTGGATTCAACTGTCACTCCAAGTTTTGGGCTAGTGTTTGCCCTGTAAATTCATCTCTCTGATAAGTCCTTTTCAGTTTTTTCAGCTTTTTCTTATTATAAGAAATGTAGTGATGACTTCTAAGCTCTTTATACATTAGAGCTGAAACCACAAGCCTTCCTCCAGACAATTTTAACACTAACTGACATGAAATAATATTATAATCTATTAATGGCTACCTTTATGTTTCACTGGCTCACATCTATCTACTGCAGATGGTAAAGATTAGAATGATGGCCCCAATTCAACTTTTATTTCTTCCTCATTTCCTCCTTTCTGGTATACATATTGAGGACTTCACCTAGTTTGCAGTTTTAATGTCTGTTACACTGAGCAATATATTCCAACTTATATTAAGCAAAAAATTTAAGCACCAATGATTTACTCAATTATATAAATTTTATCAAATGTTATTGTTTTATTATGAACTGTATCCATTAAAGCACAACATCTAAATTTAGCCTAGAAAGAAACTTGTAAATTTGTAAATAGCACAAATTGACTCTGTTATTTAGTAACTTTCAAGCACTGCAACAAAACATAGAGCTGATGTTTCCTGCCCATTTTAGTAGTTGGAATTTCTGTAGATTAGATTATGTTTAGTACGTTGTTTTTGGTTTTTATATTTGGTCTTACAATTTAAAATATTAATCATGTTGTAATTTGTCCAATTTAAATGAAATAATATCTTTTGAATAAAAATACTATTTTTTAATACCCATGGTATATAATCAATGATAGTATCTCACCTGAAATAAGGAGAGAATATAGCAGATGTAATTATATCCCATTGGTTTTCTCAGGCCTTGTGCCAAGTGTTTGCATATAGATATGGATAGAGAGTAGAAGTTTTTTCATTTTAGTGATGGCAAAATTCAAAACCAATTATAATATGTTTAGTTCCTAAGATGTGTAATTGATAGTACTAAAGGAATGTAGACTATGTGACCCCAAAATATACCTCTTTGGCATAAAAATATTTTTGAGGTAAAGGCAATTAAGAAGCAGCAACCAGAGGAAAAACTCTCCCTATCCTAAAGACAGGATATAAATTCTCTTTTATTGGGAACAATTCTTATCAGCCCAGAGATGACACCCGGGGAATCTGTAAATGAACTTTATTCCATTAGTTTCTTCCCATGTACTGCATTTACCTTCCCACAGTTTCCTGTCTTTGGATGCATAAAGCTGTTTTCTTTTATCCTGTAATTTCTCTCCAAATTTATTGTTCCTTATTGGAGATGCTTTATAAGCCAGAGTTCTAAGCCACTGCCTCGAGTTACCTTTTATTGAGGTTCCTCCCTGGTGATGTACACTGCATGCATTAATAAACTTGCTTGTTTTTCTCTTGTTAATTTGTCTTTTATTATAGGGGTTTTTCTAGACTACTAAATTATGAGGGTTGAGGGAAAGTTATATCTCCTCCTCAGTAGGATAAAAGTTCCAGGAGTAAAATATACATAAGAATAAACTGAAAACATAAGAAAAGCAGTAGCTGCTTCAAATATCAAATTGAAGGGGTACTTCCAAAAAGTTCCCTAAATATCTCTATTTCTTACTTACAAATTTGCTACCAACAGTTTTATCTTGGATAATCTCTATTTGTGAAATACATGCCATTATGCTATGAAATGGATATCCCTGAGCCACTCCCTTCTTGACTCCCCAGGGTGAGGTTATACTATTTGTTACAATACTGAAATACTACCCATGGTTTAGCAAATAGTTGTTTCTTTAAGTCCTTTGGGTGTTACATTCCACCACAAATTTACCCTGCCTGCTTGGCCCTTCCCATTGGACTTCCAGACCTCCTCATGATCCAACAACTGAAATGCTAATGTGTAATCTAACAAAGAGGCTTCCACAAGTCGGCTTTTGCAGGTACCTCAAAGTTACCTTTTATTCTCTGCATCTACTATTATGTCTCCTAATTCTTACCCAAATCTGCTTTCAGTAAAAACTATTGTGTCAATTTTTGACCCTTCAGACTGAATGTTTTTATCTGTTTTTCTCATTCAAAAGTAAAATCAGGTGAAGTGATATGTTTGGAGCTAGTCATATGCCCAAACCAGGCCAGCTCTAAGACTACCTCAAAATAGTGAATCTCAACAATCAATGTACTTGTTGAATTACCTGTGGATCTTGGTAAAATACAGATTCTGAATTACAAGGTCTGGGACAGGGCTGAGATTCTGCACTTGTAACAAGCTTCCAAGTTCTATTGCTGGTCTGCAGACAGCATTTTGAATAACAATACTTGAAACCATTGTCAAATTAAGATATATTAGATGAGCAGAGATAATCTAATGAAGCACCCCCTACCCCGCCTTCCCCAGGGAAGTAAAGACAGATATATGTACATGTTCAGAAGGTGGCGGAGAAGATGAGGTGAATTTAGAATATTGGACAACAATGTTCTCCTTTTGTCAATTGTGTATCTCCATATTCAAGTTTCTACATTGAGACAGGCTCATTTTCAAATGTCTACAGAACGCTTACTACCCAAATGTCTCCCAATCAGCTCAAATTTAGTTAAAAATATCCTTCATGTGTTTTTGAATAGAGGTTGAGACTTCACCAAAAATGTAGTAAAACTGCACAGAAATCTAATTTACCTTCGATGACAGCCCCCTTTATATCTAATCATTCACTCCTGTAATGTCTCTCAGATTCGCCACTTCTTTTCATTTCCATTGGCAACACCATAGTTCTGACTCGTAAGGTTTCACAACAGGAATAGTGTAAAAACCTTTTATCTGCTTGTACTCTCTTTCTTCTGTAATTAATAGCCAATACCTCAGCTCAAATTATTCTAAAGCTACTAATGTTTTACCCTGGGAAGAAGAAAACTGAACCCCAGAAAAAAAATGAGTTGAATGTAAGAAGCACTAATGAATAAAGAAATTAGTAAATGTTTATGTTAACTTAGCACTGACTGTGAAAACCACTGTTAATAATAATTACTTTGGTGGCTGTCTAACCAGGAGGGACTAAAATACTAGAAAAAAATAAACTGGAAAGAGTATGATCTGGGATAAAATATCCTGTTTTTTCTGTAATGTATAAGGTGTCTAGATACATATGAAGGTGTGAGACAGATAGAACAAGATTTGCAAAATGGGGGCAACTATTGAAGCATGGAGATAATTACATGACAGCTTATTAGACCTATCTGATTTTTGCAAGCTTGAACATTTTCATAATAAAATTTAAATACAAAAATATAGAAGAAGAAAAAATACACTAGATAGATGCAATCCAAAAAAAAAATCGGCACAGCAAAAATATCAAAATAGACTTTTAGATTAAAGGCATTTTAAAAGATAAAGATCATCTTTACTGAAAAATCATAAGGAGCATTTCACTAGGAAGTTGTAAAATTCTGGGCCTGTTCTCTTTAATCAGTATAGCCTCAAAGGGTATAAGGAAAAATTATTATACATATATGCAGATGTTGTGAAGTCCACAGTCATACTGGAAAACATTTTAACATCTTTCTCAGAGATTGAATGATTAACTACACCAATAATTTATAATAGCCTAAAATATTTGAATAATTGAATTAAACAGTTTAGTGTGCACACACATATATATAACTGTTCCCCCAATAATTTACAAATATTCATTATTTTCAAGCACACATAGCCTATTCCTAAGACAGTTTTTAATAAATACCAAACATAAATAATATCCTGACCACATTCTGTGACCACAGTGTATTAAAATTTAGAAGCAGTAATGGAAAGATGGCTAAAATCTCATTTGTTTGGAAGTTTTTTAAAAGATACTTCTGAAATAATTAATGGACCGCAGACAATCAGAAAGAAAGTGAGCACATAATTGGGAGTGGATGATAATGAAAACACTACACCTTGCTTGTAGAATACGGTTAAAGCACTACTTAGATGATGAACTTTATCACTTCTACATTGGTCCTACTGCTATTGCTGCATGAAGTAGATTTCCTCTCTAACTTTCTGTAAATATTCATTTTACTGGTTCCATTATTCCTGTATGATCTGGCCTCTTTTTCCTCTATTTTCTACATATTTTTCATTTACATGACTTTCAAGAAGATTCACAGGCCCAGTTAAACATTAATTTTGTAAATTATAGTTTACCTTGATCTTGGACTTTCAGCCTCCAGAACTGTAAGAAAAGAACTTTGTGTTGTTTGAGTCACACATTCTGTAGTATTTGCTTACGGCAGCCCTACCAAACTAATACAATCTATTTGGACCCACTTTTTCTTCATTAAATAGTGAGAAATAGTTGTATTTACAATGAAGAAAAATTTTCACAAATTAGAAAGTTAGTAATTTATTGAATTACTTACAGGCTATTCCATAATTCTTGGTAATAATTTTTATTATTCGCCAAACGAAAAGTTACCTTTTATGTCATAACTGGCTTAAGCATCTTTCTGAGACAAGTAAAATTTTAGGTAGTTTTGGTTATTTATCTTTTGTTAAGCAAAAAATGAAACTTTGTGTATTATTAATCCACTTTAATCCTTTAGTAATTGTGGGCCTGGGGAATCAAAATTCATTAAACTCCCTAGCCACCCACATAAAAGTATTTATTCTTAGAGATTTTTGGTATTTAACTTAAAGAGTAATTCTGGGGTTTTAAGGACATGTTTAAATAATTTGCTCATCTGTTTCAAGGGATACCTTTAGTTAAATAATACCTGAAAATCAGTCAAGTTTATTAGTAAAGACTTTTAGGAACAGGGGGTATTGGAAAAGGGCTTCAGAGCAAGAATACATAAACTTGAGTGGCCTTTTCTCATACATGAGTAAGTCCCTCTGTTAGTGCCCATTCATCATATAAAGTATTCATAATTATGTGTATTTCATAAACATGAAATGGATTTTTAAAAAGAAAGCCTCCACTGCAAATTTTATTAATTAGAAGCTTACTTGTAATTATGTTATATTATTTAAAAAGAAGAGTTTATTATCTTAGATAGGGCCCGGAACCTTCTTGAGATCTGTCAATCAAGTAAGATAATTGAGTAAGTTTGGGTCCTTGAAAGAAAATGTCAGTAAAGGGCAATTCACATACACTTGGAAAAATTCAGGCTTTCAGGTCCATTAATTCTTCCTCCATGGACTATTGACTGTAATAAACTAGAGATGAATCCATTTAAACAAAATGGAACTTTTGTTGATAATAGGAGTGAAAACTCAATGCTTGATAATGAGCATATGACTATTTTCCCCATTTGTTGTTACTAGGGCTTGCTATTGGAAATCTAACATATAGAATCATACATTTAGAAAGAATACGAGAAACAAGTTACTTCAGTTGTTCCTAATAATATAATTATCTGCATTAAGATTCCTGAGGCATTTAAAAAAATACAGACTTGCTGGTTGTACTCCATACCCACTGAATCAGACTTCTGAGTGTGGGGCCCTCAAATCTGAGTTTTAAGCCAGCATCGCAAATGATTTTGATGGGAACCTAGGTTAGGAGCAACTGAATCAATCTAACTTCCAAAACAATATAAAAATGTCATATAATAGAAGTTGGAACACTTGTTTTGTAAAGGAGAAGATAGTAAATATTTTAGACTTGGAGGGCATACAGTCTGTCATGACTCTTCAGTTCTCCCATTGTAATGCGAAATAATATATAAAATGAGTTAACACTACCGTGCCCTTGAAAAAAAGTGCATCTTGAGACCACCAAATTACTAAAGCAAAGGGAATCCAAGCTGGGAACGACATCAGGCAAATCTGCCTTCCATTTTATTCCTAAATAAGATAGCTACAAAGGTGAAAAAGCTACATACTTCCCACACAATTTGCCCACAAAGAAATTCCTTGTGGACAGGCTGGGTGCGGTGGCTCGTGCCTGTAATCCCAGCACTTTGGGAGGCCAAGGCAGGCAGATCACAAGGTCAGGAGATCGAGACCATCCTGGCTAACATGGTGAAACCCCGTCTCTACTAAAAATACAAAAAATTAGCCTGCTGTGGTGGCAGGTGCCTGTGGTCCCAGCTACTCGGGAGGCTGATGCAGGAGAATGGCGTGAACCCAGGAGGTGGAGCTTGCAGTGAGCCGAGATCATACCACTGCACTACAGCCTGGGCGACAGAGCAAGACTCTTTTTTTTTTTTTTTTATACTTTAGGTTGTAGCGTACATGTGCACAATGTGCAGGTTTGTTACATATGTATCCATGTGCCATGTTGGTTTGCTTCACCTATTAACTCGTCATTTAGCATTAGGTATATCTCGTAATGCTGTCCCTCCCCCCTCCCCCCAACCCACAACAGTCCCCGGAGTGTGATGTTCCCCTTCCTGTGTCCATGAGTTCTCATTGTTCAATTCCCACCTATGAGTGAGAACATGCGGTGTTTGGTTTTTTGTCCTTGCAATAGTTTACTGAGAATGATGTTCTCCAGTTTCATCAATGTCCCTACAAAGGACACGAACTCATCATTTTTTATGGCTGCATAGTATTCCATGGTGTATATGT